>NC_083234.1:3777945-4077945 GCF_032191835.1 Heteronotia binoei
ACTTGTAAACTTCCTCTTAATAGCCAAACACTCTGGCAGTCCTGTCTGCTGTGCCTCTGAGAGAGATTCTGTCCAAATCATTCTCTAACTTTTATTATGATTTTTTTTTTACCTTTGGTTTTTCTCCCCTGCCTCTTAGATGGCAAAAACCCCCTGAAGTTTCATGAGCTATGCTAGCATAGGATGTAGCAGTTTGAAGCTCTTTAGTATTGGTTATATTGCAGTTTTTCTTATAGAAAACGTCTGTCTGTCTGTCTGTCTGTCTCTGTCTGTCTGTCTGTCTGTCTATCTATCTATCTATCTATCTCTATCTATCTATCTATCTATCTATCTATCTATCTATCTATCTATCTATCTATCTATCTATCTATCTATCTATCTATCTATCTATCTATCTATCCATCCATCCATCCATCATCCATCCATCATCCTATCTATGTCTCACCTCACCCTTCTTCTCAGTGCAGTCCTGAATCGGCTTACCTGGCTCTCCTCTCATTCATTTATCCTCATACCAACCTTGTGAAGTAGGTGAGGCTGAGAGAGTGACTGGCCCAGTCAGCTTCCATGGCATGAGTTGAAATTCAAACCCAGGCCTCCTGGAGATGAATGACGCTCTTAATCGGGTTCTCAGTTATACCTCTAAATGTCACAAATATGCCAAATAGTAAAATTTTATGTGGTAACTAAGTTATAAATGATGCATTTTATGTGGTGCAATCAGTAAAAGAAGTTTAGGTTTGATAGGAAAGTAAGTACTGTCTACATTTTGATTCCCCCCCCCCCACATTTCCTTTGTTGTTCTTGTTGTTGTTCTGCTGCTTGTTTTAAAAGCTGCAAATGGCTGCTGCCCCCTGTGCCACCCTTCCTGTCTGCCCACTGAGATTATCGCCCCGTGCCCTCCTCACAGGGGGTAGTGGCAGCTGAGGTGTGTGTGCCAGTTCACTGGTGGCTCTGCATTTGTGCAGTCTCCTCTGGTGCATAGTCCTCTGATTGATTGACTAATTGATTGATTGATTGGTGCTGGGTCAAGACCTTCACGGTCTGTTCTATCGCTTCTGATAATGCTGGGTTGTTCCTGGGTGGGCTTTTATCACTTTCTCCTATTGGTGATGACTTGGTTTGGTGAGCTTTCTGCTGCAGAGTTTGTAGTTCTTTGTTGTATGTTTCTCTCGACTGTTTCGTAGCTTGAGTCTTATCTCTGGTTGAGCATCCTGCTTCCATCTGTGCCCAGGCAGATGCTGCTGAGAACCCCCCCCTCCCCCCAGTTCAGGGTTTCAATCAGCAGCCTTCATCTGCGGACATCAGAGGTCCCATCAGCAACGTTCCCTCTCAGCTGCAGAGTCTTGTGAGCAAAAATTCTATTTTGTGAGCGACTGGCACTAAAGTTGTGGACTGCTACATAAATTAATGTGCTCTGGGGTCATCCTTCCTGAGCTAAGACAAAAAATGTGTGAGCTGGAGGCGAAACATCTGTGAGCTAGCTCACGCTAACTCAGCTTAGAGGGAACACTGCCCATCAGCTATTTGGCATTGTAGCTGGCAACAGATTGGTCCTCTGTGCTGATTGGTGTATGCATTTGATTGTAGCTCCAAGAGTAGCTTTGTTGGTCTGCAGCTGACTTAGGGGATGCTGACTCTCAAAAGCTTATTCCCCCCACCACGCCCTAGTTTTTGCTTGTCTCTAAACTGCTACTGGACTCAAATTGAGCTGTTCATTTCACTAACTGCGTTTTGTCTTGATGTTCTTGTGAGCCCCTTCAAGCAGCTTTGTCCTGGAGAGAAAATACAGAAATGTAGTAAAATATAACAGCGGCTTGACATATATTTCCCATATATGCCCTATTCTTACTTGTCTTTATTCTAGGGTAGCCAGCTCTTGAGGTAGGATAGCAGGCCTTACTTACTTGGAGAAACATTGACCGAAGGGTGACATGATAGAGGTTTACAAGATTCTACATGGGATAGGGAAGGCAGAGAAAGAAGTCCTTTTCTCCCTTTCTCACAATACGAGAACTCGTGGACATTCAATGAAATTGCTGAGCAGTCAGGTTAGAAGGGATAAAAGGAAGTCCTTCTTCATCCAAAGGGTGATTAACATGTGGAACTCACTGCCACAGGAGGTGGCGGCGGCTACAAGCATAGCCAGCTTCAAGAGGGGATTGGATAAGTATATGGAGCAGAGGTCCATCAGTGGCTATTAGCCACAGCGTATTGTTGGAACTGTCTGGGGCAGTGATGCTCTGTATTCTTGGGGGGGGGGTTTGGGGGGGCAAAGTGGAAGGGCTTCTAGCCCCACTTGTGAACCTTCAGATGGCCCTTGGGGTTTTTTTGGCCACTGTGTGACACAGAGTGTTGGACTGGATGGGACATTGGCCTGATCCAACATGGCTTCTCCTATGTTCTTAACCCTTGAACCTGTGCCTTCCAAATACCATTGAGCTTTAAACAAAAAACAAAGTCCCCTGGCCTTTTGCACACTCTTCAAGGACTGTTTGCTTTACCCTCCTGGATTGCACTTGCTGCTCTGTTGCTGAAGCTGCAGGCGACCGGGGTGGTTGCCCGGGAGTTGAAGCCAGACTTCTTCATGACTCAGTCTCCCCACATGCACACACCAAAAAAAAAAGGGACGGCAAGCCCGCTAGGAAGGAGGCTGTGGGGAGAGAGGGGCTATTTGCGGGGGAGAGACGGGAGGTGCCTGTCAAAGGGAAGGGTCTGCTCCAAGAGAGAGAAGATACTTTCGCCTGGAATTATGCGGCCAGGCCCCTCACCAGGGTGGCTTGCGTGAAGGATGAGAGGGCTTGCCACAGAATCCTTCTTTCCTCCTTGCGCTCATTTGCTTTGGAGGCATTTTCGGAGAAAAGCCTTCCTGAAGGGATTGAGGTCATCAGTCTTCCTTTTTTTTAAGGCCTAGCGAATTGCCTATCAGACACTTTATTTGATCGTGAGGGTGAGGTGGCAGTTCAGTCACGAGGGTTCTGCTGACTGCGGAAACCATCTGAGAACCATTTGGTTTGTGAGCATCAGCAGAAGCCGAGATTGAAATGCTGCTCTAGCCCGGATGATTTAGTCATGGGATGGAAGGAACCAGCGACCAGAGGAGCTGGAGGAGGTTTTGAAGGATTTTCGTTCTCCGCACCCTTTTAACCTCAGCATGCCTCTGGGTGCTGTTCTTTTCACCCAGAATTTCATGATGTTTCCCCCACTCCCTGGAAGCTTTTCAGTTTTTTGATGCAGTTGTTTTCCAGTCAGTAAAATGCTATTCAGCAACTTTGACTTGTTAGATTGGGCTCTGCCTTTGCTCACATAGCTGCTCGTTATGAGCCAGATCTTTTGTAGGTGCTTATAGAACCATAGAGTTCGAAGGGACCTCTAGTTCAACCCCTGCACAATGCAGGAAACTCACAATCGCCTCCCCCTAAATTCACAGGATCCTCATTGCTGTCAGATGGCCATCTAGCCTCTGTTGAAAAACCTCCAAGGAAGGAGAGCCCACCACCTCCCGAGGAAGCCCGTTCCACTGAGGAACCGCTCTGACGGTCAGGAAGTTCTTCCTAATGTTGAGCTGAAACCTCTTCTGATTTAATTTCAACCCATTGGTTCTGGTCCTACCTTCCGGGGCCACAGAAAATGATTCCACACCATCAGGCCTTGAATTCAGCAGCAGCTCCTGAACCTTTCTGAAGGTTCCCCCTCCTCCTCCCCACCTGTCTACCTTGCCCACTGAATAGTAGGTGGAGCTGCATAACAATTCCTGGATGAGCTCCACCGCCTATTTTTCTACAAAATGACCCCCTGTTGCTTATACCTACAGACGTTACATGGCAGATCATCCAGTCACCTTTCTTGCAGTCATTTGTGGCCAGTCTGTTTTTGTCGATTTCGATGTCTGTGGATTCCCTAGATGTCTAGTAGTCTTTTTCTGTAGCAGGAACTCCTTTGCATATTAGGCCACACACACCCTGATGTAGCCAATCCTCCTAGAGCAGGGGTGGCCAGCGGTAGCTCTCCAGATGTTTTTTGTCTACAACTCCCATCAGCCCCAGCCATTGGCCATGCTGGCTGAGGCTGATGGGAGCTGTAGGCAAAAAAAAATCTGGAGAGCTACTGTTGGCCCCCTCTGTCCTAGAGCTTACAGTAGGCCCTGTACTAAGAGCCTTGTAAGCTCCAAGAGGATTGGCTACATCAGGGTCGTGTGGCCTAATATTCAAAGGAGTTCCTGCTACAAAAGAAAGCCCTGGTAATAACCCATGGCAAAGCTGTGCAGTAGAAGAAGAGCGCAGATTTATACCCCACCCTTCTCTCTGAATCAGAGACTCAGAGAGGTTTACAGTCTCTTTTATCTCATTCCCCCACAACAGACACCCTGTGAGGTGGGTGGGGCTGAGAGAGCTCTCACAGCAGCTGCCCTTTCAAGGAAGTCTCTGCAAGAGCTATGGCTGACCCAAGGCCATTCCAGCAGCTGCAAGTGGAGGAGTGGAGAATCAAACCCGGTTCTCCCAGATAAGAATCTGCACACTTAACCACTACACCAAACTGGCTCTCAGTAGAGTGAGAATCACCACAAGCCCTCTAGAACTCTGCTTCTTGATCATTCCACATCTGGGATCCACCTTGGTTGTGGGGCTGGGCCTTGATGTGGAAAGTGGGCAGTTGGTGGACAGAACATCAGGGTTGAAGACTGAGCAGGCTGGGGAAAGAGGTAACTTCTGTGGGAGGAGGAGTTGTCCAAAATCACCTGTGCTAAAATTAATTTCCCCATCCTGCCAAGAGACCATGCTTGGAGAGCCAGTTTGGTGTGGAGAGCCAGTTTGGTGTAGTGGTTAAGTGTGCGGACTCTTATCTGGGAGAACCGAGTTTGATTCCCCACTCCTCCACTTGCACCTGCTGGAGAGGCCTTGGGTCAGCCATAGCTCTGGCAGAGGTTGTCCTTGAAAGGGCAGCTGCTGTGAGAGCCCTCTCCAGCCCCACCCACCTCACAGGGTGTCTGTTGTGGGGGAGGAAGGGAAAGGAGATTGTGAGCCGCTCTGAGACTCTTCGGAGTGGAGGGCGGGATATAAATCCAATATCATCATCATCTTCTTCTTCTTCTTCTTCTTCTTCTTCTTCTTCTTCTTCTTCTTCTTCTTCTTCTTCTTCTTCTTCTTCTTCTTCTTCTTCTTCTTCTTCTTCTTCTTCTTCTTCTTCTTCTTCTTCTTCTTCTTCTTCTTCTTCTTCTTTCATTGGATATTCAAAGAGAGGGCAGATACATGGTCTCTATTGCATTTTACTCTCTCTTGCGTGCAAACAGCAGCAGGCTTTTCCAAAGGAAGCCTCTCCCTCCCCCAAAAGGCTGCTCTGTAGGGGATGCAGGATCCAGCACTGGAGTGCCTGCAGCCCCAGAGTCCTGCTGCCCCAGAGTCCTGCTGCCCCATGCACTGAAGGGCATTCTTCGGGCGCGGAGGGAGGGGGGAGACTAAGCAGGGGATGTAGGAAGGACTGTTCTAGCAGGAGTTAGAAGCCAGGTGTTCTTCAGGCCCACTACGGACAGGTGATGCGATAAGGAGGGGAGGCTCCAGACAAACAAGCCATTTTGGATGCTAAGCAGCCAAATTCTGAGCCAGGCCTGGAAAATGCTGTCCAAGGACACGTGTTTTTTTTTTCTTTTCAGTCGCTGCCTCAGACTCTTATCTGCCTAATAAGCTTATTAAGCTGCTAAGCCAGCAAAGCAGCAGCATGTTAAGCCCGGTGACGTTCGGCCGGGGAGATTTGTAAAGCATGCCCTAAAATGTTGTGAGTTACGTATGTACTTCTTGACAGGCGGTTTAAAGACATGGAGGTTGGCGGGGGGGGGGGGGAGGGGAGGGGGGAGAGTGTTTACATGCGGGAAGTGGAGTGACTTTGAGTGACAGACCAAGAGAGAGAGAGAAAGAGAGGAAGGACACTTGTGCATGGAGAATAAAATGTATATATTATAAGACAGAGGCTAATAAGAGAAAAGGAGAGAACAGGGTAGGCATTCAGGAAAAGAAGATAATCATAGGAAGGGCTGGTGGCTGAGAACAAGGATGTGCAAAGTGAGGTAGTTTGGAAGGGAAGAAGTTGCCCCTAAGCTTGGGAAGGGTTATTTATTTATTTTATTTTATTATATTTATATCCCGCCCTCCCCTATTGGGCTCAGGGCGACTAGCAGCAGTTAAAATACATCATGTTAAAATAAAATACGGTAGGATTGTTAAAATTCATTGCCCACATAGAATACATTTGCAGTTTCAGTCCTAAAATCCAAGATGGCGTCAATACCATTAGCTCGTATTTAGTGCTGCAAACAGTAAAGTCGTTAGATACTGTTTGGTGCTCTGCTTATACTGGGACGGGTTGAGCTATCGATGCTGCGGTATAGCGGTCGCTTCCCCATTAGTTAAAGGCTAATTTAAACAGTTCTGTTTTGCAGACTCTGCAGAACTGTGGCAAGTCTCGCAAGGCCCTGATATTTCGGGGAGTGCGTTCCACAGGGCAGGGGCTGCTACTGAAAAGGCTCTGCTCTGGTGGTAACCAGCCGAGTGTCTTTTGGACCAGGGATCACAAGGAGATTTTGGGTACTTGATCTTAGTGCTCTCTGGGGCTCATATGGGGAGAGGCGGTCCCAGAGGTAAGTCTGTCCCTGGCCACATAGTGCTTTAAAGGTCATAACCGGCACCTGGAAGCGAACCCAGATTGCTACAGGCAACGAGTGCAGGTTTGATGTCTTGTCTTTTATCAGTTTCCCCTCGACTGTAGATTGAGAGAAGCAGTCGGATATATGATTCTTTAAATAGCCATCTTGATCTGCAGTCGGTCAGCTAGATGCAAGTCCAGTCGTTCCTGTGACACCAAGAAGGTTTGGGGGGGGGGGGTGTCAGCTTTCGAGTGTCAGTGCTCAGGGGTCTTCATTCCTACTTGCCTCTGATGAAGGAAAGTTTGATTCGCAAAAGCTTACACCCCAAAATGCGTGCGTTCCTGTGTGGTTGCCCTTCATTTTTCCTGATTGCTGACATGAAAACCCAAACAAGTGCTCTGTGCAAAGGAGAGGAACCTGGTTTGGAGGGCCAGTTTGGTATAGTGGTTAAGTGTGCGGACTCTTATCTGGGAGAACTGGGTTTGATTCCCCACTCCTCCACTTGCACCTGCTGGAATGGTCTTGGGTCAGCCATAGCTCTGGCAGAGGTTGTCCTTGAAAGGACAGCTGCTGTCAGAGCTCTCTCAGCCCCACCTACCTCATAGGGTGTCTGTTGTGGGGGGGGGAGAAGATATAAGAGATTGTAAGCCGCTTAGGAGGATGATGGAAGACAGGAGGGCCTGGTGTGACTTTGTCCAGGGGGTCGCAAAGAGTCGGACACGGCTGTGCGACTGAACAACGGAAAAGCCGCTCTGAGTCTCTGATTCAGAGAGAAGGGCAGGGTATAAATCTGCAGTCTTCTTCTGGTTTGGGTAAAGTTTAGGCTCCTAGACAGAATTTTCCAGAAGTTGAACAGCTGGTGGAGTTAGGCAAGCGTGAGCCTGTGGCTGCCGGTTCATTCAGAGGAGAGTGACCTACCCCGATCTGCTTGTGGCTGCACGAAGGGCGATGAATGGAAAGGAGGCTGCATGAGAAGCCACATCTGTGCCGGAGCAAAAAGATTTCTTCTGTTTAACAAGGATATTAAAAATAGATTATTAGAGCAGATGAAAAGCGCAAATAGATTTCTTCCTTTGCTGAATATGAAAGGCTGGGACGGTTTCACTTCGTAGCACTTATTTACAAAATATTATGGTGGCAAAGAAGTTTTAATAGGACAAGGAAGCGATTGCTCACCTTGCCATCTGCATCCAATCTGTATTGGCAATACATGCCTCTGAGCTGTATATTCGGCCACTCAGCCGGAAAATTGTCATCCTGACGTGGAAATTCTATTTTAGTTTAGAGGAACATCTGTAGAACACCGTTTCTTTCAAAGTTCGGCCATCTTTTGACATGTAAGGCAGATGTGACTCTATCTTTGCCGTATGTAGGAAAGTATTTTGAACTGATTCTTTAACTGTGGATGGCAACTCTTTTTTTGAGGGGGGGGGGTTGTGTGTGACAAGGTGCTTTGAGCCTCATCTCACCCCCATTTATAAAACAAGCAGAATCCGTGACCCTTCCTCAAGGAATGGATGGGCTAAGGATGCAAAAAAAAAAAAAATGGCCCCAAAACACTAGAAATTACTGGAAAAATCTGTTGTGTGCTTTATCAGTTTGACTGACGAGTCTGAAAAGAAGCTTGTCCATGGGTTGTAATGGGAGAGAGCAAGAGATAGAGCACACCACAGCTGAAATGCTTTGCAGACTCAAGATGTTCTTGATACAGCAAAGTTCTAATACAGCATCAGTAATTGTTCCACTGTTTTCACTAGTGGTAAAGAGCCAGTTTGGTGTAGTGGTTAAGTGTGTGGGCTCTTATCTGGGAGAACCGGGTTTGATTCCCCACTCCTCCACTTGCAGCTGCTGGAATGGCCTTGGGTCAGCCAGAGCTCTCTTATCTGGGAGAACCGGGTTGGATTCCCCACTCCTCTACTTGCAGCTGCTGGAATGGCCTTGGGTCAGCTACAGCTCTCGCAGGGTTGTCCTTGAAAGGGCAGCTGCTGCAAGAGCTCTCTTAGCCCCACCTACCTCACAGGGTGTCTGTTGTGGGGTGGAAGGTAGAGGAGATTGTGACCGCTCTGAGACTGTGAGATTCAGAGTTTAGGGTGGGATATAAATCCAATATCATTGTCATCTTCTAAAGAGACAGAAACTTTGTCAAGGGCTCTTCTGGCATCAGTCCTCTATTCCTTTCCTCTCCGCTGGGCTGTTTTCTGCAAGGGACATTTTGTGGGGTTGCCCATAAAACCGGTGAGGAGCCTTCCTCTATTGCAGCGTCTATTACCGAAATGAAATTGAGCTGCTGCAAAGCAGTCCAAACGTGGTAGGGCGTGGGGTTATTCCAGAGTTGCTTGCTCTCCAAGGGGCAGATCTCTGCTGGGGCACATGGAGATTTTTTTGCTTTTGGTATTGCAATGGTGCATCAGGGAAGGCTCCTTGAATACCTTGACCATGCCCTGATGAAGGCCCAGCTTCAATGCAAGGCTTGGGTCGGAGAGCCGTGAGATACGTTCCGATTCCATTTGATTTGTGTTCTTTAAAGATGTGTGTATTTAGGGAAGCAGAGGCGGTATTGCTTTGTGAAACAAAGAACAATATTTACTTTGTGTTGCATCAGCACATGTCGCAAAAGACCAGGAAGGAGCTGGCTTCCATGCCCTCCAGCTTTCATTCCAAGTCTCTGTAATTTCTTGGGAAACGCGGAGCGCAGGAACACCCCGCTGATGCACAATGCGGCTTGCGTGGGCGTCTGTTCGGTTGCTGAGGTGATAACGCAGGTAAGGTGTTGTGGTGTCAGAGTGGGGCCTTGAGCTCTCGGATTCTTTTTTTCCTTGCTCCTGTGTTGGAGGAAGAAAAGGTTGGTTTTGTCTTGGGGCACTTAAGCTTGTTTAAATAGCTCTGACTATAATTTGCCATTGTGTTAATATGCTAATGTTACATTAAGGATTTCTCAGGAGTCGGCTGTAGCACTTCATTACAACCCTCCTTGAAGTTGCTGGAAAGTGGAGTCGCATTCGTGAAAGTGGTGACTTGTCGTCAGAGCTCTGCCGCTCCTCACAGGTGTCGCTGGCTTGATGTGCTTTATTTCGGGGACCTCGGTCCCTTTCCTGTGGCCAGAGGTCTTGCAGAAGCCTTTGGGAATGCAATTAAATTTCCCCCCAGCTCCGACACAATGCTCCATTGCTGGGGAGGAGATACAACACCATCTGAGATTCTGAGATTCAGAGTATAGGGTGGGATATAAATCCCTGAGCCTGCTTCGGTGGGGAGGGCGGGGTATAAATAATTTTTTTATTATTATCTTCAGGCCAAGTTGACTGGAGTTTGGCTTTTTCTTGTGGTCCCTGTTACAGGCAGGGTTGATGGAAGAAGTGGGACTGTGGCTGAGTGGCAGAGCATCCGCTTGGCATGCAGAAGGTCCCGGGTTCAATCCTCAGCATCTCCAATTAAGGATCTGGTAATAAGTGGAATCACCCCACTTCAAAATAGAAGATGCTATAAGGCCGCCTCTCATGCTTGAGAGGAGACAGATGGAGTGTCATGGCAGGGTCTCAGTTATTCTCAGCATTCCACAATTAAGAATACATCGATCTCCATTTTTTAAAAAGTGTGTGCATGTGTGCCCGAAAGTCATGGTTGACTGCTGGCGACCCCTACAGGGGCTTGGGCATTCCAAGAGGTGCACATACCTCTGCATCCCTGACTTGGTATTCCTTGGAGGTCTCCCATACAAGTACTTGCCAGGGTCAGCCCTTGTTATCATGCTCCATTTTTGACATATCTATTTCCTTCACTATGTTCTCCCCTGGAATTAAACAAGACAAATGGTAACCAATAAACTAAGGTTGTTATTCCTGGTTGGTTCTTGGATCTGTTAAACATCTTCATTTTGCTGTAGGCTAATTTACTGCTCACCCTCTACCAATATGTAAGGGCTGGCGACTGCCTATGTCAGGTCTATGAGTATCTTCAATAATGACGACTCTCCATTTCTTAAGGATTAGCGTTTATTGTAAGACAGGATAGTCCCACTGACAAAGCCAGTGACGAAATTAGAGTGGGATGCAGGTCCACTAATATATATAGAGAGAAACAAAATAGCAGTCAAGTTGCACCTTTAAGACCAACTTAGGTTTATTCAGAACGCAAGCTTTCGTGTGCTCTCTAAGCCCACTTCTTCAGATGAGGAAGTGTCTGATGAAGTTTCTATATCGGATTCCTCGTCTGATGAAGTGTGCTTAGAGAGCGCACGAAAGCTTGCGTTCTGAATAAACCTAAGTTGGTCTTAAACGTGTGTGACACAGAGTGTTGGACTGGATGGGCCATTGGGCTGATCCAACAGGGCTTCTCTTATGTTCTTATGTGACACAGAGTGTTGGACTGGATGGGCCATTGGCCTGATCCAACAGGGCTTCTCTTATGTTCTTATGTGATACAGAGTGCTGGACTGGATGGGCCATTGGCCTGATCCAACAGGGCTTCTCTTATGTTCTTATGTGACACAGAGTGTTGGACTGGATGGGCCATTGGCGTGATCCAACAGGGTTTCTCTTATGTTCTTATGTGACACAGAGTGTTGGACTGGATGGGCCATTAGCCTGATCCAACATGGCTTCTCTTATGTTCTTATGTGATACAGAGTGTTGGACTGGATGATACATTAGCCTGATCCATCATGGCTTCTCTTATGTTCTTATGTGACACAGAGTGTTGGGCTGGATGGGCCATTGGCCTGATCCAACAGGGCTTCTCTCATGTTCTTATGTGACACAGAGTGTTGGACTGGATAGGCCATTAGCCTGATCCAACATGGCTTCTCTTATGTTCTTATGTGATACAGAGTGTTGGACTGGATGGGCCATTGGCCTGATCCAACATGGCTTCTCTTATGTTCTTATGTGACACAGAGTGTTGGACTGGATGGGCCACTGGCCTGATCCAACAGGGCTTCTCTCATGTTCTTATGTGACACAGAGTGTTGGACTGGATAGGCCATTGGCCTGATCCAACAAGGCTTCTCATGTTCTTATGTGACAGAGAGTGTTGGACTGGATGGGCCATTGGCCTGATCCAGCATGGCTTCTCTTATGTTGTTAAGGTGCAACTTGACTCCTATTTTTTTTTTACTACTTCAGTCCAACACAGCTGACTATTTGGATATATAGAAGCAGTTAGCCATTACATGCGTGCCCAGCTTTCAGGTGTGAGATAAGTTCAAAACACTAAATTGGAACAAGGCAGACACAGACACTCACATCACAGTGTTCATTAGCGAAACACTCTAACAGATAGGACTGACCTTGAAGGACAGACCGTGTTAGAGGGCATAGCAGCATGGCGGGTGTTCCAGGACAGAACAGCAAGATGGTAAAACATTAAAACGGCAAGGGATCTTGACAGCCATTTCGTTGAATCTGAAGAAGTGTGCAGGCACAAGAAAGCATATCCCTTGAATAAAACTTTGTTGGTTTTAAAGGAGCCCCACTGGACTCAGAGGGACATGGCCACTCACCTGAATCCCTACAGAACTATGGCAGTGTGTTTTGACTCCTAACCATTCCACTAGTAAGACAAGTTTTAGAGGCAGAAGGAGTCCATGTTTCTGGGTTTATTTTTGGTAACTGAATTCAAACGTCTATATCTATATGACCTCCTAGTTAACCATCGGTCAATCCTCCTTTCATTCCTTATCAATATGCTAGTTCTGTTATCTTTCACGCCACTTATCTTTCAGTCCTCTGCACTCCAGCGATTTCTTATTCCTCCGCAGTACCTTAACTTTCTTCAAAACTCATAAAGCAAATGTATAAAGAAAGAAAAGAAAACACAAATAAAATATAGAAACGTTCTGGCCACTGAGCCCAGCCTGCAAATGTCACTGTAGCTCAACTACTTTTATTTTTAGGCCCCCTCCAAAGACCCAGCTAGTTCTTGGGCTGGGGTGAGCTTTCTCTGGAGAGATCTCTGGTGTTAAAGCAATAGGGCAGGGGGGGGTCAAACTGTGGCTCGGGAGCCTCATGTGACTCTTTCATACATATTTTGTGGCTCTTGACGCCCCCACTGCTCCCTTGGCTGGCTTGGAGAAGGCATTTGTCTTGACAGCTTGGAAAAGGCATTTAAAGTTAGGAGTTACTTTCTGTTCACTTCAATTTTCCTTTCCTTCCTTCTGTCCATCTATTTTCCTTCCTTCCTTCCTTCCTTCCTTCCTTCCTTCCTTCCTTCCTTCCTTCCTTCCTTCCTTCCTTCCTTCCTTCCTTCCTTCCTTCCTTCCTTCCTTCCTTCCTTCCTTCCTTCCTTCCTTCCTTCCTTCCTTCCTTCCTTCCTTCCTTCCTTCCTTCCTTCCTTCCCTGCAGGTCTCAAATATCTGACGTTCAGGTCTTGTGGCTCTCAAATATCTGACATTTATTCTGTGTGTTAAGCCAACCCTGCAATAGGGACCATCTACTAAGAGCTGCCACTTCAACCCCATTGCCGGGAGCATTTGTTGTTCTGAAGCATATAGGGAAACTCTAGCCACGCACAAGCCACTGGTGGTCTGATGTAGCCTTGGCTTCATCTGCCATCTTCCTCTTCAGCTGGAGGTTCTGAAGGTGGTGCCTCAAACATGACTATGGCCAGTAGGGTAGAAGAAGTAGGAAGCCAACCACCAGTCATGACAGAATGACCAAGGCCTTCTATTTATTAAGGCCTGGGTTTTTATTTATTTTTTTAAAGCATCCTATTTATTTGTTTCTCTGCTTGAAACCATGTCTATCTGCCAACCTTTCTGAAATGTCATGATGTAATTATTTTAACAGGCAGTGTGTGTTGCTTTATTTGGGAGATATTAACCTTTGTAAACAAAGGAAACGTTAATATCCACTGGAGACACAACTAATGGGATTTCATTTTTCTTGTTAGGCGAGAGACATGAATTCTTTTAAAAAAAATATTGCGGGAGAATGCAGTGAGAGAAATAATTGCCTTAAGCTCATCCATGATAGCAATTTTAAATGTGAATATCCAGATCATTTTTGTGTATGGATTGGGAAGAATAATGTGGTTCTCTTGTTTGTGTTTGCTTTGGCTAAACAATGTTGAAGGATGGCATAAATGCATTGAGTTCAGAACAAAGGGGATCCTAATTAATGCACTGGTTCTTCTCTCCCCCCCCCCCCCCCCGCTATAAAACCAAGTGTTTAATTTGCAAAGGCTGCTCTGGCCTATTTTAGCTGCAGCCACAGCCTGGCAGATGCAAGGCTCTGAGGCAGCGTGTTCCAAGAGGATGTCCTCTCCTTTCTTACCTCCCTGCGTGTGTGTTTGTAATATCAGATATCCCGTAGATAGCTCTTCCTTAGTCTGATGATGGTTCGCATCACTCTTGCAGCTCTGATTGACAGGTGAGACAGACAGGCGAGAGAGTGGAGAGGTTTCTGGACAGGTTTTCCCTGAAGCTTGTTGTATTGGCCTTCCGGGGCTTCCAGAGCATCGTTTTGCTTTGCAAAGATTAGCATGATTTTGTCTCCTCCCCTCCCCCCGCAAGCTGCAGTACTGCAGTCCTAAGCTCTGCTCACGACCTGAGTTTGATCCCTGGCGGTAGCTGGGTTTTCAGGTAGCCGGCTCGAGGTTGACTCAGCTTCCATCCTTCCAAGGTCGATCAGATGAGTACCCAGCTTACTGGGGGGAAAGTGGAGATGACTGGGGAAGGCAATGGCAAACCACTCCGTAAAAAGTCTGCCGTGAAAACGTTGTGAAAGCAACGTCACCTTTCCTTTCCCTCCCCCCACACTTCCTGAGGAAGAGCAAACCAGCACAAGTCCATCTCTCAGGTGGGGCAGATACTCCTTTTGTGTTGTAGGGGGGGTGAGTTCCGAGAGGAGCTGTCCATGGGGGTCATTGTGGACGCCTTCCAAGGTACAGCCTTGCAGAGCACTTTCTATGTCTCTGAGATAATGGAAGGTTACAGACAGCCTGCAAGGAAGCTGCATCCACTGCTCCTCAGCTAAAGTATTTGAAATTGGAGAAGGAGCCTTTTGGGCCCAGACATCTGCACAGCTGGAAAGGAGGGTGGAGCTGCGAAACTCAGCCTTCCTTCTTTGTGGAATTCCAGGGCAGGAACTCCTTTGCATATTAGGCCACACACCCCTTATGCAGCCAATCCTTCAAGATGCAGGGGTGTCAAACTCCTCTGTTATGAGGGCCAGATCTCACATAAAAGAGACTTTGTTGGGCGGGACCATGTCAGGCTGGGCCATGGGTGTACCTATTTAAGATTAGGTATCAGAGAGATAAATTTTATAAAGAACGCAGACAAACACAAATATATATATATATATTTTTTAAAAATTAAAACATTCTTAAAACATTATAACATTATAACATTATAAACTGGACTAAAACCAATACAATAAATTTTAGCATAATCAATAAAATGAATTTCAGAGGCCTCACTGGTGGATCTCTTGATGACTAGGTTTTTTTGGCCACTGTGTGACACAGAGTATTGGACTGGATGGGCCATTGGCCTGATCCAGGCCTCAGATTCAGTGGGAGCTCTCAGGAACCCAACTCCTGAACCTTTCGGAGAGTTCCACCTCCTCCTGAGAGTTCCACCTCCTTGTCCATTGGATAGTATCTGCAGCTGCATAACAATCCCTGGATGAGCTCCAGCACCTATTTTCTACAAAATGTCCCCTGGCCTGATCCAACATGGCTTCCCTTATGATCTTATGTTAACAGATCCTGAATGAAATTTAATCCAGTACTTGGTACAGAAACAGAGGACGAGCGGAAAACTGGGTTGACTGTGTATCTGAGAGAATGCGTGCTTGCTTGATTTATGCCCTAATTTTGAGCACAGAGCTTCTTTTTGTACTGGGAAAATGTCACATTAGCATCTCCCTTTTTTCCACCTAATAGAGTTCCAGGGAAAACATACACTTGCGTTGCGTCAATAGCGCAAGCAGCCTCAATCCACCACCCTTTTAACTTTTTATCCTTCTTACATGGAAAGGGTCAAAAAGTCAATCCTCCTATTTTTAGCTTGGGAACACGTTCGTTTTAGAATACAGTTTAGAAGCCAACATCGTTTCCTGCAGACTGTGCTTGTTATTTTGGCGGGTGGGTGGGGGGGTACAAGAGCTCCCATGACACATGGAATTTAGATAAGTTGCGTATGGCAGATTTCCTTATTCATTTGGAATATTTTTACACCAGCTCTCCAGAAACAAGGAAGGGGCTGTGGCTCAGGGGCAGAGCCTCTGCTTGGCATGCGGAAGATCCCCAGTTCAATCCCCGGCATCTCCAGCTAAAAGAAACAGACAGTAGGTGATGGGAAAGACCTCAGCCTGAGACCCTGGAGAGCTGCTGCCAGTCTGAGTAGACAATACTGACCTTGATGGAGCAACGCTCTTGATTCAGTGCAAGGCAGCTTCAAAACCTGCTCTAGCAGTGCTTTTGAGATTGCTGCCCCATTTTTAATCATGAATTTTTAGTTGGACTTTGAGACTCTAGATTATTCCTGTCCTGACAAGCTGTCTCAATCAGCAGCAACAACTCAAAGGAGTACTTGCTAAGAATAGAAACTCATTCATTTTAAAGTCCATATTTCCAACAAACAGGACCGGCATTTTATAAAGTCTAAGACTTCTGGGGAATCTTAGTAACTGTGGAGTAGTCAGTATGTGAAACTGCATCAATTCTTTCCTTTAACTGTGAAATTCTGACTAGCTGGTGGTTCCAACATATCCCACCTTTTTGGATACATAAAGTAGTCGAAAGTGCGTACACCACTACTGCTTAGTGTCTGTGGGGATGAAGTTGGTCATGTGTGGTGAAGGACCGTGGCTCACAGGAAGAGCCTTTGCTTAGCATGCAAAAGGTCCCAAGTTCAATCCCCAGCATCATCTCCAGTTTGGCGTAGTGGTTAAGTGTGCGGACTCTTATTTGGGAGAACCGGGTTTGATTCCCCACTCCTCCACTTGCAGCTGCCGGAATGGCCTTGGGTCTGCCAGAGCTCTCTTATCTGGGAGAACCGGGTTTGATTCCACACTCCTCCACTTGCACCTGCTAGCATGGCCTTGGGTCAGCCAGAGCTCTCTTATCTGGGAGAACTGGGTTTGATTCCCCACTCCTCCACTTGTACCTGCTGGAATGGCCTTGGGTCAGCCAGAGCTCTCTTATTTGGGAGAACCGGGTTTGATTCCCCCCTCCTCCACTTGCAGCTGCTGGAATGGCCTTGGGTCAGCCAGAGCTCTCTTATCTGGGAGAAAAGGGTTTGATTCCCCACTCCTCCACTTGCACCTGCTGGAATGGCCTTGGGTCAGCCAGAGCTCTCTTATCTGGGAGAACCGGGTTTGATTCCCCCCTCCTCCACTTGCACCTGCTGGAATGGCCTTGGGTCAGCCATAGCTCTGGCAGAGGTTGTCCTTGAAAGGGCAGCTGCTGTGTCTGTTGTGGGGGGAGAAGATATAGGAGATATAGGAGCTGCTCTGAGTCTCTGATTCAGAGAGAAGAGTGGGGTATAAATCTGCAGTCTTCTTCTTCTCCTCTTCCTTCTCCTTCCTCCTCCTCCTTCTTCTTCTTCGGTAGGAAGTGATGTGAAAGACCTCTGCCTGAGACCCTGAAGAGACAAGACTGACTTTGATGGACTAGGGGTCTCCTTCAGTAGAAGGCAGCTTCTGTGTTTGTTCTGGGGAAAAAGTGTTGCTCAACAGAAGAGCTTCTGCTTGGAATGCAGAAGGTCCTAACTTCAGTCCCCAGCATGTCTAATTCAAAGGACCAGGCACGAGGGGATGTGAAAGACCCTTTTCTGCCTGAGACCCTGGAGAGCCACTGCCAGTCTGAGTAGACAATACTGACCTTGATGGTGTGAGGGTCTTGTTCAGTATAAGAGAGCTTCCCATGTATAAGAGAGCTTCACGGAGAGCCAGTTTGGTGTAATGGTTAAGTGTGTGGACACTTACCTGGGAGAACTGGGTTTGATTCCCCACTCCTCCACTTGCACCTGCTGGCATGGCCTTGAGTCAGCCATAGCCCTGGCAGAGGTTGTCCTTGAAAGGGCAGCTGCTGTGAGAGCCCTCTCCAGCCCCACCCACCTCACAGGGTGTCTGTTGTGGGGGAGGAAGGGAAAGGAGATTGTGAGCTGCTCTGAGACTCTTCGGAGTGGAGGGTGGGATATAAATCCAATATCTTCATCTACCTCACAGGGTGTCTGTTGAGGGGGAGGAAGGGAAAGGAGATTGTGAGCCGCTCTGAGACTCTTCAGAGTGGAGGGTGGGATATAAATCCAATATCTTCATCTACCTCACAGGGTGTCTGTTGAGGGGGAGGAAGGGAAAGGAGATTGTGAGCTGCTCTGAGACTCTTCGGAGTGGAGGGCGGGATATAAATCCAATATCTTCATCTACCTCACAGGGTGTCTGTTGGGGGGGGGGAAGGGAAAGGAGATTGTGAGCCGCTCTGAGACTCTTCAGAGTGGAGGGCGGGATATAAATCCAATATCTTCATCTACCTCACAGGGTGTCTGTTGTGGGGGAGGAAGGGAAAGGAGATTGTGAGCCGCTCTGAGACTCTTCGGAGTGGAGGGCGGGATATAAATCCAATATCTTCATCTACCTCACAGGGTGTCTGTTGTGGGGGAGGAAGGGAAAGGAGATTGTGAGCCGCTCTGAGACTCTTCGGAGTGGAGGGCGGGATATAAATCCAGTATCTTCATCTACCTCACAGGGTGTCTGTTGTGGGGGAGGAAGGCAAAGGAGATTGTGAGCCGCTCTGAGACTCTTCGGAGTGGAGGGCGGGATATAAATCCATTATCTTCATCTACCTCACAGGGTGTCTGTTGTGGGGGAGGAAGGGAAAGGAGATTGTGAGCCGCTCTGAGACTCTTCGGAGTGGAGGGCGGGATATAAATCCAATATCTTCATCTACCTCACAGGGTGTCTGTTGTGGGGGAGGAAGGGAAAGGAGATTGTGAGCCGCTCTGAGACTCTTCGGAGTGGAGGGCGGGATATAAATCCAATATCATCATCATCTTCTTCATGTGGGGTCTGAACGATTGACCGATGTCCCACTAGCCGTACCCCACTCTCACTCTCCTCTTGTCCGCGGGGCTTCCATTGGATTTCACACAAGCTGCCCCGAAGCTACAACTCGCTTTGCCTCTTTCGCTTTGCAAACAGAAACTGGTTTTTAGAGGATCTTGCTTGCTGCGCAAAAGAGGCGGAGCGAGTTGTAGCTTCGGGGCAGCATGTGTGAAATCCTACGGAAACCCCGCTGGGAAGAGGAGAGTGAGAGGCTAGTGGGTGAATGATCTCCTTCTCAAGAGGAGTGGGGAGTCTTTTCTTCAAACCATGTTGTTTGCTCTGGAGTGCTCCCCCCCCCCCACTTCTGCTACATGCGATATGGCTCGTTCACTTTGTGCCATCTGACTTCTCCAGAAGCGTGTCTGCTCTTAGGAGGGGCCATTTTGTGGTCCTTTTGTAGAATGTTCTGGTGGTTCTGGTTCATTGTAGGTGGTTGTGATGAAGGGGGGAATCAGGAAAGAGGGTTTGGATTTATGTAGCCAGTGTGGCATTAGTTGGCTAGATCCTTGGAGACCTGGGTTTGAATCTTTGGAAACTCATTGGGTGCTTTGGGGCCAGTCACGGTCAGCCTAACCTACTTCGCAGGGTTGTAGTGAGGATAAGATGGTTGAAAGGAGAGCAGTGTAAGCTACTTTGAGTCCCTGTTGGGCTAGAAAGTGTGGTATAAATGGAGCTAAGTAAAATATGACATGGTATCAGGCTGTTCACAGCATTAACATTTTTAGCTGAAGTATTTTGCTTTATGACTTAATTCAAACACATTTAACAGGGTTTTTAAAATACATAATTAAAAATTAATGGAAATGTTTCTTCGGGGCTATCACGCTTGGTTCACACTTCTCGCCACGGCTGAGCCTTCAGCAACGGCTGCCCTCCCCGTGCTCCAAAGTGTTCCTAATTTAGAACTCTGTAGATCTAATCCTTAGTGGAATTAGAAGTTCAGAACTAATTATGATTTACAGAAATTGATCATTTGTCTCATGCAGCAAAGAAAATATGTATTGCATTTGATTAGCAAGCGGCAGGTTTCAGCTAGTAATTTACAGCCTTCATTAACAAAGTTATAAAATTTATCAATAATGCTAGGAGCCTCTTCACTTGCTCAACTGTATTGAACTGTTATCCTTTCTCCGAAGCAGAGATGGGCATTTGCGTTCCTCCCCTCCCCATTTTCAAATCCTGCAGCTTTTTCTTTATCATTTCCTGCTTAGGGAGGTGGTTTTGAGATACAGTTTGCTTGGGTTTTTGCACAGCTTGTTCAAATTTGGCACTGAGTGTTTTCAGCTTGCTTGCAATGCAAATCATAGTCTGTTGTTTTCCTTTGTCAGAGATGGCCACCAGAATTCTGCCTTAATGGGAATTAAGCTATGTTTGTGGAATATACATTATTTATCAAACTGGGCAGACGGAGTTGCAACTTATCTGCATGCGAGGGGAGCTGCTCCATAGAGAATAGCTGAGCTGTGCATATTTGGGTCTTTATGTCAGCAAAGTCCACTTCCTTAAATGTTACAGTCTTCTCTTGGGCCTCTCTTCCAAAAACAGCATTCTTTGCCATGCTGGTTGCTGAGAGAAACCTACAGCCTGGGTTTAAAAATAACCAGATACTAGAGCAGGGGTGCCCACACTTGCGTAATGTAAGAGCCACATAGAAGAATTGTCAGATGTTAGAGAGCTGCAAGACATGAACATCAGAAGGAAGGGAGGAAGGAAAACAGATCGGGAGAGGTGGAAAGAAAGCAACTTTAACTTTGAATGCATTCTCCAAGCCACTGGCTGCCTTGGCTTGGAGAAGTGATTTAAAGAGAGAAATGCCTTCTCCAAGCTGGCTGATGGGGCGATGGGGGCTTTGACAGCTGCACAATGTATGTGAAAGAGCCACATGTGGTTCCTGAGCCACAGTTTAGCCACCCCTGTACTAGAGTCTTTTACTTTTAAAAATAGCTGTTCCTTGGTACCTTCAGACATGGAACCAGCTCGCCCATCTCTGACCTGGATAGACCAGGCTAGCTTGAAATCTAAGTAGGGTTGGTCCTGTTGAGTATTTGGACGGGAGACTTCGAAGGGAGTCTGGTCGCTGCGCAGAGGCAGCCAATGGCCAGCCACCTCTGAAGGTCTCTTGCTTTGGAAACCCTCTGGGGTTGGATTAAGCCAGCTGTGACAGTGACGCTTTCCAACCACATCACCAGCTCCCCCAAACGAACTCTGTGTGTGGGTTGCTTTTCTGGCCCTGTGGGAGTGGCTTATCAACATATCCTGGATTTTGAAAGTGTGTGTGTGTGTGTGATTTGCGGGGGGGGGGGGGTGCAGTTTGAAATCAAGCAGAAGAAGTGTGATCCCATGTGCCTCTCCCAGTTCACTGCCTGAATATAAGAACCTAAGAGAAGCCATGTTGGATCAGGCCAGTGGCCCATCCAGTCCAACACTGTGTCACATAAGAACATAAGAGAAGCCCTGTTGGATCAGGCCAGTGGTCCATCCAGTCCAACACTCTGTGTCACATAAGAACATGAGAGAAGCCCTGTTGGATCAGGCCAGTGGTCCATCCAGTCCAACACTCTGTGTCACATAAGAACATGAGAGAAGCCCTGTTGGATCAGGCCAGTGGCCCATCCAGTCCAACACTCTGTGTCACATAAGAACATGAGAGAAGCCCTGTTGGATCAGGCCAGTGGCCCATCCAGTCCAACACTCTGTGTCACATAAGAACATAAGAGAAGCCATGTTGGATCAGGCCAGTGGTCCATCCAGTCCAACACTCTGTGTCACATAAGAACATGAGAGAAGCCCTGTTGGATCAGGCCAGTGGTCCATCCAGTCCAACACTCTGTGTCACATAAGAACATGAGAGAAGCCCTGTTGGATCAGGCCAGTGGCCCATCCAGTCCAACACTCTGTGTCACATAAGAACATGAGAGAAGCCCTGTTGGATCAGGCCAGTGGCCCATCCAGTCCAACACTCTGTGTCACATAAGAACAGAAGAGAAGCCCTGTTGGATCAGGCCAGTGGCCCATCCAGTCCAACACTCTGTGTCACATAAGAACATGAGAGAAGCCCTGTTGGATCAGGCCAGTGGCCCATCCAGTCCAACACTCTGTGTCACATAAGAACATGAGCGAAGCCCTGTTGGATCAGGCCAATGGCCCATCCAGTCCAACACTGGGGATCGATTCCCGCTAGCCTTCTGCTGCTCTCATGCTCCTCTTCTCTGTGCGGGTACCGTTGGATTTCATACTATCTGCCCCGGGGCTGCAACTAGCTTTGCCTTTTTCGCAGGACAAACAAACTTAGAGGTTTCTGTTTGCTGCACGAAAAAGGTGAAGCTAGTTGCAGCCCTGGGGCAGATATTGTGTAATCCAACAGAACCCCCACAGAGAAGAGAAGCGTGAGAGTGCCATAAGGCTAGTAGTCTTTGTGTCACACAGTGGCAACCCCCACCCCACCCCGGGTATCAGGAGGTCCATCAGTGGGGCCAGGATACTAGAAGCCTTCCCATTGTTACCCACCTCCCCAGCTCCCAGAATACAGAGCATCACTGCCCCAGACAGAGAGTTCCAACAATACGCTGTGGCTAATAGCCACTAATGGACCTCTGCTCCAGATGTTCATCCAATCCCCTCTTGAAGCTGGCTATGTTTGGGGCGGTTTGGCTTTGTTTCCAGGGGCTTCGTGAGCAACATGTTGTACATTTGGCAGTCCTTCCTTGCTGACGGCATGACTGGTTGCTAAGCAGGAATTGTGAACTTCTGAACAGCTTTCAAGGTTCATAAATCCGAAAGTGCAGCAGTGTTGCCGGAATCTGAGACAGGCTGTGATGTTTGAGGTTGCCCTTTGGCTTGCAGGTGCTGGGCAGGGCAATGCCGGGGTGGATCTGCCTGCATTTCTCCAGCCAGAAGTTTGTTGATGAGCCCTCCTCGTAGAGAAGCAGAAAGGAGGACTTGAAGAGCGGATTTCCCAAATGTCAAATTTGCATAGCGGTTCTTAGCAAACTAATTTTGACTAATGCCGCTGAACAGTCTCCCCATATGCTGACTTACATGGTCCAGCCATGATACAATTTTGCTACCATTAAAAAAAAAAGGGAAGGATTGTCTCTCCCTTGTGACTAGAGTTACCAGCCTCCAGGTGGTGGCTGAAGATCTCCTCGGATTGCAACTGATTTCCAGGCAATGGAGATCAATTTTCCAGGAGAAAACAGACACTTTGAAAGGTGAACTCTGTGGCATTGTACCCACCTGAAGTCCATCCCCTCTCCAAACATATGAAGCTGCCTTCTACTGAATCAGACCCCCCTGGGTCCATCAAAGTCAGTATTGTCTACTCAGACTGGCAGCGGCTCTCCAGGGTCTCAAGCTGAGGTTTTTCATGCCTCTTTGCCTGGACCCTTTTTAGTTGGAGATGCCGGGGATTGAACCTGGGACCTTCTGCTTACCAAGCAGATGCTCTACCACTGAGCCACCATCCCTCCCTGAACATATGAAGTTGCCTTATACTGAATCAAACCCTCCTGGGTCCTTCAAAGTCAGTCTTGTCTACTCAGACTGGCAGCGGCTCTCCAAGATCTGAAGCTGAGGTTTTTCATGCCTATTTGCCTGGACCCTTTTGGATGTGGTTGGCCACTGTGTGAGGCAGGAGGCTGGACTAGATGGACCCTCCCTGGTCTGATCCAGCAGGGCTCTTCGGCCGCTCTGCCCTGCTGTTGGCCCTCCAGAGGAAGAGGTTGGCCACTGTGTGAGGCAGGAGGCTGGACTAGATGGACCCTCCCTGGTCTGACCCAGCAGGGCTCTTCTGATGTTCTTCTCAGGGAAAGGTCTCGGTCTCTCTGCCCTGCTGTTGGCCCTCCAGAGGAACTGGCTGGCCACTGTGTGAGACAGGAGGCTGGACTAGATGGACCCTCCCTGGTCTGTTCTAGCAGGGCTCTTCTGATGTTCTTCTCAGGGGAAGGCCTCGGCCTCTCTGCCCTGCTGTTGGCCCTCCAGAGGAACTGGCTGGCCACTGTGTGAGACAGGAGGCTGGACTAGATGGACCCTCCCTGGTCTGATCCAGCAGGGCTCTTCTGATGTTCTTATATTGCAGCCCTCCTCCCCTTGGTGATTTCTGTCATGTCTGAGAGTCCGTCTTTTCCCACTCCTGAGGCCTGTACATTTTCACGGTAGCCCTAAAGCCAGCGTAAAAGCAACGTTTTAAAGCAGCATGATTTTTTATTTGTTTGTTTAACTTTCGTTGTATTTTCAACACTTTGCTGCCGCTTAGCACTAGAAGTTATGAGAGCCACCATGGTGTAGAGGTTAAAGTGTCACACTGGGATCTGGGAGAGCCAGGTTCGAATTCCCACAAATGCCATGGAAGCTTGGGTGACTGTGGATATATCAGGTGCTCTCAGCCTCTCTGGCCTCACAAGGCTGTTGTGAGGATAAAACAGAGAAGAAGATGATGATATAAGCTCCTTTGGGGTGAAAGACTAGACATAAATAAAATAAATTGGCTTGGAAATCTGCTGAGAGGTGATGTGCAGATGTGTTAACTAAGGGGGGAGGTCTGATCTCTCTCCTTGTCAAAGACTCTTTTCAAACTGCCTTTGTACGCCGTTTTAGTAACTGGTTGCTCATGGATTTTTTCCTGTCATTTCAGACAGACCTCTTTTAATAACTAGCTTTTAGCAAAATTTATTTACCTGTTCATACAAACCCGTTTGTGTCAAGTCAGCAAAGCAAGCTTCAGCCGCTTTTGAGGGAACCTGTTTTCCCTCTCATTTTCAACTTGTTTACTGCGCTTCTGAATCACTGGTGTGCTGTTTAAAATGCCCATAACACTTCCTATTAGAGTGCTGCTTTTTCCTGTCCGTTCTCACCATGCAATCTTCCTCGGACATTTTTTCTTAAACATTCTAAGGTGAGCACTATAGCACTATACCTCTATTGTGCTGAAGTGCTATAGCGATATAACTGAGATGCATTGACTCAATGGTACTGCTATAGCATGTCACCACTATAGTGGTTTAGCACTATAGCACTCACCTTTTTTGTTGTTCAGTCGCACAGTCAAGTCCGACTCTTTGCAACCCCATGGACAAAGTCACGCCAGGCCCTCCTGTCTTCCACCATTCTCCGAAGTCTGCTCGTGTTTGTTACATCAGTAACACTGTCCACCCATCTTATCTTTTGCCGTCCCCTTCTTCTTTTGCCTTCTGTCTTTCCTAGCATCAGGATCTTCTCATTTGGTGCTCCCTTCTCATTTGGTGGCCAAAGTATTTGAGCTTCAGCATCTAACCTTCCAGTGAACAGTCTGGGTTGATTTTCCTTAGGACTGACTGAGTTGATCTTCTGGCAGTCCAAGGGACTCTCAAGAGTCTTTTCCAGGACCACATCTCAAAAGCATCTATTCTTCTGTGCTCGGCCTTCCTTATGGTCCAGCTCTAACAGCCATACATTACTAATGGGAATACCATCACTTTAACTATACGTACTTTTGTTGGCAGGATGATGTCTCTACTTTTTATTATACTGCCCAGGTTCGCCATAGCTGTCCTCCCAAGGAGCAAACGTCTTTTAATTCCACAGCTACAGTCACCATCTGCAGTGATCTTGGATCCCAGAAATGTGAAGTCTGTCACTACTTCCATGTCTTCCCCTTCTATTTGCTAAGGTGTGGTGGGGCCAGATGCCATGATCTTAGTTTTTCTGATGTTGAGTTTCAAGCCTATTTTTGTGCTCTCCTCTTTCACCCTCTACAAGAGGTTCTTTAGGTCCTCCTCACTTTCTGCCATTAGAGTGGTGTCATCTGCATATCTGAGGTTGTTGATGTTTTTCCTGGCAATCTTAATTCCGGCTTGTGCTTCATCCAGGCCAGCATTCCGCATGATGTTCTCTGCATATAAATTAAATAAGCAGGGTAACAATGTACATCCTTGTTGAACTCCTTTTCCTATTCTAAACCAATCAGTTGTTCTATGTCCCATTCTGACAGTTGCTTCTTGACCGTTATACAGATTTCTCAGGAGACATGCGAGGTGGTCTGATACTCCCATCTCTTAAGGACTTGCCACAGTTTGTTGTGATCCAAACAATCAAAGGCTTTAGCATAGTCAATGAAGCAGAAATAGACATTTTTCTGATACTCTCGTGCATAATCCATCAAATGTTGACTATTTGATCTCTAGTTCCTCTACCTCTCCGAAACCCAGCTTGAACTTCTGGTAGTTCCCGTTCTACATACTGTTGAAGCCTAGCTTGTAGGATCTTTAACATGACCTTGCTGGCTGGTGAAATGAGTGCAATGATGCGATAGTTTGAACATTCCTTGGCATTACCCTTCTTTGGGATTGGAATATAAACCGATCTTTTCCAATCCTGTGTCCACTGTTGTGTTTTCCAAATTTGTTGACCTAATGTGTGCATAACTTTAACAGCATCATCTTTTAGGACTTTGAATAGCTCATCTGGGATACCATCATCTGCACTTGCTTTGTTGTTAGTAATGCTTTCTAAAGCCCATTTGACTTCACTCTCCAGGATGTCTGGCTCAAGGTCATCGATTTCACTGTCATGGTTGTCCGGGACATTGAGATCCTTCTTGTATAAATCTTCTGTGTATTCTTGCCACCTCTTCCTGATCTATTCTGCTTCTTTTAGGTCCCTACCATTTTTGTCCTTTATCATGGCCACCTTTGCATGAAACGTTCCCTTAATTTCTCCAATTCTGTTGAATAGATCTCTTGTCCTTCGCATTCTGTTGTTTTCCTCTATTGCTTTGCATTGTTCCTTCAGGAAGGCCTCCTTATCTCTCCTTGGTGTTCTCTGGAAATCTGCATTCAGTTGAGTGAATTTTTCCTTTTCACCTTTGCCTTTCGCTTTCTTTCTTTCCTCAGCTATTCGTAAAGCCTCATCACATAGCCACTTTGCTTTCTTGCATTTCTTTTTCTTTGGGATGGTGCTGATTGCTGCCTTCTGTACAATGTCATGAACCTCCGTCCATAGTTCTTCAGGCACTCTGTCTATCAACTCTAGTTCCTTAAACCGATTCTTCACCTCCACTGTATATTCATAAGGGATGTGATCAAGGTCAAACCTGAATGGCCTAATGGCTTCCCTAGTTTTCTTCAATTTAAGCCTGAAGTTTTCAATGAGTAGCTCACGATTTGAGCCGCAGTCAGTTCTGGGTCTTGTTTTTGCTGACTGTAAGGAGCTTCTCCATCTTCGACTACAGAGTATATAATCAATCTGATTTCTGTGTTGCCCATCAGATGATGTCCACATGTAGAGTCGCCTTTTAGGTTGTTGGAAGAGGGTGTTTGCTATGACCAGCTTGTTCTCTTGACAAAACTCTATTAGCCTTGCCCGCCTTCATTTTGTTCTCCAAGGCCAAACTTGTCAGTTGTTCCGGTCACTTTTTGACTCCCTACTTTGGCATTCCAGTCCCCTATGATGAGGAGAACATCTTTTTTTGATGTTAATTCTAGAAGCTATTTTAGATCTTCATAGAACTGGTCCACTTCAGCCTCCTCTGCATCAGTGGCTGGGACATAGACTTGTATTACTGTGATATTGAATGCTTTGCTTTGGATACGGACTGAGATCATTCTGTCATTTTTGAGATTGTATCCCATTACTGTCTTCTTCACTCTCTTGTTAACTATAAAGGCCACACCATTTTTTCTATGGGACTCTTGACCACAATAATAGATGCAGTGATCCTCTGAGTTAAATTCACCCATTCCTGTCCATTATAGTTCACTGACTCCCAAGATGTCGATGTTCAGTCTTGCCATCTCTTGTTTGACCACATCCAGCTTTCCTTGATTCATAGATCTTACATTCCACTTTCTGATGCAGTATTGTTCTTTGCAGCATCGGACTGTTCTTTCACCATCAGACACATCCCCAGCTGAGCGTCCTTTCGGCTTTGGCCCAGCCGCTTCACTCTTTCTGTGGTTACTTGAACGCTCTTCCCCAGTAGCATATTGGACACCTTCTGACCTGAGGGGCTCATCTTCCAGCACCATATCTTTTAGCCTTTTGTTTCTGTCCATGGGGTTTTCTTGGCAAGGGTATTGCAGTGGTTTGGCATTTCCTTCTCCAGTGGATCACATTTAGTCTGGGTTCTCAGCTGTGGCCTGTCCATCTTGGGTGGCCCTGCATGGCATAGCCCACAGCCTCACTGAACCGCGCAAGCCCTCTCGCCACGACAAGGCAGCAATCCATAGAATGTTTTAAGAAGAAGAAGATGAAGATATTGGATTCATATCCCGCCCTCCACTCCGAAGAGTCTCAGAGTGGCTCATAATCTCCTTTATCTCCCTCCCCCACAACAGACACCCTGTGAGGTGGGTGGGGCTGGAGAGGGCTCTCACAGCAGCTGCCCTTTCAAGGACAACCTGTGCCAGAGCTATGGCTGACCCAAGGCCATTCCAGCAGGTGCAAGTGGAGGAGTGGAGAATCAAACCCAGTTCTCCCAGATAAGAGTCCGCGCACTTAACCACTACACTTAGAATGTTTTTAAAAGTCTGAGGAAGGTTGCATGGTGGAAAACGGTGTGTGTGTGTGTGGGGAGGGGGAGGAAGCAGCACTATTTTAAGTGACTACAGCACTTCAGAGATGGCTCATTAAATTTGCTGTATGAAACCCCTGTCCCTGTATCACTTTACTCAAAACTATAATAATAATAATAATAATAATAATAATAATAATAATAATAATAATAATAATAATAATAATAAATTTTATTTGTACCCCGCCCTCCCCTGCCGAAGCAGGCTCAGGGCGGCTAACAATATGGTGACCAATGGTGCACCAACAATAAAACAGTTACATTAGAAGCATTAAATTAAACATTAATTAACCTTAAAAACCTGATTAAAACAATTAACTAAAACATATTATAACGCTATCCTTGACGCTCTTCTAGTTGATGCTGATGGCGGATTTTCTTCGTTGTCGGTATAATTCAGTTATTCATAAGCTAATTTAAAAAGGGTGGTCTTGCAGGCCCTGCGGAACTGATCAAGGTTCCGCAGGGCCCGCACCTCCTCTGGGAGTTGGTTCCAGAGATGTGGGGCTGCGGCCAAAAAGGCCCGAGAGCGAGTGTTCTGTAGTTTAATTTGTCTTGGCCCAGGGGTAGTCAGTCTGTTCTTTCCTACTGACCTCAGTGCTCTCTGGGGCTCATACGGGGAGAGACGGTCCTTCAGGTAGGCTGGTCCTCGGCCATATAGGGCTTTAAAGGTGATAACCAGCACTTTGTACTGGACCCGGTATACAATCGGTAACCAGTGCAGTTCGCGTAGCCCCGGCCGTACATGTTCCCATCTTGGGAGACCGAGCAACAGCCTGGCCGCCGCGTTCTGCACTAGCTGTAACTTCCGGGTCCGGCACAGAGGCAGCCCCATGTAGAGGGCGTTACAGTAGTCCAATCGTGAGGTGACCGTCGCATGGATCACCGTTGCTAGGTCCCGACGCTCCAGGAAAGGGGCCAATAAGGAATAATATGCAGTTTAGAAGGCTAATGTGACAAGGGCCAAATGCTCTCCCAAAGAAGAAATGGTGAAGTGCAGCATTTAAAAATGATTTTTGCATACTGTGTAAATTTGCAGCATGAAGGTTTCCAGTTTCAGATTTGAGCACTTTGAGTTCTACTATATCAGTGCAACGATACAGATAAATAAGCAGGGAGGGCTAATTGTTTCCACGCGTGTTGTGCAGCCAGGCAGTCCTACGACTGACTGGCAGCCAGAAGTTCTAGCTCCTCAGCGTTATCACCACCAGGAGATGATTGAGTAGACTTAGATATCAGTATTTAGGGGGGTTGCCCAGTCAGTCTGCATACCCACTGTATCAACTTGGTTTTGTATTTTATATTATCATATGCTTCCTGTGTGTAGTTGTGCTGTAAGATAAGTAAATGGCAGGGAGGGTGGAAGAAGAACAGATGTGGCTTTGAAAGCCGTGAGTACTTCCGGCTTCTCTCCTTGCATGAGGAGTCTCTTAGTCACAGTCGCATCTGCACTTTGGTAGTCTTGGCTGTCTTCTGCAACAGAAACGGAACTGGCCCAGCCTGTGTAGGTGGTGGTACTTTAGGCTCTATCATTCTAAGTTGGCCAAAAAGATTTGCTTCCTTTGACTTAAGAAGGAAGCTCCTTGAATAAGCAAGATGAGGAGTTTTTGTTTTCTTTTGGGTCCTGTTATGGTGGTTAGTTTTTCAACTGTGGGGCTGTGGTTGAGTGTCTGTCTAGCATGCAGAATATCGCAGTTTCAGTCCCTGGTATCTCCAGTTAAAAGGACCCCAGGCAGTGGACGATAGGAAAGACCTCTGCCTGAGTCCCTGAAGGGCCGCTGCTAGTCTGAATAGACAAGGCTGACCCTAATGGACCTGTGGTCTGATTCAATATAAGGCAGTTTCCTGTGTGCCTATGAGGGGTACATAAATGGTGCCATTATCATAGAATCATAGAGTTGGAAGGGACTTCCAGGATCATCTAGTCCAACCCCCTGCCCAATGCAGGACATTCACAAATACCACCCCCTAAATTTACAGGATCCTCATTGCTGTCAGATGGCTATCTAGCCTCTGTTAAAAAACCTCCAAGGAAGGAGAGCCCACTACCTCCCAAGGTGGAAGCCTGTTCCACTGAAGAACCGCTCTAAAGGTCAGGAAGTTCTTTCTAATCCTAGAATCATAGAGTTGGAAGGGACCTCCAGGGTCATCTAGTCCAACCCCTTGCACAATGCAGGAAACTCACAAACACCTCCCCCTAAATTCACAGGATCTTCATTGCTATCAGATGGCCGTCTAGCTTCTGTTTAAAAACCTCCAAGGAAGAGAGCCCACCACCTCCCGAGGAAGCCTGTTCCACTGAGGAACTGCTCTCACAGTCAAGAAGTTATCAAAGATTTCAGGTTTTCACAGCTGGTAACATCATTAGGGTTTGTAGAATCTTTCGGGCTCAAGTGCCGTGTTCTACTGTTCTGGAAGGAAAACTTTCTCCAGTAGAACACGGCACTTGAGCCCAAAAGATTCTACAAACCCTAATAGTCAAGAAGTTCTTCCTAATGTCCAGCCAGAAACTCTTTTGATTTAATTTCAACCCATTGGTGTTCTGATCCTACCTTCTGGGTCCAACATCCTCTAGATACAGCCCTCCAAGTACTTGAAGATGGCAATCCTATCACCTCTCAGCCGCCTCCTCTCCAGGCTAAACAAACCCAGCTCCTTCAGCCTTTCCTCACAGGACTTGGTCTCCGGACCCCTCATCCTCTATATGACAGCCCTTCAACTACTTGAAGATGGTGATCCTATCACCTCTCAGCTGCCTCCTCTCCAGGCTAAACATCCCCAGCTCCTTCAACCTTTCCTCACAGGATTTGGTCTCCGGACCCCTCATCCTCTATATGACAGCCCTTCAGGTACTTGAAGATGGTGATCCTATCACCTCTCAGCCGCCTCCTCTCCAGGCTAAACACGCGCAGCTCCTTCAGCCTTTCTTCATAGGACTTGGTCTCCAGACCCCTCACCATCTTCGTCGCCCTCCTCTGGACCCGTTCAGAGTGTTGAAGCATGATGTGCCAGGCAATACAAGAAGCTGCCTTCCCTGCTGCCGGGTCCCGAGCCTTCTGTCCCCACCAGATTCCCTTGTCCTGCAGCTTATTTATTTATTTTAGGCAATTTATAGTCTGCCCTTTCCCCAAAAATGGGCTTGGGGCAGATAACAACATTCTAAAAACAGTATGAAACTACAGTTAAAAACCAAATCAAGCAGTACAATTTAACATATTATAAGAAGGTATAAATGGAAGATCCCCAGGCCCCACTTAGAAATAAAAGATATAAAGTTTGTTTGAGGAGCCTCTGTTCCAAGGGAGTGACTTTTCTGAATGGCAAAGCTGGCCATCATTACGGTGGGTCCGTTGGCACAGCCCTTCCTTTTAGGACAAGGAAAACCACAGCCTGAGGTTGGGGACTGAGAAGACAGAGAGACAGAAGGAATCAGTGCATGTTCCTTACATCTGAGAGTCCTGGGAGATCCCAGCGCTTGCGCCACACCCCCATGAATCAGTGGTCACTTAGTGGTAACTGCGAGAAGAGTGTAATTCGTTCCTCCTGAGCTGTGGGACGCTAATCGAAAAGGCTGCTATCGAGAGCATCGTAAGCACTTCCTCCCAGGGACAGTCAGGGAATGGCTCATAAGACTTTGGAGACGAAGTGGAGGTAGGGAATGAGTTGACTTAAAGGGCTTTGGAAGGGAGGGCCTGTGCCCAAGGATGTGGCTGCTGTGCCAAGATCAATGGGTTCTGAAGGGAAAGCTGCATCAGCTTAAATGCTTCGTGTCCTGGAAATAGCTGAGCGGGGCCTCTTGGGTGCTCTTCTCCCAGAAGGGCCGTGCTTTGCAGCTGTCAGCTGACTCTCCTGATTCCCCTCATTGTTGTGGATTTGCTGCTTCCCTGAATATTCTCTCCTGGCCTTATCATTCAAGCGTCTCAGCCGGCTGTCGGTTTTTCTTGCCCATCGGCAGCGCCTGGTCCTCCTGCCAGGGAGTTCTCAGTCTCCTCCAGGCCTTTTTGGCTGCTCTCTTTCACCTCTGGTGAGTTGGCCTTTGATCTCCTTGCTCTTCATCTAGACAAGCTGGGCCCCTTTCCAAGCTCTGTTGTAATTTTCCTTCTAAGGAATTGGATTAATGGGATCTAGATGGGGCCTGGGGATCCTCCAAAAGTACAACTCATCCCCAGGTGACAAGAGATCAATTCCCCTGGAGAAATTGGCTGCTTTGGATAGTGAACTCATATGAACATATGAAGCTGCCTTATACTGAATCAGACCCCCCTCAGTCCATCAAAGTCAGTATTGTCTACTCAGACTGGCAGCTTCTAGGATCTCTAGGATCTCAAGCTGAGGTTTTTCATGCCTACTTGCCTGGAACCTTTTGAGTTGGAGATGCCAGGGACTGAACCTGGGACCTTCTGCTTACCACTGAGCCACCAGCCCTCCCATGGCATTAGACCCTATTGTTGCCTCTCCCCTTCCCAAACCCCACCCTCTCCCAGATCCACCCCCAAATCTCCAGGAATTTACAAATCTGAAGGTTGCAACCGTAACAGTCTCTTGCTATCATGTGATAGAAACTGTACACATATAAATATTTTACTGCCGCTGAAGTTCTTAAGGTAAGTTAGAGGTATTTTGATTGTTGCATATCTTGGGAATGACAATCATGACAAATGGTTGGCATAATTCTTTTGCCTTCGCGGATCGGCATATAGATGAATCTCTTTCTAGAATTCATCAAATTTTAGTTTGAGTTACATTGAATTAGATACTGGAGCATTTAACTTGACAAGCTAGGAGTAAATTGCATTCAGATCTAGTTTGTTGTACTAATGCAAGATTCAATTTTAGAAATGGTGTGTTGGTAACTTTTCATTGCCATATTAGTTAAGTTGCATGGAAGGACTGACAGTTATTTGATGTCTAGTTGTGACACAGACTCCCAGAGAATGAATATTGTTGGATTTTTCTTTAACATAAGCTACCTCTCCTCCCCCACGCAGCCGAGACAGATCGATTCAGGCAGGTTCCAAGGGAGTGGTAAAGGACTTTACAGTTGCATTAATCTTCCCAGCTACTGGATCCCACCATGAATGCTGCTGCTGAGCAGAAGAGGTACAATTCCTGGAGTTGCCCAATCCAGTAAATTTGTGTTTGCAGGTTTTGGTTGTATCCAAAGGGCAGCTTCCCATACCAGATGTATAAGCGGATGCTTGCTGGGCACCGTGTTAAGCGATGCCTACAAAATGAGGTTTCAAATGACCGCTGAGTGTGCGGATTGTGTTTTCCATCTGTAGGCGGCTCATCCAAAGCCTGCGATTTGGTCTCGGGTGCATTCAGGGTTAGTACTCCTGACACTACAATCTCTTCTCTTTGGGAACTGGACAGTCGAGCACTGCACTTTTCTGTGCCGAAGCAGTGGAGCACCTTTGTGTTGTGAGAAGTGATAGTCAGTAAAAAAACCCAGCGAAGGGCTTAGGAGGACAGTGGAAGATAGAAGGGTCTGGCGTGGTGTGGTCCATGGCGTCACGGAGAATCAGACTTGACTGTGCAGCTGAACAACAAACAAGGGGTCACATGGGGGCAGAAAGCACCATCAAGTTGCAACCAGCTTCTGGCAACCCTTCATGGGTTTGCATGCAGGGCAAAGCCATTGGCTGGATTTCCTCGGTGGTCTCCCATCCAAGTACTAACCAGGGCTGACCCTACATAGTTTCCAAGATCTGATGAGATTGGGCTAGCCTGGGCCATCTGGGTCAAGCCAAGAGACTAAACAGAGGTGGTTGGCCCTTGCCTGCCTCTGCGTAGCAACCCTCGGCTTCCTCGGAGGTCTCCCACCCAAGGACTAACCCGGGCCGACCATGCTTAGCTTCTGAGATCTGATGAGACCGGGCTAGCCTGGGCCATCCAAGGCAAGGCAAGAGGCATTCAGAGGCGGCTGGCCATTGCCTGCCTCTGCGTAGCAACCAGGGACTTCCTCGGAGGTCTCCCACCCAAGGACTGGCCAGGGCCACCCCTGCTTAGCTTCTGAGATCTGATGAGACTGGGCTAGCCTGGGCCATCCAGGTCAGGGCAAGAAGCAGAGGTGGTTGGCCATTGCCTGCCTCTGCATAGCAACCCTGTGCTTCCTCTGTGGTCTCCCATCAGGGAGGGACGGTGGCTCAGTGGTAGAGTGGCTCACTGGTAGAGCATCTGCTTGGGAAACAGAAGGTCCCAGGTTCAATCCCTGGCATCTCCAAAAAAGGGTCCAGGCAAGTAGGTGTGAAAAACCTCAGCTGGAGACCCTGGAGAGCCATTGCCCGTCTGAGAAGACAATACTGACTTTGATGGACCAAGGGTCTGATTCAGTAGAAGGCAGCTTCATACGTTCATATGTTCATCCAAGGAATAACCAGAGCTGACCCCGCTTCACTTCCGAGATCTGATGAGTTCGGACCAGCCTGGCCCATCCAGGAGAGGGCTAAGGGCATACTTAGGGTGACTAAGCGGTTGTAGGTAAAGTCCCAGAAATTAAATCGAGGGAAGGAAGCTGTTAGAGACCTGAGAATGCAGATCCTGGGGAGGCGCAAGAGGGGTCTCAAACAGCCTGAGTAAGGATGGCAAAATGTTATGGGGAGGAACTTGAGACAGCTGTGTGGTTTTATTTATTCATTCATTTACTTTGTAGGCTATGGAATATTCATTAAATTAATTAATCATGGAGTTCTTCCTGAGGCCAGGAGGACTGTTTCCTGCCTCTAATCCCCTTGAATATCCAGGCCCAGACATCTCTCCTTTGCACTGGGAAAATAAGAACAGAGCAGGGTACGGAACAGGAGTCAGTGGGGGAGTGAGGAGAGAGGGGGCTTTGGATTGGATCAGGGGTCCCCAACCTCCGGGCCATGGACTAGTACCAGTTGTGTGTTAGCAACCAGGCCATAAGTTGTATAATTATTTCATTATATATTACAATGTAATAATAATAATAATACATTGGATTTATATCCCACCCTATATTCTGAATTTCAGAGTCTCAGAGTGGTCACAATCTCCTTTACCTCCCCCCACCCCACAACAGACACCCTGTGAAGTAGGTGGGGCTGAGAGAGCTCTCCCAGAAGCTGCCTTTTCAAGGACAACTCCCACAAAAGCTATGGCTGACCCAAGGCCATGCCAGCAGCTGCAAGTGGAGGAGTGGGGAATCAAACCCGGTTCTCCAGCAGCTGCACGTGGAGGAGTGGGGAATCAAACCCTGTTCTCCCAGATAAGAGAGCTCTGGCTGACCCAAGGCCGTTCCAGCAGGTGCAAGTGGAGAAGTGGGGAATCAAACCCGGTTCTCCCAGATAAGAGAGCTCTGGCTGACCCTAGGCCATGCCAGCAGCTGCAAGTGGAGGAGTGGGGAATCAAACCCGGTTCTCCAGCAGCTGCACGTGGAGGAGTGGGGAATCAAACCCTGTTCTCCCAGATAAGAGAGCTCTGGCTGACCCTAGGCCATGCCAGCAGCTGCAAGTGGAGGAGTGGGGAATCAAACCCGGTTCTCCAGCAGCTGCAAGTGGAGGAGGGGGGAATCAAACCCGGTTCTCCCAGGTAAGAGAGCTCTGGCTGACCAAGGCCATTCCAGCAGCTGCAAGTGGAGGAAGGCGTAATCAAACCCGGTTGTCCCAGATAAGAGAGCTCTGGCTGACCGAAGGCCATTCCAGCAGCTGCAAGTGGAGGAAGGCGGAATCAAACCCGTTGTCCCAGATAAGAGAGCTCTGGCTGACCGAAGGCCATTCCAGCAGCTGCAAGTGGAGGAGTGGGGAACCAAACTCAGTTCTCCTAGAGAAGAGTCCCCACACTTAACCACTACACCAAACTAATAGAAATAAAGTGCACAATTGTATCATCCCGAAACCATCCCCCCTCCCCAGTCCGTGGAAAAAATTGTCTTCCACAAAACTGGTCCCTGTTGCCAAAAAAGTTTGGGGGCTGCTGGATTAGATGACCCCGAGGCACCATTCCAGCTCTGGTCCAAAGAGGGTCTTGTGGCACCCTGAAGATGGATATATTTATTATGGCATATGTCTTTCTGAACCAGAGCCCAAAGTAGGTTCTGTCTCACAAACACTTGTTCTGTAATCAAATATGCCACAAGATACCCCGTTTTTTGGCTGCAGATGATGGACGGGGCCGTTCCTCAGAAGGTGTCCTTGTATGGAGGCCAGCTTGGAATGTAGAGTGGAAGATATCCTGGCAAAATGTAGAGTGGGGCTCTGAACGCTGCCGCGTGTGTGTGTGTGTGTGCCTGCATATGTGAATGTAGAGGAAGGAGTCCCCAACACCTCTCCTGGCACCCATCCAGTGTTTTTAGAAAGCAGATGGGGCCAGGTGGGCTTCAGGTTGCCCATGGGTGATCTGCTTGGCCGTGCAGATTAAAATAGCATTTCAGTGGCAGCTGCCGCTACCATGCTGGTTTTATTCCCCCTTTGACTCCTCTTTCCCATTGTACGAGGACCAACATAACTGCGGCTTCTACAAGGGCCAGGACCTTCTCGGCTCTGGCCCCCAACCTGGCGGAATGAGCTCCCCACAGAGATCAGGGACTTAGTGCAGTTCCGCAGGGCCTGTCAGACAGAGCTCTTCCGCCAGGCTTTCTGCTAAGCCCATGGGCACTTCATAGATTGGTCCCTGCTGCGGCAGCTACCCCAGATTTGCTCTTTAATTGCTCATAAATTATATAAATTGAACTGATTTAGATCCAGATTATCTGCTTGGTAAGCAGAAGGTCCCAGGTTCAATCCCCGGCATCTCCAACTAAAAAGGGTCCTGGCAAATAGGCATGAAAAACCTCAGCTTGAGACCCTGGAGAGCCGCTGCCAGTCTGAGTAGACAAGACGGACTTTGATGGACCCAGGAGGGTTTGATTCAGTATAAGGCAACTTCATATGTTCAGGGAGGGATGGTGGCTCAGTGGTAGAGCATCTGCTTTGTAAGCAGGAGGTCCCAGGTTCAATCCCCAGCATCTCCAACTGTAAAGGGTCCAGGCAAGTAGGCGTGAAAAACCTCAGCTGGAGACCCTGGAGAGCTGCTGCCAGTCTGAGTAGACAATACTGACTTTGATGGACCCAGGAGGGTCTGATTCAGTATAAGCAGATTTATGTATGTTCATTTATGTTCAGAATTTAATGAGCAGACTTAGGGAGCTATTGCCATCTTGTTGTTCTACGTTGTTGATATATACTGTTTTATATTGAGAAATTTCATATTTTTTTTAAAAAAAAGGTTTAATGATGGTCCTGAGGGACCGTCTCTCCCTATATGAACCCCAGAGAGTACTGAGGTCAGCGGGAAAGAACCAACTGAACATCCCTGGGCCAAAGGAGGCCAAATTGAAGAACACATGGGAACGGGCCTTCTCTCTTGTAGCTCCACACCTGTGGAATCAACTCCCGGACGAAGTGCGGGCCCTGCGGAGTCTTGAACAATTCCGCAGGAGCTGCAAGACCGTTCTTTTTAAGATGGCCTTCACTTGATTATTGAGCCATCGATAGACTCGCTGCAGATGTTTCCCGCCATTACAATCATAATTAAATTTACAATATAGCACCAGAAATGTTAATTTTATATACAAATGTTTAAATGTTGGTTTTATAATGTAACAACTATTGAATTGTATGATTTTATTGTATATTGGATTAATGTGTTGTGAGCCGCCCTGAGCCTGCTCCGGCGGGGAGGGTGGGATATAAATAAAATGTATTATTATTATTATTATTATTATTATTATTATTATTATTATTATTATTATTATTATTATTATTATTATTATTATTATTAATGATACATTGTATTTTACTCCGTTTATAACCCGCTCTGAAGCCGAGCCTGCCTTGGGTGAGCAGGATAGAAATACCATAATAAACAAAATAATAAATATGTTTAACGTTTACTCCTCTTGTCCCGAGTGCTTGGACTTCCCCTACGTGGAGGTGGCTCTGTCTCCCATAGCGACCGTTTGATGGCCCACCTCCCACGGCGGCCATCTTGTGTTTGTGGCCACCACTCAGTGTCAGAATTGCAGAGGTGCCCACAGCCTCAAACAGGGTGGGGTCCTCTGATGTTGAGCTTCTGGAGGCAGGAATGGGCTCCCCCCCGCTCCTCCAAATGAGGTAATAGAATCTGGTTTCTTGCCCTTGCTTGCTGGGACAGAGCCCATGCCACCTGAACGGCTTCACTCCCTTGCGGGCTCATAGACAGGCCAGAGGATCAAGCAGGCATCTCCACCAGCTGCTTTTTGAGTTTTTCCACTCTCTCTGCCCGCCTCCAAATATTGTTCACTTTTGATCTGCTCGCGGGTTCAGCAATGCGGATCCCTTTCTGTCCGAGGTTGCGGATGAAAGGATGCAGGCAAAAAAACAACATTCATCTCAAGAGAAACAAAAGTGTTTGCAATAACACATGAAAAGAACGCGCAGCTCTTCCATGCTGAATGTTCAGAGAGGCCGGTGGCAGGAAACAAGATGGAACAGACCTGCTGTTGAGTTTAGACTCGGAGGAGAGCATTTGAAACTAGACTGAGGCGGGCAAACAAGTTCACACTGGTGTACACACACACACACACACACACTTGACAGCTGCCAAATTTAAAAAAAAAATAAATCTGTCCAGCCCTAACTGTCCTGTTGTTGCTGAGGAGCCGTGTGTGTGTTTGGGGACTGAGGTGGTGAGTGTTGTCTGCTCTGCACACATCCTTCCTCTGACCTTCAGCCGTCAAAGGCTGTATATGTTTTCGGAGCCGTGCTGTTGCTTTCGAAATGCGCCCTTCTAAAAGGATATTGAGTGGCCTGCAACGTGACACGCTGTACAGGTACCATGCGAATAATCTGCCTGTGGGTGGGAGGGTTATCCCTTATCGGGCGCCTTCAGTCAAAGGCCGGGCAGCCATCTGCCAGGGGCAGTCTAGCCTTGAACTGAAGGCTGCAAGTGGCACGTCCCTCACCGTGTCTGAATCCATCAACTGGACTTAAGTTAGTCAGGTAGTTTTTGCTTGAACATTAGAAGAAAGATCCAAGTGGGCAGCCGTGTTGGTCTGGAGCAGTCGAACAAAGCAGTAGACAATTTGCACCTTTAAGACCAACTATGTTTTATTCAGAATGTAAGCTTTCGTGAGTTGGTATTTCATTCATTCATTCATTCATTCATTCATTCATTCATTCATTCATTCATTTATTCATTCATTTATGATTTGTATCCCGCCCTTCCCACAAGTGGCTCAGGGCGGCTCTCAACAATTAGTCAAACATAAAGTTAAACAAATATTTGAATATATAAACAATTAAAACATTTAGAACAGTTAAAACCTTAAAACCATTAAGCATTCCAAAAATATATAAACAGGAGTCTGGCAAAGCTACATTAAGTTTCTCATCTCAGCTAGGTGTAGGCTAGCCGGAACAGGGTTGTCTTACAGGCCCTGCGGAACTGAACAAGGTCCCGCAGGGCCCTCACCTCCTCCGGCAGCTGATTCCACCATGTAGGGGCCATAACAGAGAAAGCCCTGTCTCTAGTGGATTTTAAGTGGGCTTCTTTTGGCCCAGGGATTGCGAGAAGATTTGGGGTTCCCGATCTCAGTACTCTCTGGGGAACATGTGGGGAGAGACCGTCCTTCAGGTAGGCAGGTCCCAGGCCATATAGGGCTTTAAAGGTAATGACCAGCACCTTGTACCGAACTCGGTACATCACTGGAAGCCAGTGCAGGGTCCAGAGACCCGGCCGAATGTGTCCCCATTTTGGGAGACCCAATAACAGCCGGGCCACGGCATTCTGCACCAGCTGCAATTTCCGAGTTCGGGACAGGGGCAGCCCCATGTAGAGGGCATTGCAGTAGTCCAACCTCGAGGTGACCGTAGCATGGATCACTGTTGCTAGGTCGTTGCACTCCAGAAAGGGGGCCAACTGCCTTGCCCGCCTAAGATGAAAAAACGCGGACTTGGCAGTGGCTGCTATCTGAGCCTCCATCTTTAAAGAAGGCTCCAATAGTACCCCCAGGCTCTTGACCCTGTCCGCCGCCATCAGCGGCGCACCATCGAAAACTGGCAGGGGGATTCCCCCCCCAGTCCCCGACGACCCAAGCAAAGGACCTCTGTCTTCGCAGGATTTAGTCTCAGTCCACTCAGTCTGAGCCACTCAGCCATGGCCTGTAGTGCCCGATCCAGATTTTCCAGGGCGCAGACCGGTCGGCCATCCATCAGCAGACAGAGCTGGGTGTCATCAGCATACTGGTGACACCCCAGCCCATACCTTCGGGGTCGCATATAGATGTTGAATAACATCGGGGAGAGAACCGCCCCTTGGGGCACACCACAATCGACTGTGCACCTCCGGGATAGCTCCCCCCCAATCGTGACCCTTTGTCCCCGACCTTCAAGGAAAGAAGAAAGCCACTGTAAAGCCAACCCCTGAATCCCCGCGTCGGCAAGGCGGCACGTCAGTAGCCGATGGTCGACCGTATTGAACGCAGCCGATAGGTCCAACAACATCAGCACCGCCGAGCCACCCCGATCCAGATGCCGTTGAAGGTCATCTACCAGGGCAACCAACACCGTCTCCGTCCGATGACCCGGGCGAAAGCCGGACTGAAATGGGTCAAGGACAGAAGCATCCTCCAGGAAGGTCTGTAACTGCATCGCCACTGCCCTTTCAATAAGTTTGCCCAAAAAGGGCAAATTTGAGACCAGTATGTAGAGTCATGGGAATTTCTTTATGTTAGAAGACAGTTCATAATGGCAGGAACAGTGCCATGATGGAATCAGTTTTGGGGGACTTCATTCTCTCTTGCTAGAGGCTGAACAGCCATCTGTCTGGAATCCTCTTGCTTTGGATTTTCTGCATTGGGCAGGGTTGGGCTAGATGACCTCTAAGACCCCTTCCGTCTCTTGTTCTGTGAAGCAGAATGGGGAGGCAGGCATTGCTAATCTATATGCCAGATGCAAGCCTTGAATTAGCTGGAGATTTTTTTTTTTTAGATGGGTTTTTAAATGCCAAGTGCATCGGAGATAGATTCGATATAAATATTAATGAGGCTTTAAAAGATATTTAGTGAAATATTTGTGTAATTCAATTTTGTTCATAATCTGGCCTGGAACTCGTGCAGAGACTAACTGCGGGGCCCAGAGGTCTAAGAGGAGGCTGGTCCTGGGGTGACTTGTCTTGCATATCAGTTGCTTGCTTGCTTGTTTGAATGAATTAATCTCCGTTCTTTGCTGAAATCAATCTAGATTCAGTGCACCTTTGGCAGCCACTGCTCGAGTATTAGCACTTTATGCCGCAGCAATCAGAGTGAATCAAGACAAGGCACTGATCTGCCGGGCACCCTTGCCCAAAGCCAGGCTGAAAGTCCTCTGCCAGGCTGCTGCTTAGCATTGGGAGAATAGGTGCTGCATTTCATAATTAATGGAATGGATAACCACTGGATGATGATGAAGGCTGCAGATTTATACCCCGCCCTTCTCTCTGAATCAGAGACTCAGAGCCGCTTACAGTCTCCTATATCTTCTCCCCCCCACAACAGACACCCTGTGAGATGGGCGGGGCTGAGAGAGCTCTGACAGAAACTGCCCTTTCAAGGACAGCTCTGCGAGAGCTATGGCTAACCCAAGGCCATTCCAGCAGGTGCAAGTGGAGGAGTGGGGAATCACACGTGGTTCTCCCAGATAAGAGAGCTCTGGCTGACCCAAGGCCATTCCAGCAGCTGCAAGTGGAGGAGTGGGGAATCAAAGCCGGTTCTCCCAGATAAGAGAGCTCTGGCTGACCCAAGACCATTCCAGCAGCTGCAAGTGGAGGAGTGGGGAGTCAAACCCGGTTCTCCCAGATAAGAGTCCGCACACTTAACCACTACACCAAACTGGGTGCCATTTTCTGCCCTGCTTTTTTCCCCTCTTTGACACTGAATTCTCCCAGTTTTGCAGCTGAATATCACTACAATTTTTATTACAATTTTAACCGAATAAATTTCCATTATACATACAGATTATTTTGTTTTTTTGTTTTTTAAACAAGGTGTAATTACTTAAAGCTTTGTTGAAAAAAGTTAAGGTAGTCCTCTGTGCAGCCACCAGTCATTTCTGACTCTGGGGTGATGTCGCATCACCATGTTTTCGAAGTAGACTTTTTTATGGGGTGATGTCGCATCACAACGTTTTCGCAGCAGACTTTTCACGGGGTGGTTTGCCATTGCCTTCCCCAGTCATCTACACTTTCCCCACAGCAAGCTGGGGACTCATTTTACCGACCTCGGAAGGATGGAAGGCTGAGTCAGCCTTGGGCCGGCTACCTGAACCCAGCTTCCGCTGGGACCGAACTTAGGTTGTGAGCAGGGCTTAGGACTGCAGTACTGCAGCTTTACCGCTCTGCGCCACGGGGCTCTGTAAAAGCTTTGTTACTCTAGTACAATTTTCAAAATTCTTATATTTGTTAAGATGCAACAAAAATTACTTATGGTTAGAATGATTAAACTAAGCATCAGTTAACTTTATGTAATATGAGTAAACAAATTGCCTAGAAATAAATCAGAGAATGGTACAGAGGGTTAGCTGGTAGGATTTCTTTTTTTGCATTAAGAAGGAAACTATAGGAAACCAAGGTTGTATGATTTTTTTTCTCGTAAAGGTTAGGTGACTCAGAGTAGTGACTAGCATATGCTAATTTACTATAAATAAAACATTCTGGAATCTTATTCCAAGTGAATATCACTTGTCGAGGTTCTGAAGAAGCATCCAGATGTGATGCCACAATGACTGATGATGCTCTTGCGTTCTGAAGATTCCCTGGCTTGAACCGCATCTCAGTTTCAGTGCCAGAGTCCCATTATTGACACTTGGCAGTGCTAGTTTTCAAGCCTTTAACTCTGGTAAAGGGGAGAGCATTGCCTTTAAACCAGAAAGCAGGGGGTAGAGTAGGGTTAACTGTCTATTTAGCAAAATTGGGAGAAAAAGTTGCCGGGGTTATTTGTGACCCGCGTGATTTTGGAAGGACCGTGGGTCGCTCCCGAGTCGTTCAGTTTGCACACATCTCTCTACTGGGAGCAGCTAGAGAAGCAACTCCACACAGATGTTTATCCAATATCCTCTCATTTTTATTCCCTATCAAATAGCATGTGCATGCAAATATTCAGCAGGGAGTCTGCATCACTTAATGCAAAATGCTGAATGCGGTGCAGTGCTGAGAGGAGCGTTCATGTATTCCTTCCCCCCAGACTCTCCTTGGACTAATCAGTGCCGTGGTTATCCTGCCGCTTGTCAGACGGTGGCAGGTGTGAAAGGCATGGAATACTGAAACAATGCATCGCAGGATGTTTATACCGCAAGAACACTTGTGTGCATATCTTCATGCACGGGAAGCCCTCGCTGCTCGCACCATGCGGTTGAAATGTTTGCTAACATTCCATGGGGGAGGGGGAAAGAAAAGACCCAGCAACATAATTCTCCCCCCCCCCCTTACAAATTTATGTTCCGTGTGAAATCTCTTGGGAGCAGCTGACAACATAGTAGAATACAATAAATATTAAGGCCAAAAGCTTTTCCTCAGGAACAGTCTAAGCAGCACAACCATACTAAAAACAACTCAAACCGATTCAAGAACACCCTCTCCGCCGCAAGCAGAATATTCAGCATATAATTTAACACAAGGAGAATATCAAAGCAAGAAATCAACTCAGCCAAGGTAATTGATGTGTTTAATGAACCAGCCCACAGATAAACCAAGGAAATAAACCCTGAGCCAACCATACAGCCCAAAGACAAGCTGAAAAACAGCACTTTTACATGGTGGTATAAACTGGCCCAGGGAAGAGCTGGGTTTGAGTCTGGAAGCAGTTTGGAGACCAACACAATTTTTATGGTCTTACCTTCTGAGACTCAAAGCTCCCTGCCTCATTAATGCTTTGACTCTTGAAAGCTGATACTCTGAAAATCTGGTTGGTTTCCAGAGTGCTACTGGACTTGAATCTAACTCTCTTACTGCAGGCCATCATGGCTGTCTTCTGAAACTCGCTGGTATTCCACACTCAGGGTGCCATGCTTGGTAAGGCCCTGCTTCTAGTACTGGTTAGCTTTGCTTCTGCCATTGGTGGACGAGAAACAGGACTTATGACAAAGCTCTCAATCTGACAGAGGAGCAGCGAAAGAATAACCTCTGTTTTTGGAGCCCCCTTTGATTCACCCCACTTGTACCTGAAGGGGATCAGAGGGGACTGTGGGAATGTTGTGAGTTGTGTGTGTGGCCAAGCTCCGGAGTGCTGCCAGGCAAGGATGGCCAACTCTCTCTCTGTCCCTCTGTGCTGCATCCCGCAACCTGCAAGAGCTGCTGTGTGTCGTCTCTTCAGTGGCAGGGGGGCTTTGGCGGGATCCCCTTGTTCTGGATAAAGGTTTCTGCTACAGAAATGAAGCCAGTCTCTCCTAAAATTGCAGCTTGGCAGACAGGCATGCAAATCTGTCATAATGGGCGATAATGGGTGAAACGGTATTTTAAAATCCCATGTAATGTGCCCCTAAAACTTAATCTCCTGTTTACGGGGCTGATAAAACAGTAACATCCTTGCTGCTTTTGAGAGTGTGTTTGTGGTGGGCCTTTGGGAAGGGCTCTGCAAAGGCGTTGAGCACATCAAGAAGAAGAAGAAGAGAGAGGGTTTCTGCTCGAGCAGCGTCCATTCATGGCTCTGGGCTGTGGCCCGCTCCTTCCAGAGACGTTTGTGTTTCAGCAAAGCGTTTGCTTCCACCTACAGGAAGCAGGAGGCAAAAGCAAAGTGTTCCTTGTAGTCCGGTCTTGCAACCAGACCAGGAAGCGTTCTGTGACAAAACTCTCCCTTGGCAAGTCTGTGTGCCGATCCTCTTTTTGTTCAGCCTCCCTCCCTCCCGTGCCAGGAATGTGCTATGTGCAAGTGTGATGGCAGTAAGAGGAATGAGGAAGATGGGAGTTGTGCTATGTTTATTTAAATACTTGTACCCCGCCTTTCTGTGTGGCTGAAGGTGGCTTACAAGTCATGGTTTAAAGCATTGTGATTTAAACAAACAAAATGAAACCCACAAATACTGCCCCCCCCCCAAAAAAAATAAGATACCTGCATGCTCACAATAGCTTATTTTTCTGTGAGATTTGTGCAAATCCATTTGTTTTGTAAATCTCTCCGCAAGGGCATACCAGTAGATAGATAGCAAGAGCCCCGTGGCACAGAGTGGTAAAGCTGCAGTCCTGCTGCCCGAACTCTCTGCTCACGACCTGAGTTCGATCCCAGCGGAAGCTGGATTCAGGTAGCCGGCTCAAGGTTGACCCAGCCTTCCCTCCTTCCGAGGTGGGTCAAATGAGTCCCCAGCTTGCTGGGGGGAAAGTGTAGATGACTGGGGAAGGCAATGGCAAACCACCCCGTAAAAAGGCTGCTGTGAAAACGTTGTGATGCGACATCACCCCAGAGTCGGAAACGACTGGTGCTTGCACAGGGGACTACCGTTACCTTTTTGACAGACAGACAGGTATGTATGTATCGATAGGGAAAAGTGATATAAAGTTGTACAGAATTGCCTCTCAGTTTCCGAAAGTGACTTGCACTCCCTTGAGTCTTGTGGAGGCCTGTGAGGGGTTCGCCATCAGTTCTAGGTGCTGCGGCTGGATCTGCTAATTAGGGAAATGTCTAATGAACAACAGAATGCAAGGACATTTCCCTTTCTTTGGATGATGGATGATCCTCTCTGTACAAGGGAAACAAGCTGCAGTTGAACTGTTCAGGGGAGGAGCAGGAGTAGAGGAGTGATTAGCTGGTAGTCTCCAAAACACAGTGGTGATAACCATTTTATTGCATTTCTGCATTCTTTGTGTGTGTGTATGTGTGTTAGCGTTTTTAAGGCTCTGCTGTTTTTTTTTGTGTAATCATGCCTGGCTATTAAGGATTCTTTGGAATATGGCTTGCGTGCTTTGAGTGTGGGGAAAAACACTAAGAAAATGCTCTATTTATGGTGGAATGTCTTACGATGTTTGTTTTGCTCTGACTGCGGAGAGCCCCCTGAGTTTTCACAATAGGCATTTTTTTTCCAAACTGCTATGCTTACAGCTAACACACTTGCTCTGGATAATGGTAAAAACATGCAGGCACCAAAACAGCACTGAATTTATCACGTCAGCCTTCCCTGCCCCTTCCCTGCCCCATAAGGGAGAGAAATGGTTGGTGAGCGTAAGACACGACCATGGATGTTGACTCCGATCAAGAGGGCTGTCTTTTGTGTGAAGCCATTTCAGAAAGCTAGTGTTGAAAAAAAGCACTTGCTGATGTTGGATCATTGATGAATCTGCCTTAATTTTTTCTCATTAATGCGGCATTTGAAATCATCAGAATGAAAAACGTTCACTTGCTGGTTCTTGTGTTGATCTATGAGGAGGTTTTAATCTAGCTGCAGCTTCTTTGCATAAAAGGGCCTCATTTGTCTCAGCCTGATGACTTGGTGACCGGAATCTGGGGTTCAGTGTGAAATTTGAACGCTGGAAGAAATAATATTGAAACAAATGTACTTAAAATTTCATTCTGGGACTAGTGGCGGCTCTCAAATTGCATTTTACTGTAGTTGAGAGAGGGGAAAAATATATCTTGCAAGGTTTTGACTGCCTGGGGAGTAAGTTAGTGCCTTACATTAATTTTTTTATTCCTTTTTCTGTAAGGATCAGCAAAGGGGCCTTCAGCTGTAACTGTCTACCTGCCTTTCAGGATGGATGCTCTGGAATTTGCAATAAGTGCCTGGGCTGGACTGTGTTGCTTCCCTTTTTGTGCAGCGGTTATACTGTTCACTGGTGGAACTCATTGCCTCAGGATGTAATGATGATAGCAGGAAACCAAGATAAGTGAGAAGTCTGTTTGGGAGCATTAGTTGGCTTTCAGTACTACCATTAAAATTGGCACCTGTATACATGGTATAAACAACAACAATTGTATTTATTCTTCTGTTTATCCTACCTTTCCTTTAAGGAGCTGAGCTAGCATACGTGGTTCCCCGTTATTTTTGTATTATCATGACAGCCATCTTGTGAGATAGATTAGGCTGTGTGTGTGGGAGGCGGAACTGGCCAAGGGGGAGATTTGAACCCACGGCAGCCCTTTTCCACTCAACACTGTAGCCACTGCACTGGGCCAGCTGAATTGAGAAAACCAGGAACTCAAAATGACTTGAACTGAAACACTCTTAACAGCAACACATGAAGACAAAGGAGAGAGAAAAGTCCTCCATGCTAGCCCCTAATTAGAGCCGTGTTCCTCTACTCAACCATGGTCCAAGGAGAACTTTTCTCCTTCTCTCAAAATACTAGCACTTGAGGGCATCCAGTGAAGCTGAAGGGCAGTAGATTCAGGATAGACAAAAGTAAATACTTCTCTACAAAATGAGTAATTAAAATGTGGATATAGTAATGGCCACAGTCATAGATAGCTTTAAAGGAGGATTAGACAGATTCATGGCAGATAGGTCTGTGAGTGCCTACTAGCCTACTAACCATAGAGACTAACGGGAACCTCCACATTCAGAGGCAATAAGCTTCCAAAACCCAGATCCAGGAGGTAACATCAGGGGAAGGCCTCAGCCTCTCTGCCCTATTGTTGGCCCTCCAGAGGAACTGGCTGGCCACTGGGTGAGACAGGAGGCTGGACTAGATGGACACTCACTAGTCTGATCCAGCAGGGCTCTTCTGATGTTCCTCTCAGGGGAAGGCCTCAGCCTCTCTGCCCTATTGTTGGCCCTCCAGAGGAACTGGGTGGCCACTGTGTGAGACAGGAGGCTGGACTAGATGGATCCTCACTGGTCTGATCCAGCAGGACTCTTCTGATGTTCATCTCAGGGGAAGGCCTTGGCCTCTCTGCCCTGCTGATGGCCCTCCAGAGGAACCAGTTGGCCCTTGTGTGGGACAAGAGGCTGGACTAGATGGACCCTCCTTGGTCTGACCCAGCAGGGCTCTTCTGATGTTCTTCTAAGGGGAAGGCCTTGGCCTCTCTGCCCTGTTCTTGACCTTCCAGAGGAACTGGTTGGCCACTGTGTGAGACAGGAGGCTGGACTGGATTGACCCTCACTGGTCTGATCCAGCAGGGCTGTTCTGACATTCTTCTCAGAGGAAGGCCTCAGCCTCTATGCCCTGTTGTTGGCCTTCCAGAGGAGCTGGCTGGCCACTGTGTGAAACAGGAGGTTAGACTAAATGGATCCTCACTGATCTGATCCAGCAGGGCTCTTTTGATGTTCTTGCATGAGTTTACCTGCTTGAATAGTCCATCATGACACCCCAAACAAAACCCTTCGTTCCAGTAGTAGCAGACAAAAGCATCATTCCCAATGAAATATCTAGAGTTCCAGTTTCCATCTTTTCTGGCCTATGCTTTTTGGTGTACATGGTATTTTGGAAAGAGCTCCACAGTACTGTAAGCAGAAATTCTACCTTGTGAGTAAAACACAACCACAAAAAAAACTAGTAGCGTTAAAGTTGTGAGCGAGTCTATATTTGACTATTGTGTAAATTAGGTTTTTTTAGAAGATGACTTCCGTAACCCTGTAAGAATCTTGGAATATATTTTTTAAATTAATTAAACTTCATTTTGTGAATCATTTAAACATTGTAACAGAAAACAGAATCAAGTCAAATTTCACCCACCCCTTTCCACTAGTATTGGTAGGTCTGTCCTCTGGAGAGCAGGTCTACTCACCCCTTTCCAGTATATCGGTAACTTGACCTCCATAGAACAGGTCTTCCTGCCCCAATCCACTATACTGGTAGACGTGTCCTCTGGAGAACAAGTTACTCACCCCTTTCCACTATATTGGTGGATCTGGCCTCGGAGCATTGCCCTGTGCTGAGCCTTAGAAAACATACCAGCACTTGGGAAGGGGGGATATTTGCAGTCTGTTTTGTTTTTGTAAGTGAAATATGACAACCAACATTACAGGTAAAATATAAGAGTCCAGTTTTCTGTGTTATACCTCTGAGAATGCCAGTCACAGTTGCTGGCGATACGTCAGGTCTCACAATGCCAAGACCACAGCCGCACAACCCGGAAAATCTACAACTAATAAAAAAAAAAGAAAGTTGCTTAAATGTTATCAGCATGCCCAAACTACTTATTTATTCAAATATTTCTATCCTGCTTTTTTCTGTGACTCAAGGCAACTGTACAAATCATGCAGAAAAGCATTATAGTGGTGTGCAAAACAAACAAACCTGAAATCTGGCTCCACTGTAGCCTGTGAAGACCGTTATAGTCAATGGACCCCACAGGCCATAATAAAGAATCCATCTAGGGATATCTGGGGCTCTGGGGGCGGGTTGTTTTTCTCTCTCCTTTTTAAGTTACAGAGGCACTAAATTTATAGCATAGCCACTGGTACCTCTCCTCAGAAAGCTCTCCATGTTCCAAAAAAACTAGAAAAAGCCCAGCAGGAACCCATTTGCATTTTAAGCCACACCCCTGACACTAAGCCAGCCAGAACTGCGTTCCTGCTCAAAAAAAGCCCAGGCACTGCCCTTAAGTCTGAAGTAAACTCAAGGGAGTGACTCCAGTTAGGTTCAGGACAGACAAAAGTAGATGCTACTTTATGCAGAGAACGATTAAAATACGGAATTCGCTGCCAGAGGATGCAGCGATGGCCACAGGCAGAGGCAGCTAAAAGGAGGTTAGATAGATGGATGGAAGAGATGTCTCTCAAAGGCTACTGGCCGTGGCTCTCCAGGGTCTCAAGGTGAGGTTTTTCACACCTATTTGCCTGGACCCTTTTTTGGAGATGCCGGGGATTGAACCTGGGACCTTCTGCTTCCCAAGCAGAGACTCTACCGCTGAGCCACCGTCCCTCCCCTTGGCCCCTGTGGCCTGTTGTTGACTGTCCAAAGGAATTGGTTGGCCACTGTGTGATGCTGTACAGGATGGACTAGTGGCCTGATCCGGCTGTTCTTGAGGCAACAGAGATCAGTTCCCCTGGATAAAATAGCGGCTTCAGAAGGTGGAGTTCTAGCCCACTAAGGTCCATCCCCTGCCCAAACCCTGCCCTCTCCAGACTCCCCCCAAATATCCAGGAATTTCCCAACCCAGAAGCGGCAACCCTAACTCCGTTAGCTTTATGGAACCTGACTCTGCCTCGTCTGGTAGTAAGTCTTGTGGCACGCTGCGGTTCCATCTGATCTATCGACAAATGGAACTGCAGAAGCCATGTAGAAGAAGTGATGCCTCCTCAGATTGGGGTGATCCTGGGAGTGCTTGCTGCTGTTTCAAAGGGTCGCCCCTGGCGAGTTGAGCATCTCAGGTGACAGAGAATAAAACGTTTTCTGATGGATGCCCGTGACGGTCTAGGGAGGGCCGCCTGTGCGTTTTTTGGGGCAGCACAATCTAAAACCCGCCGTTGGTTGGTGATGATGTGGTGCTGGGCCCCCTTCCCAGGCAGCCGCCTACTTTAAATAGCTTGGATTGGGCTGAGAAAAATAATTGCTACTATGAAATAATTTTGCAATTACCTCTGTAATTAAGGGCAGTTTGTTAATGAAAGTGCTTGGTGAATAATGACTGCAGGGCACTCCATCTTGCAGCTTCATGCTGCGCGGTTGGGTTGTGTGGTGGTAGCGGTTGGGGAATTAGTGACACGGCTGTCATGGTAACGGGATGGATGTAAATACTGAGGGCTGCCGATGATGGAGAGCCATCATTAGCTTCCTGCCCGGTGGGGAACGGTCAGATGAGCAAAAATAAACTTAACATATGACAATAGGGGCTCTCGTGTGTCTCTCTCTTTAATGCAAACATTTAACAAGTCCAGGCAAAACCAGGCCCTTTGATTAAGGGACTGGGGGGCGGGGGGGGGAGGAAAGGGGGAAATGTATGTTGAAGCGCAAAATGATGTTTTGTTTGCTTGTGAAGCTTGCCCTTGCTGTTACGGAGTCCTACTGAATAATTCTGTTGCATTCGCTGCTTGCTCAGAATGTTAGGAAACCTGTATCAGATGGACATGTGGAGAGGGAACGAAGAGGAATTTCTTGGGGTGATGAGAACGAAAGAACAGTCCAGCCAGAAGGCAAGTCATGGAAGAAGAGCAGTGGAGGACTGGAGCCAGTGAAAGGGCATTAAGAATCGTGGTGCGGAACTGGGAGTTTAGTCTCTGGTTTTGTTGTTGGTTTTTTAAATCAGTTAAGGAGTAGGAGATGGTGATATGAATCCCCCAAAGCCCTCTTTCCCAGCTTTTGAGTCAGGACCCCAAAGAGCATCGCGAGGCCTCTGCAAGTGGATTGTGGGGCAGTGCCTCCCTGGTGGCTGCCCCCCCTTACATTACCGTTGCATTTGGAAACCAATATCTGTCCCTGGACACAATGTCTTCCATGCCATGCTGAGCAGTCAGGTTAGAACGGATAAAAGGAAATACTTTTTCAATGAAAGGGTGATTAACACATGGGATTCACTGCCACAGGAGGTGGTGGCGGCTACAAGCATAGCCAGCTTCAAGAGGGGATTGGATAAACATGTAGAGCAGAGGTCCATCAGTGGCTCTTAGCCACAGCCTATTGTTGGAACTCTCTGTCTGGGGCAGTGATGTATTCTTGGTGCTTGGGGCGGCAACAGTGGGAGGGCTTCTAGTGTCCTGGCCCCACTGATGGCACTGGGTTTTTTTGGGGGGGGGGGCTGGCCACTGTGTGACACAGAGTGTTGGACTGATCCAACATGGCCTGATCCAACATGGCTTCTCTTATGTCATACATTAGTTGGTACTTTTTCTTAACTGTGTATACTGCCAGAGCGAGCTTCGATGTCCTGTACGGGACATCGTAAATAGATCCCTCTTGGAAGGGCTTTTCCCAACATCTCTTAAAAGGTCTTTTCTGCATAAAGGGGCTTCTTCATTATTTAGCTGGGCAGTAACGGGTGAGTTTTGCCCTGGTGCCATATTAAGCTCTGTCAGCACAGACTGATCTTCTAGGCCCAGAGAGAGATTTGGGGAAAAGAAATTTCTTACCGACAGCGATGTCTCTGAAGCTGCCTTCGCTTTTGTTTTTGGAATTTCTTTAGCCTTCACTTTTGTTTTTAAGGATTTTCCCATCTGGGAGCGAATTCAGAGCCTGCGACTTGGCTATAGGGCCCAGATTTTGTTGGGAAGGTGGAGGAGCTGTTCTAAAACACGTCCACCATTGCTCAGTGACGCTCCGCCCCCCCCCCCCCAACATCTCTTAAAGAGGCCATGGTCCGCCCTCTCTTGAAAAAGACTACATCAGATCCGACCGAATTGGTTCATTACCGGCCGGTCTCAAATTTACCCTTTTTGGGCAAAATTATTGAGAGAACAGTAGTGTTACAGTTACAGAGTTTTCTGGATGACGCTTCCGTCTTAGATCCCCACCAGTCTGGCTTTCGCCCGTATCATGGGATGGAGCAGTGCTGGTCACCTTGGTGGATAATCTCCAGCGGCATCTGGATCAAGGCGGCTCAGCGGTACTGATGTTGTTAGACCTATTGGCTGCGTTCGATACGGTCGACCATCAGTCACCTCACCGACACGGGGATTCAGGGGTTCTCCTTGCAGTGGCTTTCCTCCTTCCTTGATTGTCGGGGACAAAGGGTGGTGATTGGAAATGAACTGTCCCAGAGGCACCCACTTAATTGTGGAGTGCCACAGGGGGTGGCGCTCTCCTGGATGTTATTATACATATACATGTGCCCCTTTGCCCAGATTGCCCAGAGGTATGGGTTGGGTTGTCACCAGTATGCTGATGACACCCAACTCTATCTACTGATGGGTGGCTGGCCTGACTGCGTCCCAGAAAATTTGGACCTGGCGTTGCAAGCTGTGGCAGGATGGCTCAGGCTGAGTAGATTGAAGTTGAATCCAGCGAAGACAGAGGTCCTTTACCTGAGCTGTGGCGGTCTGGGAGGGGAAATTCCCCTACCAGCCTTTGATGGAACGCCATTGAAAATGGCGCGCAAGGTCAAGAGCTTGGGGATGCTGCTGGAGCCTGCCCTGGCAATGGAGGCCCAGATAGCAGCCACTGCTAAATCCGACTTTTTTTATCTTAGGCAGGTGAGGCAGTTGGCCCCCTTTCTGTTGCAACGACCTGGCAACAGTGATCCATGCAATGGTCACCTCGAGGTTTGACTACTGTAATGCCCTCTACATGGGGCTGCCCTTGTGCCGAACCCGGAAACTGTAGCTAGTGCAGAACGCCACAGCCAGGTTACTGTTGGGGCTCCCTAGGTGGGAGCACATACAGTCGAGGCTGCGGGAACTGCACTGGCTGCCAATAGTGTACCGGATTCGCTACAAGGTGCTGGTTATCACCTTTAAAGCCCTATATGGCCGAGGACCTACCTACCTGAGGGACCGTCTCTCCCCATATATTCCCCAGAGGGTACTGCGATCTGGCTCTCAAAATCTTTTGGCAGTCCCCGGGCCGAAGGAGGCCAAACTGAAAGTCACCAGGGAAAGGGCCTTCTCGATCACAGCTCCCCACTGGTGGAACCAACTACCGGAGGAGGTGCGGGCCTTGCGGAGCCTTACCCAGTTCCGCAGGGCCTGCAAGACCACCCTCTTCCAGCTGGCCTTTGCTCAATATGAAATTTACTGTGGAAGAAATACCGTTGCCACGGAACAACTGTAAGATGGTCAACACTGAGATCTTAGCACTAAATTAATTTGATGGTTTTAATTAGATGGTTTTAATGTAGGATAATAATATGTTTATATGATCTGTAATATGTTTTAATTGTTGAAATGTAGCATACTATGCTATGCCATGTGAGCCGCCCTGAGCCTGCTCTGGCGGGAAGGGCGGGATACAAATGAAAGATTATTATTATTATTATTGATCAACTTAAACATGTCCTGATGGTTACGAGGGTGAGAATCTTGGGGGAGGGGGTTCGAAGGGGAGGAATGGCGAAGGAGAGGATATTCACAGGTTGGAACGTATCCTCCATATGCAAAGGGTTTGTATCTTGGAATGTCATCTGCTTGAAGTATATTGGGGGGGGGGGGGGCAACTGTACCCTTGGTGTGATGTTTGAGGGTTTCTCAGAAACATCTGGTTAGCTACTGTAGAAAATGGAATGCTGAAAGAGTTTGCCTAGGACCCCCAAAATTTTTGGTTCAGTCCTGGATGGGTCACCGTACCAAGTAAATCTAGACTTGTGAGTCACCATACCGGAAAGGCTGGGAACCGCTGCTTTGAAGCATACGCTGGTGTTGGAGAAAGAGCAAGAAGGTGGCACAGAGCTTCTTTCGCTCAGAAGTTGACCGACAGAAGGTCATGTGCAAAGTATAGCTCGGCAGGTCTTGTCCATTGGGAAGGAAAGTACCAGCTTGACTTCCAGTGTGAAAACGGTGTGGGTCCCTCTCATTTAGTCTTGTTTTGGAGAATATCCTTGAAGGATAGTTTTGTAGTTCTTTTGTAGAAGCAGGGCACTCATCCACTTTTTTTCTTCTTTTCTTTTTTAGGTAAGAAAGAAGGACAAATTGCCTTTCCTGGTTCTCCTCTCAAGCTTTATAACCTATCGGATACTGGTTGCCGGTGCGAATTCTGACGCCCGATGGATTATAGATCACATTTGAGCGGTTGCCGTGAACTTTAAGCTGTGGCCTGGTTTTGAGCTGTCTTAAAGCGTTCCCCGGCTCCATGGCATTTCCTCCTGGCAGTAAGAACGTTATTAAACGCGGAGTGTTCTCAGTAAATACCTTAGAATATAGGCTGCCTTGCTTGGAGCCTTAGAAGTGTGTTTGTGTTTCATCACATTTGCTATATGCGAAAGATCTCCATGTTAGGATCCTTTCACTCCATCTGACAATACGGTGTAAGTAGTGATAAGAGCATCACAGGGTGGATTGTGTGCCTTTGGATCTAGTCTGGAGAAAATATTCAGATGTGACTTCATTTGTTTGTTCTTGGTCTTGGGTCGTTGAATATAAATATTTGTCGTGTTTGGGAGCGTCGGGCTTCAACCAACAATGCTTGAATTTCCCCTTAGCCCTAATTGGCATTTGTATGGATCAGAATTTATTATCAAATCATGATGTCTCACTAAATGTCCGGGCTCCTTCACGTGTCGTCTTGCCATTTCCCCCACAATATAAGTCTTGCTGTGCCATGCTACAATTTCCTATATTTTGCAGTGTAGCCTTTCAGCTGCTCCACCGTTTGTGTCATGGGCAGCTGCCGGCAAGGAATGTTTCCATCACATCCAACTTCGTCAGGTGTCGGGGGCTGCCTGATTCCCCCCAGCAGTTGCCTTCGGCATCCGTCGATTTGTGCTTGGGGTTGGAGGACAAAACAACAACTGAGAGAGGAAATACAGAGAGCAAATGTTGCCCATCATGTGCTAATGCCATACAACAGAATTAATAATTGACCCATCCCTTGGATTTGCATGCTGAATGTTTGGCATACGGGCATATTTGGATATACTTAAAGCAGGGCTGGGGAACGTCCATCCCGACGGCTGTATGTGGCCCTCGAGGTCACTTGGTGTGGCCCTCGGGGATTGCTGGACAGATACATAGATTGCCATGTGGCAGCCTCCCTGGGGCCTGGCTGGCCAGTGAGGATCGTGGGGCCCAGCTGTGCTGTGCAGCAGCCTCCCCAGGGCCAGGCAGGGATATCAGGGCCCAGATGTACCGTGTGGCAGCCTCCCCGGGGCCTGGCTGGCCAGCCAGAATTGCTGCAGGGCCTGGAAAAGTTACTGTCACCATTCAGTTTGCACTTGATTATCCCAGAGGGTGTGGCCTAATATGCTAATGAGTGTGTGACCAAATATGCTAATATTAGGGGATGTGGCCTAATATGCTACTGAGTCATGCTGGGCTTTTTCTCCAAAAATGCCCTGGACCTCTGCATTTGCCTAGGGCGGTGGGCCAGATGTGTGTGAGCCAGATTATAATAGAATCATAGAGTTGGAAGGGACCTCTAGGGTCATCTAGTGTAGAGATTAGGCTCCCCGCATGACTTAAAATAGAAAAACAATTATTTGCATTAATTTTGCTGGCCAGAATCATTCTTCCTTGGCGGAGCACTGTTTTTTAAGTTGATAATTTTTTATGGCCCGCGAATGATGTTATAAATATCCATATGGCCCTTGGCAGAAAAAAGGTTCCCCACCCCTGACTTAAAAGGGACGAGCATTAAAGAGATGAGGGCGGGGGGCTGGTCTACCGCGCTCATCAGAAGAAATCAAAAGTCTCAGCAGTCCAGTCGCATCACGAACACACACATGAACACAGGAATCTGTCTTATGCTGGGAGCGGGTGTGTGTGTGTCAAAAGGCCTGTTGTGGTGGACAAACCACTTCCCGATAAGATTTCAGCTTGCATCAGCCAGATGTCACAGCAAGAATGGTGGCCAGTTAAAGGAGTAGACTGATGGATTTAGATGGTTCCCCGCTGGCCCTTGAGTGGTTTCTTGTTGACATTCATGGCTGGTGCTTTTATTAAAGCCTTGACCTGTCTGCGGAAGGGTGAGATGCTCTGTTGCGTGTGTGTGTGTGTTAAGCGCCGCCAGGTCACTTCCAACTTATGGTCACCCTATGAATTAATGTTCTCCAAAACAGGCTTTCATTAGCAATCCTGCTCGTGTCTTGCAAACTGAGCGCCGTGGCCAATGATCCCTCTAATTTTGTTTCCCCTGCTGAGTGGAGCACTTCACATCCTGGGCAGAACAGAACTGCCACAATCTTAAAATGGACAGATTGCTGCCAAACGGGGTTTCCTGTGTTAATGAGCAGCCCTTCATGTGCACGGCTTAGAGCAGGGGTGTCGAACTCATTTGCTGTCAGGGCCGGATCTTGACTTTGTTGGGCCGGGTCATGTAAAATATAATGCAAGGTCAGGGAGATATAAACTTTATAAAGGACACAGACAAACACACACACTCAGCCTTATACACCTCACTGGCTTGCTGAGCCTCAGCCAACAGAAGGAAGAAAGGCTTGACTCAGTAGCTCTGCTGTGCAACTGAGAGAGCCTGGCAAAGCAAACTCTCCTTCCCCTACTTCCTCCCCAAGGGAGGAGCTTTGCTCTGTAGCTCCTGTGTGATTGAGCAAGCCTGGCAAAGCAAGTTGTGATGCAGAAAGAAGCAAGAGAGAGGGAGAAGGAAGCAGACAACAGCGAGTTGCTTGCGGCCTGATAGGAGCCTTCCAGGGGCCTGATTCAGCCCCCGAGCTGCATGTTTGACACCCCTGGCTTAGGAGGTTCCTTAATTGAGCCAGTCCATCTCATGTCAGCTCCTCCTCTTTTCCCGCTGCCTTCAACTTTCCCTAGCATGATTGTCTTTTCCGACCCTGGTGGTTGACATGATTTCCCGTAGAAGCCTCCTTTGCTACTGAATAGAGTCCCTTCGGCAATGACGTGTCAGTGATTTCAGCTAGAGTGCAGGAAAAATCAAGCCGAACCCATCCCAAGAAGGCTGGCCCCCTCGCTTTAAATCCTAGCTCATGGCAACTGTAATGGAGATAGGATATTTTGCTAGCGCTGCATCGGTGTGGTGGCATCCAGCTAAGCATGCAGTCGCTGCACCTGAAGAACTTCCTTCTGCTGGCCACCAGCTGGCAGCATCTTCTGAGGAGCTAATCCAGGGCTGATTCCACACTCACCTTTCTCCGGGGCAGGCTTCCGTTTCTGGGCGGAGCAAACTGGCAATTTTGCACCAGTTGCTCCACGCCGGCATTTTGCGCAGGGCAAACCCGCAATTTGCCCTGCTGCAGTGTAAACCTATTTTTTCAGGTTTACACTGTGGTAGTGCAAAATCGCCAGTTCGCTTTGCCCAGAAACAGAAGTCTGCCCCAGTGAAAGGTGAGTACGGAATCACCCTCCAGCTTCAGGAGTTAAGCAGGCGGCAACAAAAATGGAGGTCTCTTGTGCCTTATTGATGGAGGTTTTGTTGCAGACAGCTGACTCATGTTCTGCTCTACTGACTTTTAGGTGTCATTAAAACATTATTATCTGAAGCATTTGATGAACTGGCATTCATATTTTCTACCAGTTTTGCCTTGAAGATTTTAGCCTGGACTTTTTTTTTTTAAGTGGTTGTGCACAAATGTTATACTTAAAGCTGTAGCTGTACAAGGAAAGGAGTCCAGGTGGATGAAAGCGGCTTCTCCAGTGTTCAGTAATCTTACTGGTTAACTAACACTAGCTCTGCATTTGCAGACAAATAGGTGATTCAACGTTATTTCCAAAGATTAACTGCATTTTCTTACAGCTGTCTTCTTTATGCTAGACTTTTGTTGGTTTGTTTTAATTGGATTGCCAAACAAATTGAACTGGGATGATTTAGTGGGGCTGTTCGACTAAGCCCGGCAGGTTGTTTGGAATTAGAAGAGTTCTTGTGAAACTTTCCGTTCTCTCTTTTGGTTTTTCATTCTCGTTTTGGCTCCCAAATTGGTTTGCAAACTTTACCAATGAGGATATAATGCAGAGGTCTTCAGGAAGGAGGGTTTCAGTTGAGGGGGGTGGCTTAGCTCGATCTGTCTAGTTCGTAACTGGGGAGGGGGTCTGGGCCACAACTTGGAGAGGAGAGCTTTGCTCAGCCAGCACTTCCAGGAGATTCAAAGAAGAGGCAACTTTGTGGCTCCAGAAGGTAGGACCAGAACCAGTGGGTTAAAATTAAATCAGAAGAGTTTCCAGCTCATCATTAGGAAGAATTTCCTGGTCTTTAGAGCGGTTTTTCAGTGGAACAGGCTTCCTCGTGGGGAGGTGGTGGGTGGGAGAGGTGGTGGTGGGAGAGCCAGTTTGGTGTAGTGGTTAAGTGAGCGGACTCTTATCTGGGAGAACCGGGTTTGATTCCCCACTCCTCCACTTGCACCTGCTGGAATGGCCTTGGGTCAGCCATAGCCCTGGCAGAGGTTGTCCTTGAAAGGGCAGCTGCTGTGAGAGCCCTCTCCAGCCCCACCCACCTCACAGGGTGTCTGTTGTGGGGGAGGAAGGTAAAGGAGATTGTAAGCCGCTCTGAGACTCTTCGGAGTGGAGGGCGGGATATAAATCCAATATCTTCTTCTTCTTCTTCTTCTTCCTTCCTTGGAGGTTTTAAAACAAAGGCTAGATGACCACCTGACAGCAATGAGGATCCTGTGAATTTCGGGGGAGGTGTTTGTGAGTTTCCTGCATTGTGCAGGGGGTTGGACTAGATGACCCTGGAGGTCCCTTCTAACTCTAGGATTCTATGATTCCAACTCACTGCTGAGGGGCTGTCCATGGGACAGTTTAGAGACTGCAGCAGTTAACACAGATCAGGGCCTGTTTCAGTGCCAATCAGAGTAGCGCTAATTAGTGGCAGAAGCCACAAACATTCCTCACCTCTCACTTAGGAACTCCAAATTACGGTCACCTGAATTCACATGAAGCTGCCTTATACCAAAACAGACCCTTGGTCTATCAAGGTCAGTCTTGTTTACTCAAACTGGCTGCGGCATTCCAGGGTCTCAGGCAAAGGTCTTCCGCTGCCTTTTCCCTTTTCATTGGAGAGCCTGGGGATTGAACCTGGGACCTCCTGCATCCCAAAAACAGATGTTCTACCACTGAACCACGGCCCTTCTCCTAAAGCAGGGCTTCGTACATGAACACACATGAATTTGCCTTACACTGAACCAGATATTTGGTCCGTCAGGCTCAGTATTGTGTACTTAGACTGGCAGCAGCTCTCCAAGGACTCACATCTCCCACTTCCTGGTCCCGTTCCCTGGAGACGCCGGGGATTGAACCTGGAACCTTCTGCATGCCAAGCAGAGGCTCTTCCCCCGAGCCACAGCCTCTTCCCATCTCTCAGCGAACACAGGTGAGGTCAGGGCAGGAGTGCTCTGAGTTCACTTCTTCCTCAGTGTTTTTTAGGAGACTGCTCAGTAAAAGGGAATTGATTTTGGTGTCACAAAGAACGACTTGGACAAGCGTGCACTCAGAAATGATTGGAGATCCCTTCTTAGGTTAGCCATAGCCAGAGCTCTCCCAGGAGTTGTCCTTGAAAGGGCAGCTGCTGTGGGAGCCCTCTCAGCCCCACCCACCTCACAGGGTGTCTGTTGTGGAGGAGTAAGATAAAGGAGATTGTAAGCTGCTCTGAGTCTCTGATTCAGAGAGAAGGGCGGGGTATAAATCTGCAGTCTTCTCCTCCTCCTTCTCCTTCTCCTCCTTCTCCACAAGGAGTTCCATAAAACTTTGTTTCTGTGGCAGGTCAGGATCGAGGACACAATTTACATGCAAGTTGCTAGGTTGGACTCTTTTGGGGTGGGGTGGGGGTTAAATCTTCTTAATTTGCTGAACTCTCTCTCGTAGCAACCGGTTTGCAGGGGCGCAGCTTGGTATTCCGATCACGTCTTGATGCTATCTGTCAAAACAGGCTTGGCATTATAGAGTGTTTGTCTATGAAATGAATCCCCTCCTTCCTCCCTGCCCCTCCATCTCGGGAGTGCCTGGTGGTCTATCAGCCTGAGCCGTAATCCTGCTCCGAATGAACTTTGCAAGAGCAGTGCCGGGGGTGAGTGGAATGCAGATCCGGGCTTTAGTGGCGGTTCTCTGATTCCAGCTGGCTGCCACGGTGTGAGCAGGCATCCTGGAGTCAGCTTACTGTTTTTAATAGCTGCATCTTTTCAGTTCCTTTCATCAGAGCAGGATGGAGTCATCTAGAGAGGAGAGGTCCTTGGATTATGGGCGGCCTGTGAGGGAAAGCAAGTTCATGTGAGCAGCGAAGCATTCTGCTAATAGAGCAGGTGGAATTCTGATGTAGTTATGGCCCCAGGAAAAGACAGCTTTAAAAGAGGATTAGATAGTGGAAGAGAAGGTCTGTCAGTGGCTACTAGCTATGGTGACTGGGAGGAGCCTCCATGTTCAGAGGTATAAAACTTCTGAATCACAAAGCGAGAAGGCAACATGAGGGGAAGGCCTCGAGCTCTCTGCCCTGTTGTTGGCCCTCCAGAGGAACTGGTCAGCCACTGTGTGAAACAGGAGGCTGGACTAGATGGACCTTCACTGGTCTGATCCAGCAGGGCTCTTCTGATGTTCTTCTCAGGGGAAGGCCTCAGCCCATCTGCCCTGTTGTTGGCCCTCCAGAGGAACTGGTTGGCCACTGGGTGAGACAGGATGCTGGACTAGAGGGACCCTCACTGGTCTGACCCAGCAGGGCTCTTCTGATGTTCTTCTCAGGTGAAGGCTTCGGCCTCTCTGCCCTGCTGTTGGCCCTCCAGAGGAAGTGGTTGGCCACTGTGTGAGGCAGGAGGCTGGACTAGATGGACCTTCACTGGTCTGATCCAGCAGGGCTCTTATGATGTTCTTCTCAGGGGAAGGCCTCGGCCTCTCTGCCCTGCTGTTGGCCCTCCAGAGGAAGTGGTTGGCCACTATGTGAGACAGGAGGCTGGACTAGATGGACCCTCCCTGATCTGACCCAGCAGGGCTCTTCTGATGTTCTTCTCAGGGGAAGGCCTCAGCCCATCTGCCCTGTTGTTGGCCCTCCAGAGGAACTGGTTGGCCCCTGTGTGAGACAGGAGGCTGGACTAGATGGACCCTCCCTGGTCTGATCCAGCAGGGCTCTTCTGATGTTCTTCTCAGGGGAAGGCCTCGGCCTCTTTGCCCTGCTGTTGGCCCTCCAGAGGAAGTGGTTGGCCACTGTGTGAGACAGGATGCTGAACTAGATGGACCCTCACTGATCTGAACCAGCAGGACTCTTCTGATGTTCTGGTGGCTTCCAGGCTTTGTGGAGATTTTTTTTTTCCCAAAAAACCAAACCCCAAGAAATCTTGCAAGCTTTCTGCTTTTGTATGTGTGCAGTGGCTTTCATAGAATTGGCTGCTGCTGGATGCACGGGGGAAGAGTGGGAAGGGGTTTCCTGCAGCTGTTTTGCTAACAGATGCCTCACTGCGTTCTGCTGGAGCATTGAATCGACAAGTGTTTTGGTTCATGTAGGTGGCCATGAAATAGCCGTTCTTTTGAACAAGGAAGGCAGCAGGTTCCCTCTCCTGCGACATCTGTGTTTCATCTTCTTGTCTGGCTGCCACTGTCTTGTGCTGGGCCTTTTGTGGGACTCCATGCCAACCCTGGGGGCTGCTTCTGCTGCTGGACGTTAGCAGTGATATTTATCTCTGCACCTGGAGTCTGTTTGAGAAAGGTGGATGATCAGTGTTGTAAAATAAATGAATAAAGATGAGCTTTATGTGTATCTTACTTTTTGGCCAACGGTGGCTTCCTGTTCTAACCGGCATAGAGAAAACTAAGATTGGTATTACAATTAAAATCCTTTTTTTAACAATGAACCCATTGTGGTGGCCAGAAAGCTAAACTTCCCTGTCTGCTTTACAAGCAGATGGGAGTAGAATCACAGTTTAGGCATCGGAACAAATTTAGAGTCCAGTGGTACCTTTTATACCAACAGAGTTTTATTCAAGGTATGGTGCAGAGTGTTAAAGCTGCAGTACTGCAGTCCAAGCTCTGCTCATGACCTGAGTTTGATCCCGGCGGAAGCTGGGTTCAGGTAGCCGGCTCCAGGTTGACTCACCTTTCCATCTTTCCGAGGTCTGTAAAATGAGTACCCAGCTTGCTGGGGTAAAGTGTAGGTGACTGGGGAAGGCAATGGCAAACCACCCCATAAGAGTCTGCCAAGAAAACATTACCCATGGGTCGGTAATGACTCGGTGCTTGCGCAGGGGACTACCTTTACCTTTTATAAGCTTTCATGTATGTTCACACTAATTCAGATACAACGAAATGGAAATTATCAGTGAATGTCTTCCTGCAGTAAATAGATCCAAGCGGGTAGCCGTGTTGGTCTGAAGCAGTTGAACAAAGCAGGAGTCAAGTGTCACCTTTAAGACCAACCAAGTTTTATTTAGAATGTAAGCTTTCATTCTAAATAAAAATTGGTTTGTCTTCAAGGTGAAACTTGACTCCTGCTTTGTTCCTGCAGTAGTTTAGCATACAGCATAATGCTGGTGTTCAGCGGATTCAAGGACCAACCAACCAAGAATACCAAGCTTAGTTTATATGATTACCATTTGTATGGGTTTAATTCTGGGGGGGAAACATAGTGAAGAGAATAAATATGTCAAAATTTGAGACTGATGGGCAGATGCATCTGTGGAAAGCTGGGAGTGATTAACCAAGACCCTGCTGTTGCACGCCATCCGTCTCCTCAAGCCAAGGGATTGGAAGAATTTATGAATCCCTGGAAAGCCAGGAAGGAGTGAGCCAGCCGCATCTCCCTGGCTGAATGTTGTACGGGGAACAGACCCTTCATGACGTAGGCACCCTCTGCACTTCGAATGGGATGGAATCCATACCAAGGGCACCTGCAGCAGGTTTTATGGCCCAAGGCTGGGAGAGTCTATTAATCGATTGATTTGAAATCTTTTTCTGCAGCCTTTCCAGCAGAATATGTTAGCAAACTTGAAAATACTTGAACATTAAAACAACATTTAAAATAATAAATATAATAATTCAATAAAAACGCACATATATATGCAACACCAAAACCAAGGAGGAGGGTCAATAACAGTTATTGGGGGCAAATGTAACCAAAAGTCTTCACCCACTGGTGAAAGATGCTGCTAGAGGGAGGCAGATGGATATTCTTGGAGAAGGAGTTCCAAAGTTTTGGTTTCATGGCTGAGAAAGTCTTTTCTCACCTCAGATGGAGGGGGTTCCAGAAGCAAGGCCTCTGTAGATGAACAGAGTGAGTGAGTTCATTTGTTTGAGAGAAGGTGGAGGCAGTCCTACAAGTATTCTGGATTTTGTGGGGCTTTGAAGGTTAAAAACAGGCATCTGGATTCCATCTCCATGTGTCTCTGTTTAGTGCACTTCATTAGTCAGTTTTGGAGATTTGTTTTAAGCTACCAAACCCAAGGAACCATCTACTTCCCAGATCAAACAAAAAACTTGTATCCTCATAAGATGGCATGCAAAGCAGGGCCTTCTTGGCAGAACTGGGGGGGGAGGGGTTGTTTGTTTAAAATATTTGTATCTTGCTCCGTCTATGGAAAGGTTCCAGAGCGGGATTTCAAGAGGCCCCGTCTAGTAATAACCATCAAGCTTCGCAGACAGTAATGGACTAAGACACTTACTAAAAGCGAGCAGCATTTCATAAAGCAATTAAAGCAGTAAAAATACAAATCCACCAGTAATATATTTAGAAAGCTGGTTAACATACTTGGGTCGGAGAGCATCCATCACCGCATTAAGGAGGGAGAGAAAGTCTTGGGGAAAGGGCTGTGGGGGGAGGCAAGTTTTGGCATGAGAAGTCTGTGCTGGGCAGAGATTCTTGAGCAGAGCATTTCTCAGTGGGGAAACCCTATCTTTTGTGGCCCCCCGTTTAATCTCATGCGATGGGGCATGCGAAGCAGGGCTTGCTGTCATGGGGTGTGGCCTAATAGGCAAATAAGTTCCTGCTAGGCTTTTTCCCACCCATATCCCAAGATTGTGTTCATACATACTGCACCCCAGAAGTGTATCTCCCATCCAGTATGCAAGCTTTAAACCCCCCCCCCCCAAAAAAAACCAGGAACAGACAGAAACACATTTCTGGCTGGCTTGGTGTCAAGGGGTGTGGCCTGATATGCAAGTGAGTTCATGCTGTGCTTTTTCTACAAAAAAGCCCTGTGCAAAACAATGGCGACTTCAGAGGTGTGGCCTAATATGCAAATGAGTTCCTGCCGGTCTTTTTCTACCCCAAAACCCCTGCCAGTATGTATAAGTGTATCTCCGATCTAGTATGTGTGTTTCTCATTTTTGTTACCGAGATGTAGAACTCGGCACTTATCTTTGTTACTTCAGGGTTTATCCTTGTTAAAATCTTGTTCGCTTTCCCAGCAAGTTCAGAGCTTGTTGAATTCTGTCTCTGTGCTCCAAACCAAGATTTCTTGGATTTTTTTAAGATCAGGATCAGCACCTGAGTTGGTTGTAGAAACATTTTGGCAGCCAAACTATATTAAACAGCTAGATTTGAGTCCAGAAACATCTTAGGCACCACCAAGATTTGGGGGGTAGAATCTTTCAAAAATCAAAGCTTCCTTCTCAGACAGCTTTGACTCTCAAAAGCTGATACCACAAAATACCTCATAGGCTCTCAGGGTCTCCTGGGCTCCAACTGAATTGTTCTTCTGTTCTCTTGTGAACCAACATGGTTACCCTATGAAATGGTTCACGCTGGTCGTTTTCGCACTCACCTTCCGCCGGCGCGACCCCCCTCTTCACCGCGCAGGATCTGCACGGATTTCGCACTAAACGCTGCGGAGCAGCCAGAAAAGCCGGAAGCTCCCGTCGCAAAAGCCGTGCAAACGCCAAACTGCTTTTTGGCGGTTTCAGTTTGAGCGGCTTTTGCGCCGGGAGCTTCCGGCTTTTCTGGCTGCTCCACAGCGTTTAGTGCGAAATCCGCGCAGATCCTGCGCGGTGAAGAGGGGGGTCGCGCCGGCGGAAGGTGACTGCGAAAACGACCGCTGAGTGTGTTTTGGTTCTGAGGACAGAATGGTGGTTTCGTTGGCAGACCCTCCATCAGATGAGCTGATAGAACTCACCATTTGCCATCTAAGAGACCCAAGTCTCTATTTATAGGCTCATGTCCAGCAAAAACCCCAAGCTAGGTACTACTTCCTTCAAGTGGAGTGTTCAGTCCTTCAGTGACTTTGTCTTTGACCAGCACACCTGAGCCTTTTCTGCACTGAACTTCAGTTTATTGGCCTTCATCCTGCCCATTTGCTTTTCCAGGGAAATCTTTCAGACAGCATGTAGTCACTTTAACCATTGGCGTTTCCTCAGCCATCAACATATCTGTCTGGATGGACCACCAGTCTGTTCACATTTATTTTGGATCCCAGGCTGGTTTCAAGACCCTGAGTGCTTTGGGGATGGGCAGTGGCTCAGTGGTGGGGTATCTGCTGGGCTTGTAGAAGGCCCCAGGTTCAGTCCCCAACATCTCCAGTTTAAAGGACCAGACAGTATGTGAGAAAGACCTCAGCCCAGACTCAGGCGAGCTGCTGACAGTCTGAGTAGACAAAACTGACCTATGTGTGATCTGAATCTAATGGAAAGGCAAAATAGAACGGGCCATCAATAAGCATCAGACATTGGCCTGAATCCATGGCTAAACGCTGCTTTCCCAGTGTCCCCTTCATCCCTGTAGAACTTTCTGAGCCCTGGAAAGATCACTCCTGGGGTTACCCAGAGGAACAGCCTCTTGGTAAGAAGGGCGTTGCAGGGGGACCCTGCCCATTCCGTGATTTTCTTCAGCAGAGGTCCACTGAAGAATAGAGAAAGGGGAGAATTATTTCACCGCCTCCTCCCTGCAGTACCTCTGTGCAGATCTCACAGCTCCAGAAATTATCTTTCCTGGGGTCTTTCCTTTGTAAAGAGATCGTTTGGAGTTTAAGATGGGCAAGAAGCCTGATCTTCTGACCTGGAAGCCCTGTATCTTAATCCTGGAAAAGTCTAGGCAGTATTCCTTGCTGTTTGCATGAGCTACAGTCCCCCAAATAGTGAGAAGGGAATATTACCTCTCTCCTTCGCCTCACTTTCTGGCAAAGGGGGCTTTTCTTCCAGTTGCAACTGGCTTTGGCATTGCTTTTGGGGAAAGGCTGTCGCTGGGTCGCATGTGCTGATGGGGCCTTCTGAAATGCAGAGCCTGTCCGTCCCTCGTCTTTCCTGGGATTTACAAAAGCTTGGTGTGGCTGCTTCAGAAACAAAGCTTGCTCTTGGATTCCTTCTTCTAGCTCTGACGGCTTTTTAGTGACAATAGGAGAGTGTGCGCATGTGTGTGTTTGTGTATGCCCCCCCTTTCTTTCCACTGATCAGCAAAACCCCAAGTGGGTATGGATTCTGGGCTGAACTGAAGACTCCCAGCCCGTCCTTTGGAAGCACAAGTCGCTCAAGCTTCTGTTGCAAATAAAACACCCAGCTGCTTCCAGCAAGGCTGAAAGTTCTGGAATGCCCAAAATGTTGATAGTGATCCCTAAAACATAAACCCAGGACCCCGGGAACGAGGGAGAAACCTTTCAGCATTGCTCTAAAACAGCTTTGAACACGGAGAATGAGCAGCTATTAAATATTGTGCGGCCGCAGAAGTGAAGCTGTGCGATGCTCCGCCACGTATTAAGAGAAGGCTTTCTGCAAAGCTTCTCAGGTGCCTTTTGTGCAGAAACTTCAAGGAATCAAATGTGGCCTGCTTTCGTCCTTCCAGGCTTTCTTCCTGCCTGTGTCGGCTTCTCCGGCTTCTTTTGTGCAGTAATTCCTGATGGAATTAGCAGTGCGCCGCTGAAATGGCAGCCGCTCCTTTCCCAGAATCAAACAGTAGTTAAGAACCTGCAGGGAAGGGACGGGGCGGGGGTTGGGGGGGCAAAGAGTGTGATCATCCTGTGGATTGATTGGAGGCGCCCTGGATGAAGAGTCCCCCCCCTAATGGGTTTGGGTGTATGTCCTTGCTTCTCCCTCCCTTTTCTGCCCAGCATCAAAACTAGCTAAGGCTCAGTGCCCAAAAAATAAATTCTTACACTTGCCCCAAACAGCAAATGTCGTCTTCTCAATCTGCATGTTCCTGTGCCAATCAATAGAACGAGAGGATGTTGAGTGTGTTGAAATGAGTTTGATTGTCTTGCTTAATATATACCCTTTAAGTCTTTCTAATGCAACAGCATGACGCTAACTTCCTTTGACATTCTAACTGTGCATTACTCACTACATCTATCGATCATAGCTCTGCCCTGCATGGAGTATTGATGGACAACTTAAATACTTCACTTTAAAAAAAAAAAAAAAAGGAGAGAAGCCTGGGTAATTAAGGCAAGCGTGCCCTGCAAGTTGGAGGCTGTGTGTCTTTCATAGAGGACCAATAATGAATAAAAAGTGCATTAACTAAATTAAACTCATACATGCCGCTAACTCTGTAACAATGGGCTTAGCTTTATGAATTTCATTAAGGAGAGGACGGTTCTGTTATGCAAAGGGCTGGAGCAAGGGATGGCCACGGATTTGAAACTGCGGCTCCAGCTGACAGCCCAGGTTGGAGAGAGAGGCCAAAATTATCGCAGGGCCTGGTGGAGCCACTCAGCTGATGGGCCGTCTCCTCATCTGTGTAAGCAGAGACATAAGATTTTCTAGAAGTCCCAAGAAGAAGAAGATCTATGGGCTTTTTTTTTTTTTGCAAGGGGGGGCGATTGGGGTGAGGCAAGGGATGGTAGGAAAAGTTGGAGAAACAATAGTTTCAGAGAGTAAGAACATAAGAGAAGCCATGTTAGATCAGGCCAATGGCCCATCCAGTCCAACACTCTGTGTCACACAGTGGCAAAACAAACAAACAAACACAGGTGCCATCAGGAGGTCCATCAGTGGGGCCAGGACACCAGAAGCCCTCACCCTGTTGCCCCTCCCAAGCACCAAGAATACAGAGCATCACTGCCCCAGACAGAGAGTTCCAAAAATACATTGTGGCTAATGGCCACTGATGGACCTCTGCTCCATATATTGATCCAATCCCCTCTTGAAGTTGTCTATGCTTGTAGCTGCCGCCACCTCCTGTGGCAGTGAGTTCCACATGTTAATCACCCTTTGGGTGAAGGACTTTCTTTTATCCATTCTAACCCGATTGCTCAGCAATTTCATTGAGTGCCCACAAGTTCTCGTATTGTGAGAAAGGGAGAAAAGTACTTCTTTCTCTTCCTTCTCTGTCCACAAGTAGCCACAAGTGGTCTGCGGTAAAAGATCTGGATTCAAGTCTAGAGGCACCTGAGGAACCGACAAGATCTTGAGTTTTTGAGAACCAATTTGACAAAGGGAGCTTTGATTCTTGAAAGCTTCCTCCCCCCTCCTCCCCCAAAAAATCTTGTTGGTCTCTAAGGTACCACTGGACTCGAATTGAGTTTTGGGGGAAATTGTCTACAAAACCTTAGAGTAATTTCAAAACATAGTGTATATCATGTGTAATTTAGAGAGCATTTAGAAGTGTGCTGTTGGGTGTATTTCTGAATTTTCAAGTTACAAATTCCTTCGTACTCTTTGAATGTACTGCTGTGTCTGAAGATATTAAAGCGTTTTTAACCAGTTGGGAAACGGAGATGTGAGGGGAATAAAATGAAGGCTGAAAATGAAAACCATCAGTAGTGGAGTCAACCCGTGATGGATTTTATTATTTAGGCTTAGACCATCTGCAGACTTCCGTGTGTCTTGACCTAGCCAGATCTTGTCGCATCTCAGAAGCCAAGCAGGGTCAGCCCAGGTTAGTACGTGGATGGGAGGCCACCAAGGAAGGCTAGGGTTGCTACGCAGAGGCAGGCAACGGCCGACCACCTCTGAACATCTCTTGCCTTGAGAATCCTTCCTGTGAGTTGATGGCGCTTCCTGTCACCAGACTTCTGTACTACCAAGCAGAAACTGGAGGGACTCTCATGTGCATTTCCCTTGGTGTGTAAGAAGGGGCCACAAGAACTAAGCTCTGATGTGACCCTTCCTGCACTCCCTCTCATGATCTGCCTAGTTCACAGAATCAGCCTTGCTGTCTGAAGGCCACCTAGCCTCTGTTTAAACACTTCCAAGGAAGGAGAGCCCACCAACTCCGAAGGAAGCCTGTTCCACTGAGGAACCGCCCTAACGGTCAGGAAGCTCTTCCTAATGTTGAGCCGGGAACTCTTGATTTAATTTCAACCTGCTGATTCTGGTCCAACCTTCTGGGGCCACAAGAAACAATTCTGCACCGACCTCTATATGGCAGTTCTTCAAGTATTTGAAGATGGTGATAGGATGAAGCAGTGTGCTTGACTAGAGGCAGGAGAGGTTGGCACGTGAGGCAAGTGGGGGTGGAAAAGAGCATCCATGGCTATGTTGTGTGAAGGCCTGGCAGGGTGTCCACAGAGTGGGAGAATGCTGGGCACCTCCTTCATTTGAACCAACAACCTGAAGAAGCTCTGCAGGGGTTGGAAGCAGTTTTCCTACTTTGTCGAAAGAGCATTTTCTAAGTCAATCAAATCTAATCTGATTGTGAGGCTGTCATAGCTACTTCTGAATTTTCGATCTGATATATAAAGCATTTGTGTTGGGGTTTTGAAAGTATTTGATATTGTTCCGAAAGTGGGGTGTGTGTATGTGTGAAACTCCCATAGTTTGTAACTTTCCTATGTGAAAAATGGGGGCGGTCTCTTGGAGGCACAGTGTTTCCCCTTTTTTTCTCTCCTTTCCCCCTCCCCTCCTTGCATGTGCTTCGTACTGTTTGAAATATGCAAAAAGCCCAAAACAAAACAATATTCCAGATCGTGTTCCTGATCTATGCCCAAGTAACCATCAGTGTGCTTGATGAGATCTCCGTGACACTGATGTCTTAGGGGTTTTTTTAAGTGTTTGCTTTTTATTAGGGTTTGTAGAATCTTTCGGGATCAAGTGCCGTGTTCTACTGGAGAAAGTTTTCCTTCCAGACGTTTCGTTCTCAGCTGTGGAGAACATCCTCAGTGGCATTGCAGCCGGAGCAGGCGCTCTTGGCTGCTGTGCATTGAGTGGGGCCAGGGCTGCTGGAGAGCTGCTATTTGTAGGCTGGAGGGGGTGTGGTGAAAGGGCAATTGGTTTGTGGATGTGCCCATTGTTTGGTGGGGCTTCCTGGAAGGGTAGTGATAAGGAAACTGGCTGTTGGGTGTGACCATTGTTCTGTGTTAATTGCTGGGAAGGTTGGAAGGGGTTTGAAGATAAGGAAGATGGTTGTTGACTGTGCTGATTGTTCTGTTTGCTTTTTAATCATATTTCTATCTTGGATCTGAATACAAACCTTGTGAGATAGTCTAGGCTGAGTGATTGGCCCGAGGTTACCCAATGAGTGGAGGTTTACTGGGGTTTTCTCAACCAACTTTGGCATTTTGACCACTGTTTATTCATTTCCCTATACGTTCTCGCTGAGATTTTAGATGGATTGCACTGTACTGCACTTTCTCTCATTCAGATCTTAAAAGCAACCACCACCACCACCACCGCCCCCCCCCCCCCCGGCCGTAGCTTCTCTCTCTCACTTCTGGCACAGCCTTTGCTTCCTTCTCCTGAATCAGTCTTACGAGGATCGTTTCAGAGTGTGGCCATGTTTGTCTTCAAGTCCAAGAGCTTGATTCGAGTCCAGTATCGCCTTAGAGACCAAAATGATTTCCATGATATGATCTTCCACGAGCCAGAGCTCCCTTTGCCACGAAGCTGGTTGCTGGAGTTATTTCGGGGGCTTTAATGGTTGCAACCTCTTGGGTGGCTTTGCATCCCCTCTGTCTGACAGGACACCTCTTGGTGACGTGAGGCAAAAGTGTGCTTTTGTCCTTACGGTTTCATGCGAGGTCCTTGTCCCGCCCCTTCCCACTGTTGAATGGCTTCTGTTACCTGACACTGCTCAGCCCCTGGCATCTTTCTTGGCCGAGGCTCGGCCACCGCAAATATGGATGGGAGCTGTTTGCTTGCACCCTGGCGAGCGCTCGGCTGAAAGAAACCCACTGCCAAATTAGCGTTTACATTGCATGTTTCAGTCAAAGCATTTTGATCCTTGTTTCTGCAAGATAATCCTAAGAAGCTCTTACTCTGAGAATAGAAGACTGTGATGGATTTAATTCATAAAGGGAAGCAGCCGCGAGGAATGTAAATGTAAGAGTCTGATAAGGTAGGATTTCCTAGTTGCTATGGTAACCTGTAGGTCATGAGCCTGAGAAAATAGAGTGAGTCCTAAAGCAGGGGAGATGATTATAAAATTTAACTGTCATTCTTCATTTAGAGTTGATGGCAAAACATTATTTACTTAAGTTTATCTGCTGGCAAGCAAAGATCCCCTTCTTCTTCTTCTTCAGATTGTGGGACCTTGATCGCTGAGTTGGACATGTCTGATATGAAGAGAGCCCTGCATGCTGTATTCTAACACAGGCAGTTTGCATAGTGTCTCCCAGGAGACTTGGTCCCTTTCGGGTAAAAAACCAACAGCATCTCCCGAACACTTGGAGAAAGGCCACGTGGCACCCCACCCTATCTGTGTATCATAAGGGAGGTGGAAATGGGGGCATGCTCACCACAGCATTTGGCAGTGATTCCTTCTCTCCCCCCCCCCCCCCCCCATTAGAGTCCTTGCAAGCTAGAGGAGGAGCTGGAAATTTATCCGGCTAATTATTTGTGTAGCTCACATGTGCTTTCTTGGCTTTGCTTTCATAAGAGCATAAGAGAAGCCATGTTAAGCCAATGACACATCCAGTCCAACACTCTGTGTCACACAGTGGCCAAATATACATTGCACCCGTATATCACACAGGAGTTGCTTTGGCACATTAGAATCATAGAGTTGGAAGGGACCTCCAGGGTCATCTAGTCCAACCCCCTGCACAATGCAGGAAACTCACAAACACCTCCCCCTAAATTCACAGGATCGTCATTGCTGTCAGCTCTAGCCTCTGTTTAAAAACCTCCAAGGAAGGAGAGCCCACCACCTCCTGAGGAAGCCTGTTCCACTGAGGAACCGCTCTAATGGTCAGGAAGTTCTTCCTAATGTTGAGCCGGAAACTCTTTTGATTTAATTTCAACCTGTTGGTTCCGGTCCTGACTTCCAGCGCCACAGAAAATAATTCCATTCACATAGGTTTTTTGCACATTGCCCCCTTTGCACAATTTTGGGTTTCTTTTTTTCCCCTTACATTTTTAGTGTCCATGCGCTCACGCACACATGCACTCTGGACAGTGTTTTTTTTAAAAATACCAGTGAGTGCCTAGAGCGGATTGGTGGATTCACACCTCACAGTTGTCTTCTCCCTAGGCTGAGCATACCGAGTCTGAGAAGGTGGGGTGTGGTGTGAGAAGGTGGGGTGTAAGCTCTCACCCTCGGCGGGGTTCACATGGTCAGGTGAGGCTGCCTTATTCTGAATCAGATGACTGGCCCATCGAAGTCTGTGTTGCCTACTCAGACTGGCAGCAGCTCTCCAGGGTTCCTAGTGGAGATCTCTCGTATGCTCCTCTTTGAGGCTGTTCTTGGAGCTGTTTGCTAAGGCCTTGAGCTAATGCAGTGAAGCTTATGGCCATGCTGATGATGATATTCCTTTCTACTTGATGTTTTTAAACTAGGGATGGCTGAATTTGTTGTATTTTTCTTCCTTCAATGCCCCCCACTACCTCTTAGGTGGGAAAAAAATCAAAGATATATTTACTTGGTAGCATTGGGTGCAACGGTTTGCAACTTGTTTTCCAGTATTGTGGGTATACTTGCAGTTTTTCTTAGAGAAAATAAGATCTCCATACTTTCAAATGCCATAAAAATGCCAAATAGTGCAGTTTTATATGCTGAATTACACATGATATATTTTATGTTCAATCAGTAAGAGAAGATTCGATTTGATAGGAAAGTAGCTATTGTATATATTTCAAATTCTCTCAAAATTTTAAGAACATAAGAGAAGCCACGTTGGATCAGGCCAATGGCCCATCCAGTCCAACATTCTGTGTCACACAGTGGCCAAAAAAAAAGGAGGTTCACAAGTGGGGCTAGAAGCCCTTCCACTTTGCCCCCCCCCCCCCAAGCACCAAGAATACAGAGCATCACTGCTCCAGACAGTTCCAATAATTTGCTGTGGCTAATAGCCACTGATGGACCTCTGCTCCATACTTTTATCCAAACCCCTCTTGAAGCTGGCTATGCTTGTAGCTGACACCACCTCCTGTGGCAGTGTATCGTTTCTTGTGGCTTTAAAATTTCTGGAAATTTCACATTTTTTCTGCCTACTGCCTGATCATTTTTAAACTAGAGATTATGAATCATGAACCTTCTGCTTGTGAAGAAGATAGCCTATCACTGAGCCATAGTGCCTCCCTTCTCCCCAGCTCTTAGCATAGCTTATGAAATAGAGGAGCCTGCTGGTCTCTCTGTGCTCATGAGAGGAAAGGATGAACAAAGCAAGCATTATTCAAACCTGCTGCTGGATAGAGAGGATACAAGTGGCCTGAACTTGTGATCGACCTTTTCCCAAGGAGTTTGGTTCTTCCTGACACATAACCAGTTGTGGCCAGTGTCTACAGGCGTGAGACTTCCTCAGACCAGTCCGTTGAGATGACTATTTTCTACTCAGACTGGCAGCAGCTCTCCAGGGTTTCTAGTCGAGGTCTTTCCCATCACCTTCTGCCTGGTCCTTTTAGCTGGAGACGCTGGGGATTGAACCTGGGACCTTCTGCATGCCAAGCAGATGTTCTACCACTGAGGCACATCGCCAAGTAATCCTGAATGTTTTCAGCACAGTTGCATTTTGAATACTTTGCAGACACTTGGATGTTATTGTAAGAGATGCTACTGGTCTCTTTTGTGTTGTTATTTGTGTGTGCATGCATGGAATTGTTCGGGATTTTCTCTTCCTTGGCTTCGTCATCAACCAAAAGGGAGACTGTGCCCAAGAAATCAGAAAAACCCCAAGGCTGGGAAGAGTGGCCAGAAGGAGCTAGAAAAGATTCTTTTGTGCAAGGAAACGTTACTGGCAACCACGATCAGGATAATTCATACCATAGTAGAAGAGCCCCGTGGCGCAGAGTGGTAAAGCTGCAGTACTGCAGTCGGAGCCCTTTGCTTGCGACCTGAGTTCAATCTCAGCAAAAGCTGATTCAGATAGCTGGCCCAAGGTTGACTCAGCCTTCCATCCTTCCGAGGTCAGTAAAATGAGTACCTAGCTTGCTGGGGGGAAAGTGTAGATGACTGGAGAAGGCAATGGCAAACCACCCCGTAAAAAGTCTGCCGTGAAAATGTTGTGAAAGCAACGTCACCCCAGAGTCGAAAACGACTGGTGCTTGCACAGGGGACTACCTTTACCTTTTATATTTCCTATTACCGTGCCTGGGTGTGAAAGCTGGACATTGAAGGAAGCCGACAGATAGTTGATTCCTTTGGAATGTGGTGTTGGAGGAGGGTTTCACAGATACTGTGGACTGCCGGGAAGACAAATAATTGGTTCTAAATCAAATGAAGCCTGAACTCTTCCTAGCAGCTAACATTACCAAACTGAGACTACTTATACTTGGTCATGTCATGAGAAGACTAACTGGGGAAGACAGCGTAAAGAGAAGTTGAAAGTAACAAGAAAAGCGGAAGACCCAGCATGAGGTGGGTTGACTCAATCAAATAAGCCACGAGGGCCCTCCGTTCACAAGGCGTGAGCCGGGCGGTTTGCAAGGAGATGCTCTGGAGGTCATTAATACATGGGGTCACCATAAGTTGGGAACGACTTGATGTCAGTCAACGCTTGCATGTATATATATATATAGATACAATTTCAGTGCAAGAGCTTCCAATGCCAAGTCTTGTAAATTCTCTGGGGAGAGGGGATGAACAGAGACACGGTTGACAGTCCTATTTGCTATAAAAATTCCAGGAATGAGACTCTCGGCCTGCAATAAGTCACTTTGGCAGCATTCACAAAGTATGCATGGGGCGGGGAGGTTTGCCCATTTAAATCATCCAGCATGTTCCGCTATTTATAGTTTGCATTTAAGTTGGTGAAAATGAAAACTGTTACATTTGCCCGCAAAAAATGCTCTTAAACGAGCTAATCTGAAATCCCCGTTTTTCAATCAGAGGGGAATTATGACTGGTTTTATGGAACAGATTACTCCCTGACATGCCTCCTTTTTGTCTGATTTAGTTTCCCTAACCGCGCACCCTAAGTGTTTAAATATTAAGCCAAATGTTATTTCCTTCCATGGTTGGTAAAACATTTCCAAATCAAGGGAGAGGATTTCCGTGCCCATCTCCATATGAATGAGGATGCAGGCAGGAGGAAGGGGCAGCCAGCCTCTCTGCTGCTCGCTCACCTCCATTAGGGAGACTGATTGGAAGGGTTAGAGAGATTTTCCGAGGCTGTCTTTGACTTTGCTTTTGCTCGCTGGGAGTGTGGCAGGGGGTCCGACCCAAGAAAGAAACAGGTCAAGCTGCAGAAGTGAGTGTACATAAGAACATAAGACAAGCCATGTTGGATCAGGCCAGTGGCCCATCCAGTCCAACACGCTGTGCCACATAAGAGAAGCCATGTTGGATCAGGCCAATGGCCCATCCAGTCCAACACTTTGTGCCACATAAGAACATAAGAGAAGCCATGTTGGATCAGGCCAATGGCCTATCCAATCCAACACTCTGTGTCACACAGTGGTAAAAAAAACAACAACCCAAGTGCCATCAGAAGGTTCACAAATGGGTCTAGAAGCCCTTCCACTTTGCCTCCCCCACTTTGCCCAAGCACCAAGAATACAGAGCATCACTGCCCCAGACAGTTCCAATAATATACTGTGGCTAATAGCTACTGATGGACCTCTGCTCTATATTTTTATCTAATCCCCTCTTGAAGCTGTCTATGCTTGTAGCTGCCACCACCTCCTGTGGCAGTGAATTCCAATCGTTAATCACCCTTTGGGTGAAGAAGTACTTCCTTTTATCTGTTCTAACCTGACTCCTCAGCAATTTCATTGACTGCCCACGAGTTCTTGTATTGTGAGAAAGGGAGAAAAGTACTTCTTTCTCTACTTTCTCCATCCCATGCATAATCTTGTAAACCTCTATCATGTCACCCCGCAGTTGACGTTTCTCCAAGCTAAAGAGCCCCAAACATTTTAACCTTTCTTCATAGGGAAAGTGCTCCAAACCTTTAATCATTCTAGTTGCCCTTTTCTGGACTTTTCCCAGTGTTTTAATATCCTTTTTGAGGTGTTGTGACCAAAATTGTACACAGTATTCCAAATGAGACCGCACCATCGATTTATACAGGGGCTCTTCACTGCTTACTCCCAACTCCAAATCATTTATGAACAAGTTAAAGAGCATGGGACCCAGTACTGAGCCCTGCGGCACCCCACTGCTTACAGTCCTCCACTGCAAAGACTGCCCATTCACTCTCTGCTTCCTATTAATTAGCCAGTTTTTGATCCACAAGAGGACCTGTCCTTTTACTCCATGACTCTCAAGCTTACTAAGGAGCCTTTGATGAGGAACGTTATTAAAAGCTTTCTGGAAGTCAAGGTAAACAACATCTATTGTGTCCCCTTTGTCCACGTTTGTTCACCCCCTCAAAGAACTGTAACAGGTTAGTGAGGCAAGACCTTCCCTTACAGAACCCATGCTAAGTCTTCCTCAATAACTTGTGTTCATCAGTGTGCCTACTCACTCTATCCTTGATAATGGTTTCTTCCAACTTTCCCGGTATTGAAGTCAGACTGACTGGCCTGTAGTTTCCCGGATCTCCTCTGGAACCTTTTTTAAAGATGGGGGTGACATTTGCTACCTTCCAGTCCTCAGGAACAGAGGCAGATTTCGATGAAAGATTGTATATTTTTGTCAGGAGATCCAGAAGTTCACCTTTGAGTTCTTTCAGAACCCTCGGATGTATGCCATCCAGACCTGGTGACTTATTAGTTTTTAATTCATCAATCAGTTGTAGGACCTCCTCTCTTGCCACCTCAATCTGACTCAGGTCTTTCAACACCCCTTCCAAAATTAGTGGTTCTGGAGCGGGCAAACACTTCTCATTTTCCACAGTGAAGATGGAGAAAAAAAATGCATTCAGCTTAGCCATTTCCCTATCTTCCTTCAGTAATCCTTTTACCCCTCGGTCATCCAAGGGCCCCACTGCTTCCTTGACTGGTTTCCTGCTTCTAATATATTTGAAGAAATTTTTATTGTTGGTCTTTATGTTTTTTGCAATATGCTCCTCATAGTCCCTTTTTGCCTGCCTGATCACAGTCTTGCATTTGATTTGCCACAGCCTGTGTTCCCTTTTAGTAATCTCACTTGGACTAGCTTTCCAGCGCTTAAAGGAATCCTTCTTACGTTTTACAGCTTCCATTACTTTGTTTGTTAACCATGCTGGCCTTCTCTTATACCTGTTTGTGCCTTTCCTAACTTGTGGTATATATTTTATCTGAGCTTCTAGGATTGTAGTTTTAAATAGCCTCCAAACTTCCCCAAGGGTTTTGACTGCATTTACTTTTCCTTTCAGTTTCCTCTTCACATGCCTCCTCATCTCAATTTACCCCTTTTAAAGTTAAACGTGGTTGTGCCGGTCTTTTGGGGCAACTCTCTATTTATACAAATGGTGAAATCAATAACGTTATGGTCACTGCTCCCAAGTGGTGCGATCACTTTTACATCTCTCACCAAGTCTTGGGCATTACTTAGGACCAAATCCAGGATCGCCCCACCCCTGGTAGGTTCTGTGACCATCTGCTCCATAGCACAGTCATTGAGAGCATCTAGAAACTCAATCTCTTTCTCTCATCCTGAACACATATTGACCCAATCAATGTGTGGGTAGTTAAAATCACCTATTATGACACAGTTTTTACGTTTAGCCACTATCTTTAAACCTTCCATCATATTATAATCATCCTCTAACTTTTGATTTTGATTAACTCCCATAGTTAAATTTCCTTTTGGGCCCTCTATTTTGACACAAAGCATTTCTAGAAGGGAATCTAATTCTCTGACTTAAGTCTTACTGGACCATATACCCTCTCTGACATACAGAGCCACCCCATCTCCAACCCTTCCCTCCCTATCCTTCCAATATAACTTATATCCAGGAATCACCGTGTCCCACTGATTCTCCTCATTCCACCAAGTTTCTGAAATTCCCACAGTGTCTATGTTTTCCCCCAACACTAAACATTCCAACTCACCAATTTTACTTCGAACACTTCTAGCATTTGTATACAAACATCTATAATTTCCTAGGCAAATTAGGCCCGCAACCTTCCTCCTGCTGCCTCAAGACTTTGGCATACTGTTTGTCACCATCTCAGTGGACAACTCTGATCCATTACCTGGTAGAAAAGTAACAGCTAACCCTTCATATCTTTGAGATGAGTCCTCCCGAACCAGAGACATTCCATCTCCTGTCGGCTTTCCCCCAAGATTTAGTTTAAAAACTGCTCTGCCACCTTTTGGATTTTAAGCGCCAGCAGCCTGGTTCCATCTGGGAACAAGTGGAGACCGTCTCTTTTGTACAGCTCCCGCTTGTTCCAGAAAGCATCCCAGTGCCTAACAAACTTAAACCCTTCCTCCCTACACCATCGTCTCATCCACACATTGAGACTTCTAATTTGTGCCTGTCTCTCCAGCCCTGTACGTGGAATAGGTAGCACTTCTGAGAAGGCTACCTTGGAGGTTCTGGCCTTAAGTCTCCTGCCTAGCAGCCTAATTTTTTCCTCCAGGACCTCACAACTGCATTTCCCCACATCATTGGTGCCAACATGCACCACGACCACTGGTGTCTATCAGCCTATCTACAACACGCGTAATGTCCACTACCTTCACACCAGGCAGGCAAGTCACCATACGGTCAGTATGTGGTTTTGCCACCCAGCTCTCTACTTGCCTATGGATCGAATCACCAACTATCAAGATCCGCCCTCTCTCCCTGCCCAGGGACGGTTCCTTGGTGCTAAAGGATACCTGCTCACCAACTGAAGAAGAGGTTCCTTCTGAGGGCGCATTCCTCTTATCCTCAGCATGGTGCCCTGTTCCCTCTTGACCTTCATGCTCCCTGGCAGCAACGGGACTGCCATGTTCAGAGTGGGGCTCATCTAATACGTCCCCGAGAGTCTTCTCCAAGTGCCTAACTGACTGTCTCTGCTTCTCCAGGTCAGTCACCTTGGCCTCAAGGGTACGAACTCGTTCCCTGAGGACCAGGAGCTCCTTGCATCGAGCACACACCCAAGATTTCTGTGGGCAGATAGTCATACATGTGACACTCAGTGCAAAACACTGGAAAGCCCCCACCCACCGCTGGCATTCTACCTTCATTATAGCTTTTTTAAACATATACAGTCCCCTTTTAAATCCTGTTTTTTTTTATGTGGCTCTCCTTCTGGAGGGTCTACTTACCTTATTTCACCCAAAGGGTGATTAACATGTGGAATTCACTGCCACAGGAGGTGGTGGCGGCCACAAGTATAGCCACCTTCAAGAGGGGTTTAGATAAAAATATGGAGCACAGGTCCATCAGTGGCTATTAGCCACAGTGTATGTGTGTATATAACATTTTTTGCCACTGTGTGACACAGAGGGTTGGACTTGATGGGCCGTTGGCCTGATCCAACATGGCTTCTCTTATGTTCTTATGTTCTTATTGGGAACACAAGGAAAATAAGGATATGGTTCCCTGGTCCTTACACAGCCTCCAGGCTAAGAGCCACATGTCAAGAGCCCTTTGTCTCGCGCCCTTCGGCTCGCGCCTCTGGCAAAAGGTGCAGCTTGATAATGCAAAGAGGGTGTGGCCTCAGTCTGCCCCAGGAACACAGCCACTCCTAATCAATCAGCAACAATCACCTTCAGCCCACTCAAACCAAACAAGCAGCAGTTCCCCAGCAACCACAAACTTAGAATTTTCAGCAGTCACATAAACTCAGAAATTCTCAGCAACTTCCCCAGCTGTTTAAAAAGCCAAACTCACCCTTATAGCACTTTTTATCCGCTCTCTCTCAGAGCTCTCTGAAATGTGCTCCGCCTCTGGCAAAAGATGCAGCTTAATCCTGAATTGTGTGTGATCCTGAATTACCAAATAACGCAGCTTGGAAGTGGGACGCGTGGACAGTTCTGTAGCAAGACACTTGAGCTTTCTGTTAAACAAAACATAAGTAGTGATTACTGGGCGTGACGTCTCAGGGCTTTAATATTCATTTATTCTGAATCTTCCTTCACTGGTTCTGCTCTTATGGGCTGTTTGGGCAGCTTTAAGCTGGCAGTGCTCTCTGAATTTTAGCTTGTGTTATCAGTGTTATGAAATGCTACACAGGTCAGTCTGAATATCATTGTGTATGTGTGTGTGGGAGGGTATCTCTTGGCTGGGTCTGTAAGATACCCAAATAGGTGGCACTTCCTCACCACTGGAACCTGACAGTCTGATCTGTAGCTTCTGCGCTGTAGCTCACTATGAATTCCTACAATGGCCAAACTAAAAGAAAGAGCCCCGTGGTGTAGAGTGGTAAAGCTGCAGTACTGCAGTCCTAAACTCTGCTCATGACCTGAGTTCGATCCCGGCAGAAACTGGGTTCAGGAAGCTGGCATGAGGTTGACTCAGCCTTTCATCCTTCTGAGGTCGGTCAAATGAGTACTCAGCTTGCTGGTTGGGAGGGGGGGGGATGTAGATGACTGGGGAAGACAATGGAAAACCACCCTGTAAATCTAAGAGGAAGTAGCACCTTTCACCTTGATGAAGGACGTCATAGAACCCTTCCTGAAGAAGGCACCAGGATCCAGTCACTAGCTGTTATCCCCATTTTGGGAAAAAGGTGTTCAAGCAGGCAGTGAGAGGCAGAGAGCCACTTTTATCTAGTCCCACCTGGGCATGCACAGTCCCCTTTCCTGCTTGGCCCCACCCCAGTTTCCTAGGTACCTCACAGAAATCTTATCCTCTGGGTGAGAGTGTGTTCAGCCATCTCTTGGGGATGTGTCACCAAGTCAACCAGCTGTGCCCAAGATGCCCTACGTACAGCCATAGTCTCCCTATCGGGATTTTTCTCCTCTGTCCCCCTGCCACACTGGTCTGGATATCTGCCCTGGAGGTCTCTGTCTGCCCCCTGTTCTCTGGTCATTTGGTCATCCTGGTTGGGTGTTGAGCTCTTTGTACCCCAGTGCCAGCTGGCAATGTAGCCAGTAAAGATGAGAAGGTTGTGCTTTCTGGAAAATAGTAGGCTTAAAGCTTGGTGGTGTTGGGGAGTTAAGTGTGTGCCCACATATGGAGGTCCAAGCAACTTTGTGGGGCAAAGGGCCTTTTGCCAACTTTGGTTGTATTCCATCTGTGGTCTTTCCATGAGAAAATAAAGGAAGATGGCCATGGTTGTAAATGCTGTGAACTTCTCTAGGTTAGATTACTGCAATATATTCTCTTCTGGGCTGCCTTTGGAGATGGTTGGGAAGTGGGGTACAGAGTTAGGGCTGTTGACTGGCGTCAGCCACCTTCTGCCACTTCTAAGCTTTACCGCCTCATGAGTTGGTTCTGGGCCCTGTTCAAAGTGCTGGTTCTTCCTCTTAAAGTCCTAAGTGGTTTGGGACCAGGCTGCTTCTCCCATATCAGCTTGACCTGACCACCTATTGAGATCGAGATCCTAGGTTGTCCTCCCCATCTGATGGAAGGGGGATGGGTGAAGAGAGAAGCAAGATCTTTTGCATGGTAAAGTTGATGATTGAATGTCCTCCCGTCATGGATGTGCTCGAACATAAGAGAAGCCATGTTAGAGCAGGCCAGTGGTCCATCCAGTGGTCCACTGTATTGTACAGTGACCAAAACCCAGGTGCCATCAAGGGGTCCACCAGCAGGGCCAGAACTCCAGAAGCCCTCCCACTGTTGCCCCCTAAGCATTGAGAAGACAGAGCATCACTGCCCCAGACAGAGTGTTCCATCTACACCTTGTAGCTAATAGCCAAGGATGGTCCTTTGCACCCTAGTGTCAGGGGCAGGTGAATAGCCAGTGAGTACCTGAGGGGCTGTCGTAAAGAGGATGGTGTGGAATTGTTTTCTGTGGCCCCAGAAGATAGGACCAGAACCAACAGGTTGAAATTAAATCAAAAGAGTTTCTGACTCAACATTAGGAAAAACTTCCTGGCCATTATAGCAGTTTCTCAGTGGAACAGGCTTCCTCAGGAGGTGGTGGGCTCTCCTTCCTTGGAGGTTTTTAAACAGAGGCTGGATGGCCATCTGACAGCAATGAGGATCCTGTGAATTTAGAGGGAGGTGTTTGTGGGTTTCCTGCATTGTGCAGGGGGTTGGACTAGATGACCCTGGAGGTCCCTTCCAACTCCATGATTCGATGAGAATATATATATGTATATATATATATAGTATTGGCATCTCCTTTTCTGATGTTTTACTGACAGCTGCTAAATTTATTTTAAAATAGGTTTATGTTCATGAAAGTTATGAATTCACCTCCTTGACCGCACAGTTCAAATCAAAGTCAAAGTGAGAATGCGTATTGGCGTGTCTCCTCTCACACACTGGAAGAGGGGCAGTTCTCACCCGTCTGATATTGAGCTTACAAAGAATGCAAGTGTCCGCCCGACCTCCATGAAGAGAGCTAAGTTTTGTTGAAATAGAGGTGAGAGGACATCCGCAGCCCCTCTTCTTTTGGGCGCGCTTCAATTTGGGAGCCAGCGGCTGCCAGTGCCTCTTTTTTTTAAAAAAAATGCAAACATCATGAGAAATCTACACACTAAATGTCTTTAAATGCTGGTAAGTTTTATTCTGATAAAAATAGTTTCTACATAAAGCTTTGAACTCGTTTGAATAAAACATTCAAATGTCACTTTTCTTTTACACTAATCAGATACTGCAGCGCTAGCCTTTGTTGTTATTTGGACATAAAATTAATGTGGGTTACTTTTAAAACCCACTGAAGCAGGTCCTGTTGTATCTAGGCCATTGCTTTGGATTTTTCTAGAACTGTCCCTGCCGCCCCCACACATCAGTGGCCACAGATTGGAGAGCCTTTTTGTCTCACCTTCAGAGCCCCGGAGGGCCTGGAAGAACGTGGCGACTCAGGGGCTGTGGTGATTGGAGTGCCTTTTGAACCCCCGGCTTCTGTGATTCTGGCACTTCTAAATTGCTCATGTTTGATGAAGTCAGAACCTTGAATAAAGATGCTTGTTTGAAACAAAATTACGCACAGGTTGGGTTCACGTTGAGAAGAGAAGGGACAAGGTTGCCTTTCCCTTAAAAGAGCCAAGATGAGCCTTTGAGCTAATTAAATTAGGGTGCGGGGGAGGCTCGGGCTTCTCATTAACCTTCTTCGAATGGCAGCAGCTCAGCCCCGGCCACGTCTGTTCTGCGTTTAGCATTCAGAGGTAGTCTGCCCCTCCAGCCATCAAGTAGGATCTTATTTCCCCCCCCCCCCCCGAAGATCTCAAACACTGCACCCCGTCACGTGTGCCTGTAAATCCAGGCCAGGCATAACTGCTCTCCTCGGGCCTGACGGCTTCTTCCAGCACGCGCAGACTGCGTTACGCGGCCAGGAGAGCTGGCGACGGCCCTGTGCTGTAGGACATCAAACTGATCAGCACCCCCCTAAGGAAAATTACCAAACTGCAGGTACCGAGTGCTAGATTTATGGTACTGTATGTGGCACACAGAGAGCTGGGATTTATTTATTTTTTGTTTGCAGTGGGTTTTGTCAGTGGTGCTGTTCGTAAACCGATGTAAAAAGGATCCAGTGTGCTGAAGCGATGGCTCTCCTTGGCCTCTGCCGCCACGCTGGCCATCCATTATTCATCAGCAGATGGAGCGGAATTTGCTCGTGAGATGAGGCGACTTGTTGCCTCCAGAAGGGAAGTTTGGGGGGCAAGATGGGCCCATCTGTCCGGGAAGCAGTAATTAAGTGAAGCAGTCACCTTTTGCCCAATGCACCAAGGCAGAAGGGGGGGGGGGGTTGGAATAGAGAGGAGATTGGCAATCCCGCTGCCCCCTTCCCAAGAGCAAGTGGGGAATGATGGATGCGCTGGTGCGTGCACACATGGATTCACTTGGTAATGTTCCTCTACGGTTTGCACAACATTTATCTTCTTACCCTGGTAGAATCTAGCTACTGTTTTGTGAGGAATGCAGCACTGAACACGGGTGACTTCGGCAGGGAGGGAAGTTTTGGACATCAGCTCTGAACAGGGTTTTGGATGGAGGACATGGTTGCAGATGGGCGAGGAGATAGGGAGAAGAAGATGATATTGGATTTATATCCCACCCTACACTCTGAATCTCAGAGTGGTCATAATCTCCTTTACCTCTCCCCCCCCCATAGACACCCTGTGAGGTGGGTAGGACTGAGAGAGCTCTCCCAGAAGTTGCCCTTTCAAGGACAACCTCTGCCAGAGCTATGGCTGACCCAAGACCATTCCAGCAGTTGCAAGTGGAGGAGTGGGGAATCAAACCCGGTTCTCCCAGATAAGAGAGCTATGGCTGACCCAAGGCCATTCCAGCAGGTGCAAGTGGAGGAGTGGGGAATCAAACCCGGTTCTCCCAGATAAGAGCGCTCTGGCTGACCCAAGACCATTCCAGCAGCTGCAAGGGGAGGAGTGGGGAATCAAACCCGGTTCTCCCAGATAAGAGAGCTATGGCTGACCCAAGGCCATTCCAGCAGGTGCAAGTGGAGGAGTGGGGAATCAAACCCGGTTTTCCCAAATAAAAGTCCATGCACTTAACCACTACAGCACACTGGCTCTCCTTTAGAATTAGCCTTGGAGCCAGGTCTCTGCCAAGCGGGTTCCTTTCTCTGCTGTTGTCATGCTATGAAGGATCCTTCCCTCTTGGATGTCCTTGCTTTGCCAGCTTTCTATGTCCGGAAGAAGTAGCGGAGAGACTGCATGAGATGGATGCACCTGATCAAGCCTGGGGTGTGTGTCTAGTCCTTCTAGCACTTCAAGAAATGGAGGGCTTGGTGAGATCAGAGAGAATCATTCTTCTTGTTCGTGTGCATCTCTTCATTCTCCAACCTTGTGGCTCTTTCCAAGGCGGTGGTGGAAAGTGTTGCAAAGTTGCATCTGACTTTTAGTGACCCCGTAGGGCAGGAGTGTCAAACATGCAGTTTGGGTGCCAAATCAGGCCCCTGGAGGGCTCCTATCAGGCCCCTGAGCAACTGGCTGCCATCTGCTTCCTTCTCCCTCTCTCTTGCTTCCTTCTGCTTAACAGCTTGCTTCGCCAGGGTTGCTCAATCACACAGAAGCTACAGAGCAAAACCTCTATTTTCTCAGTTGGCTAAGGCACTTCCCTTGGGGAGTAAGGGGGGCAGATAGCTTGCTTTGCCAGGCACTCTCAATTGCGCAGCAGAGCTACTGAGCCAAGCCTCTCTTCTTTCTATTGACTGAGGCTCCCCCCTCTCCCAGTCTCCTGGGGAAGGAAGGAAAGAGCCAGAGCTTCCTTTGCCCAATTCCCTGGATCCCATGAGAGAAATACAAAGAAAGCATCTTTAAGACCAATGAGTTTGACACCCTGCTGTAGGGTTTTCAATACGAGACGCAGGTGTAGGTTGCCAATGCCTACCTCTGCCTAGCAACTCCGGGCTTCCTTGGTGGTCTCCCGTCCAATTACTGACCAGGGTCAGCTCTGCTTAGTTTCTGAGATCCGAGAAGATCCGGCCAGCCTTGGTCACCCAGGTCAGAACCATAAAGTCATAGCTGACTCTCGGCTTCCCTTAAGGGCTTGCGAGGTGAGAGAAGAACAGAGACGGTTTGCCATTGCTTGCCTCCGCGTAGCAACCCTGAGCTTCTTCGTTGGCCTTCCCTTCCCAGTACGAATCTGAGCTGACCCTGCTCAGCTTTTGAGGTGTGGGAAAGATCAGCTTGGGCTCCCCAGCTCAGAGCCCTTCCGGGTTAGAAGGTTCTTTCTGGCACAAACTTCTGCTGCAAACCATCCGTGAACTTTCACGGACCCGAAAGACTTGCTATGCCACACTCCCCCACTGAAGACAAAAATGTATGGGAGTTTCTGTGGACTGTGCTTGGTGAGGATGTTGTGATGGTATTAAGCCTGCCTTTAATTGGGGGGAGGGGGGTCCATGATAGAGAGAGAGAGAGAGAGAAATCTGTTCTCTTTGTAAGTGAAAGGTCACGCTACTGAGCGCTTCAGGGAGCCTTTCTGAGCAGTGAGCTCCCGTTTGCTGGGAATTAGAATGAGTCTATCTGATTTTCTTTCACTCGTGACCTTTAAAGATGCCGCTTTTAGATTGATAAGCAGGTTGATGCTTTTAGTAACCCAATCTAAAATTTGTTTCGTATATTAGTCCTTTTTCCCCTCCATCTTTCAAGCGCAGCTGATACGGCTTCCACAAAAGACTTTTCTGTCAAGGCTCTGGAGGAAAGAATGCAATGATTATATCTTATCTGTTGCACAAAAGGAAAATTTTGGAGTTACTTTAAGTTAAATTAGGGGTGTGAAGAATACGCATAGATCATTGTGCTGCATACATCTCCTTTCTTGGGAAGCTTTTCACCACTGCCAGCTCTCCAGGTCTTTCTTTCTTTCTTTCTTTCTTCTTTCTTTCTTTCTTTCTTTCTTTCTTTCTTTCTTTCTTTCTTTCTTTCTTTCTTTCTTTTCTTTCTTTCTTTCTTTCTTTCTTTCTTTCTTTCTTTCTTTCTTTCTTTCTTTCTTTCTTTCTTTCTTTCTTCCTTCCTTCCTTCCTTCCTTCCTTCCTTCCTTCCTTCCTTCCTTCCTTCCTTCCTTCCTTCCTTCCTTCCTTCCTTCCTTCCTTCCTTCCTTCCTTCCTTCCTTCCTTCCTTCCTTCCTTCCTTCCTTCCTTCCTTCCTTCCTTCCTTCCTTCCTTCCTTCCTTCCTCTGAGCCAAGTTATTACTACCCAGCAGGGTTAACTGAATTAGCTGGAGCGGATAATTTGACACATGTGGAGCCCAGAGCTGTGTTCTCACTCAGACTTTTAGTTCACAACGTAATACAATTGGATTCTGTGGACTACATCTTTGCAGCTCTTAGGCCAGAGTCCATATGATGGATGAGGCTGGCTTCTCAATGGTGTTTTTGCCCCACCTCTCCTGCAAGGGAGGCATGCAGGTTCAATCCCCGGCATCTCCAAAAAAGGGTCCAGGCAAATAGGTGTGAAAAACCTCAGCTTGAGACCCGCTGCCAGTCTGAGAAGACAATACTGACTTTGATGGACCAAGGGTCTGATTCAGTATAAGGCAGCTTCATATGTTCATGCCGGGTTCTTTTGTCCTCTGTTTTATTCTCACATCATCCCTGTGAGTGAATTTAGGCTGGCAAAAGGCCCCACCTCAAGCTCACCTAGCGAGGGTTTGAAGTCTCCGCTCTTTGATCATCCAGGTAACCGTCATAACATTCTGGGTACTTGTTAGGCTATGAGTTGGGTGACTTTGCCAAGAAATCTGATGGATCCAGTAGAACTTTGAATCGCAAATCAGTGTCCACTCTTCCTCCTGGAACCCTGATGTGTTCCTCTCTCTCTCCTTCACGTTTCTAGCTATTTTATGCATTCTCTGGTACAGTCTTGGTGTCGTCATTTTACTGAAATGATGCTCTGTGGTTACGTGAAGCTGCCTTACACTGCACCAACCCCCTGGCCCATCAAAGTTGGCATTGTCTACTCAGACTGGCAGTGGCTTTCCTGGGTCACAAACGGAGGTCTTTCACATCACCGGCTGCCTGGCCCGCTTGGTTCTGAAGTTTCAAAGTGATGCAGAATTGAATTTGGCAATATTTGAAAAAAGAAAGAAACATCTACAAAAATTGGAACTGAATGCACGCGGAATATTCCTGGCACTGGCACTTTAATTAACCCATGGATGCGGGCAAATGGTTTATAAGCATGAGTCGTCAATATCTGATATGATGAACGGGAAATAATTTTTTAAAAAGATTTTATTCTCTGCTCGTTGGACTTTGACATTTCTAATGTTTTGTACCTTGCTAAGTGACATGTAGTTTGTGAAAAGTGTTCTTGATTGCTCCCTTTCCAGACATGCACTTAAATCTCTTTGACAGTGCTGCCATAGATCCAGTTTGGTGTAGTGGTTAAGTGTGTGGACTCTTATCTGGGAGAATCAGGTTTGATTCCCCACTCCTCCACTTGCACCTGCTAGTATGGCCTCGGGTCAGCCATAGCTCTCTTATCTGGGAGAACCGGGTTTGATTCCCCACTCCTCCACTTGCAGCTGCTGGAATGGCCTTGGGTCAGCCATAGCTCTCTTATCTGGGAGAACCGGGTTTGATTCCCCACTCCTCCACTTGCAGCTGCTGGAATGGCCTTGGTTTAGCCGTAGCTCTCGCAGGAGTTGTCGTTGAAAGGGCAGCTGCTGTGAGAGCCCTCTCAGCCCCACCCAAGGGCAAGGGGGGAGAAGATACAGGAGATTGTAAACCACTCTGAGTCTCTGATTCAGAGAGAAGGGCGGGGTATAAATCTACAATCTTCTTCTAATATTGATAAATTCATCATTAATATTGTTGGTAAATTTTCTGCAGTTTTTTGTGTGTGGTGTTCTATAAAATTGATCTGCACTGTGGCACTCTTGTTTCATAGCTGTGTGCACATTTCCCCTCATGGAGGTGAGGGCTAGGGCACACGGCACTGTAATGGATGCCAAGTGCATGGCATAAGTTAAAAACCACCACCTGATTAAAATTTGGATTAAGTGGTAGTGGGCATCGACCTGGTTCTGGGGTCCACAACCTCTCTGAGCTTACAGACACATTTGGAATTCTGACAAGGCATGGTGGGTGCAGCTACAAAATGGCTCCTTCAGGAGGCGGGGCCAACCACAAAATGATTGTCCCAGCTTAATGTCAGTAACACCGTGCAGCTCTTTGTGTTGTGGTGGCAGCTGCTGCCAAAGCAATGTTGTTGTTTTGGGAAATCTACACCGTGAATCAAATTGTGGCCAGTCAGAAGCCTTGCTGAGCGAAAGCCTTGTGTGGCCCCACCCACTTCAAAAAAGGCACTTGACGGATGCCAGAAAAAGTGTTGGCATGCACCATGGTACCTATGGGTGCCCGTTGGGGACCTGTAACCTCATCGCTTAGCCCTTCTGTGGCTTGAAAGAAGTATCCAGACTTCCTCCTTCATGGAGGCTCATTTTTATCCCAAACTTTCAGCAACTGGAGTTAATGGACATGTTGCAGAGTTGAAAATTACAGAGAAGACATTATGACTCCATTGTGCGGTCATAATTTTTTGGTCCTGATTTCTTGTTGGAGATTGAGGAAAGATTCCACATTTTTTTGGTGTTGTCCATCCAAGCAGCTTTTCAGTTAAGTGAGCTCAGCTATTATTTGACAGCTTCCATTATGCCCGGGGTGTTTGCTTTGGGGTTTTGATCTTTTCCACAGTTAATTGTCTGGCAGTTGGGTGGGGGGAGTCACTCCCAGACATCTTTATGTCCGTCTTGCCCTTGATGTTCTTTTTCAAGCCCATGCAAAAAAAAAAAATCAGTAGATTGCATATCCCACAATCCCCCCTGTTGTTTCTTCTCCCCCCCCCCCATGGCTTCATCATGCAAGACACTGTTTGTGTAACTGCATTATAGCAAAGACCAATTTGCTTTTCCTGCCTCTTTATTGAAAGTGAGCCTGTACTGATTTGTTGCTCCAGTCTGGAACTTGATTATATTAAGTGGCTCCTGGCACTTTGCAGATGTGAAGAGTGACAACTTTAATTCTGTACATTGTGTTGCAGCCCCCTTCCCTTTTGTCCTGCCCCACCCCCCTAGGGGTCCCTGGGCAATTTGAGCTGATCTCATTTCCCCACTAACCCCTCCTCTCTGGGTCTGTAGGCTGCACGCTCTCCGCATTATAAAGACGTTTTGACTTTTCTGACTAGGTTTGCAAGGAGCAATGTGGAATTCTGGTGTGTGTGTTTGTGTGTGTGATGTGTGTGAGAGAGACAGAGAGAGAGGGGGGGGGGGAAATTATAAGAAAGGGCAGAACCATAAAATCCTATGATTCATGATTGCCTTTGTTTTAATAATGCAACCTAAACTAAAAAGCCATTCATCACTGCCGTAAAAGCTGTTTATGGCTAACTTAGTGTGGAGTGCCAAAGATAACTCTTCCCAAACTCAGAAAGGGGGGTGGGGGAGGAGGAATCATCCCACATACTCACGATTGATCCCTTTCCAGACATGCACTTAAATCTCTTTGACAGTGCTGCCATAGAGAGAGTACCATCAAATTTAAGTATATTAATTTCAGGAGCAGAAATGGCCGGTGCTTTGGGTAGTCCATGTCCTAGGTGAATTCGGGAAACGTATACTTGAAGCTGGCCCAGTCGCATCAGATCCTCGAAGCTCAGGAGGCTCATGAACATATAAAGCTGCCTTCTACTGAATCAGACCCTTGGTCCATCAAAGTCAGTATTGTCTTCTCAGACTGGCAGCGGCTCTCCAGGGTCTCAAGCGGAGGTTTTTCACACCAATTTGCCTGGACCCTTTTTTGGAGATGCCGGGGATTGAACCTGGGACCTTCTGCTTCCCAAGCAGATGCTCTACCACTGAGCCACCGTCCCTCCCCATATGAAGCTGCCTTCTACTGAATCAGACCCTTGGTCCATCAAAGTCAGTATTGTCTTCTCAGACTGGCAGCGGCTCTCCAGGGTCTCAAGTGGAGGTTTTTCACACCAATTTGCCTGGACCCTTTTTTGGAGATGCCGGGGATTGAACCTGGGACCTTCTGCTTCCCAAGCAGATGATCTGATCAGTGTTTGGATGGGAGACCACCAAGCAATAGCAGGGCCGTGGCGCAGAAGTAGGCCACGGCAAACTGTCTCTGAATGTCTCCTGCCTTGAAACCCCAACCAGGGGTCACCATAAGTCAGCTGTGACTGGAGGGCAAAAAGCCCACACAAAACAAGCGGACAAACAATCCCTGTGTGTGCACATGTTCGTACAACTGTGACGTGGGCAACCAAAGTGTCTATTTCTATCTGTTGGAATCCAGTCGCAATATTAGCCCCCTACCCCCCATTCCCCAAGGTTCTTGTTTAACTCTGAGCATTGAACAGAGTAGAAAGACAGGAAGGCAAAAGAAGGGGGCAACAAAAGATGAGATGGCTGGACAGCGTTACTGATGTAACTAACGCAAATTTGAGCAGACTTTGGAGGATGGTGGCCTGGCGTGACTTTGTCCTGGGGGTCGCAAAGAGTTGGACTCGACGGTGTGACTGAACAACAACAACATTGAACAGAAGCTGCTCTTCTTAAAGACAATTCCTTTGTCTTGTACCAGAAAGACAGAAGTGTCTGGTTCCACCCTGTATGGGGGGGGGGTATAACTGCTGTACCACCGCTGGTCTTTAGGTAGGGTCGCCAAACTTCCACATGGGGTATGGAGATCTCCCAGTATTACAGTTGATCTCCAGGTTTCAGAGAACGGTTTTCCTGGAGAAAGTGGCTGCTTTGGTTGGTGGACTTCTATCCTGCTGAGGTCCCTCCTAAACCTTGCCCTTCCAGCCTCCCTGCCCCCCAAATCTCCAGGTATTTCCCAACCCAGAGCTGGCAACCATATCTCTAGAGTTGCTTCTTGAACCCAGCACATCCCCAGGCCTTCTACTGGTTGAGACTCTTGGCCCGCCTAGCTCGGTACCGTCTGTTCTGCCTTGCAGCTGGTCTGCAGAATCACCCACAGAGAGAGGTTCCCCTGCCATCTACATCCTCTGAGTCTGACTTTCAGCACGGACAGCTTGGCGTTTACCTCTGAACCGTGGCCTCTCCCCAAAAGCAGATTTTCAGGGCCTTGGGCCCAGGAGATCTTTCTTAGCCCAAAGACCCACCACGAACACACCCACCCCCCCACAAACCCCCCAGCCATGAGACTTCTTTGGAGTGAGCTGCAGCCCTGCTTGCCAAGGATATCGGGCGTATTTTGACCAACAAAACAACCACCCACACAGAAGGACGAAGCAATGCAATCACTTCATCTTGCGCACTAGCCAGATGTGACGTGCGCGCATACATATGGCAAGCAGTGATTTCGTTGCCACTCCTGCAGAATTGCTGCAGAGAATTTCTGTCTGGCTGCGTAGATATCTGAGAATTCAGGGGACGTCATAACATACTCAGTGCTGATCGCAACCTTGAGAAGGGCGCTGTGTCTTGTGACAGCTCTTCCATTTGAGCAGGCCGTTCACTCGCTCAGCTTTCCTTCCCCTCCCACACCTCATGTCCTGTTTTATGCCTTCAATGCTCTCATTTCTTGGGTCTTCTTCTTAATCCTCATGTTTGTTAATGGAATAAGTGGGGTTAAATTTTTAGCATGCAATACCGCAGTCTGAACTCTCTGCTCACGACCTGAGTTCGATCCCAGTGGAAGCTGGTTTCAGGTAGCCGACTCAGGTTGACTCAGCCTTCCATCCTTCCGAAGTCGGTCAAATGAGGACCCAGCTTGCTGGGGGGAAAGTGTAGATGACTGGGGAAGGCAATGGCAAACCACCCCTTAAAAAGTCTGCCGTGGAAATGTTGTGAAAGCAACGTCACCCCAGAGTTGGAAAGGACTGGTGCTTGCACAGGGGACTACCTTGACCTTTTTTAGTAACCGTGGAGTTGAATCAGCGTGAGAAACTGCACCAATTATTGTACTTCTATTGGAAAAGACTGTCATGCTAGGAAAAGTTGAAGACAGCAAGAAAAAAGAAAGAGTCAACATGAGATGGATGGACTACGTCAAAGAAGTTATGAGGGCCTTCACTTTGCCAGACGTGGATGAGGTTCTTAAGGACAGGATATTTTGGAGAACATTATTTCAAAGCATTGCCTTAAGTCAGGAGCATCTTGATGACATCAACGCATGCATATAACATTATGTTCAGGAGGCCAGGTTAGTCCTCTCTGTTGGACGTTGATCTCCAGACAAACGTTTGCTTCCTTAGATCTGCCATTGCCCGGTTTGAGCCAGACTCCTTCCATCTTTCCCTTCTAGCTGTAGAGAGGTTTCAGTCCTGGCGGAAAGACTTCCTTTGACCTCTGTTTACGCCTGCATTTCTATTTCTAGATCCTTTTCGTTGTTCTTGTTCTATGGAGACAAAATAGCAGAGTGGACTTTTCGTTTCTCATCCTAGTCCCCCTTTCCTCTTTCTTTGATGACTTCCACACGGGTTACATGCCCCTAAATTCAGTGATTTGGGGGAGTTCACCCCCCCCTGCTTTCCTGCAGCATGTAGTGTGTTCCTGCTCCTCTAGAGGTTCCCCAGGATTTTTTTTCCCTCCAGTCTTCCTCCAACTTCCTTTGCTCTGAACATAAGAACATAAGAGAAGCCATGTTAGATCAGGCCAATGGCCCATCCAGTCCAACACTCTGTGTCACACAGTGGCAATTTTTTTTTATATACACACACGCTAATAGCCACTGACGGACCTCTGCTCCATATTTTTATCTAAACCCCTCTTGAAGCTGGCTATGCTTGTGGTCGCCACCACCTCCTGTGGCAGTGAATTGCACATGTTAATCACCCTTTGGGTGAAGAAGTACTTCCTTTTATCCATTTTAACCTGTCTGCTCAGCAATTTCATCGAATGCCCACGAGTTCTTGTATTGTGAGAAAGGGAGAAAAGTACTTCTTTCTCTACTTTCTCCATCCCATGCATTATCTTGTAAACCTCTATCATGTCACCCCTCAGTTGACGTTTCTCCAAGCTAAAGAGCCCCAAGAGTTTCAACCTTTCTTCATAGGGAAAGTGTTCCAGCTTTTTAATCATTCTAGTTGCCCTTTTCTGGACTTTCTCCAGTGCTATAATATCCTTTTTGAGGTGCGGCGACCAGAACTGCACACAGTACTCCAAATGAGACCGCACCATCGATTTATACAGGGGCATTATGATACTGGCTGATTTGTTTTCAATTCCCTTCCTAATAATTCCCAGCATGGCGTTGGCCTTTTTTATTGCAAAAGATTGGAAGATTTATTGGAAAAGATTGCAGTGAAACCTGGACGGCTGCTGTGTGGGTGGGAGAATTCCAGTTTTCTGGCCCTCTTGGCAGCTCGTTCCCCTGCCCCTGCCGCTGCCATTTCTTTTTCCTGCCACAGCAGGCTTTGATTTGTTTATTGTTAAATCAGCACTTGGATCTTACAATATTGAGACAGCGTTATAACAATGGGGGTTTGAATCCTCAGGTTTCTTTTTAAAAAAAATTAAGATACTTATGTCATTCCTGAAGATATTGTAGTTAAACAGACCAAATCTATGCTTAAAGGCACCATGCATATTCAGTCTCTGCTACCTCTTGAAGGATACAGGCAGCATTAAAAAAAAAGACAACAAAGCAAGCAAATTTTATCTGTTGCCCCCCGCCCCCCTTAAAACTCTGAGTCAGAGAGCTTGAAATTAAATACAGAGTTAATGCAAAGAAGTAATCTGCCCAGCTCATTCCTGAATTGGATAGGTGTCTATGTTCCGTGAATGCTGTGCAGATAGGAAGGGAAACACAAACTGGCAATTGTGGCTAATAAGCTCAGTGAGGGTTCTTTTATGGGCCTCAGATGGCTGGAAACAAGAAATATTGAACTTTAAATGGGGAAGGTTCTGTTATTGTTGATTTATCAAGTAGATAGATGGATGGATGGACGGATGGATGGATAATTGGATGGACGGATGGATGGATGACAGAGTGCTTCACTGAAGCTGCCCATCTTCCTTCTTTGTTAGTAGAGCTAACGTTTACCCAAAATGCACCTGGAGAGACAGCATAGTTGATAGCTCGGTTGTGTCTGTCTTAAGTGAATACTTAGCAAATGTCAGTTTATTTCAGAAGCCTAGATTGTTAAAGAAAGTGCACGTGAACTCCCGTGGGAGCAGCCACATTTATTGTAGCACAAATAATTTGTGTGGCATTTGAAAGGCAAATCTTAATTGTCATTCGGGTTGCCCAGGTCCAGGCATAATGATTAAAAAACAACAACTAAAGTGCCGTGTATTGCTTTAGCCGTTTTTGATATTCACTCGCACTATGGTCCTTTGGTATTGTAAGCTTCAGGGGGTGACTGGAGGTCTCCCACTCTTCCACCTGATCTCCAGGAGACAGAGATCAGTTCGCCTGCAGGAAATGGCTGCTTTGGAAGGTGGAGTCTATGGCATTTGTACCCCATTAAAGTCCCTCCCATCCCCAAACCCCTCCCTCTTCAGGCTCCACCCCCAAAATCTCCAGGTATTTCCCAGCCTGGAGCGGGCAGCCCTAACTGTGATTGCAGTTTTCTGGGCCCAGGGTGTGTGTGGCATCAAGCCTTTGCCTTATTGGGAGCAAGACAGCAGCAGAGACCTCGTTTCTTTCCCAAGGGCAAATAAGAACAAGATGGAGGCTGAGTGGATCCAGGCCAGATTGGGGGCAGCCATCTCCTCTGGTCACCCTGTCAAGCCACAACAAGTTGTCGGCTAGCCTCAGTGTTGCATTTACCATCCACCCCTTTCTTGGGGGTGCCTGCAAGTGCTAATTCTTCTGACTAATCTGTGGGGTCCCTTGCTGACTGCATTACCAAATTAGCAACTCACCCCCATCTCAGAATTTCCCTGAGTCCTTTTGGCTCAGCCTCGGGTCTCTGGTTGTGTGGAGCCGTCCTCCAGACTCGTCTTTTCAACTGGAGATATTGGGATGGGGCATTCTCTATGCAAGGCACAAGTCTACTTGTCTCTCTGGACGTTTCTTCACTCCCCTTGGGTCCAGGCGGGCTAAGACGACCAAGAAGAAGAGTCGTTTTTGGTACCCTGCCCTTCACTACCCAAAGGAGTCTGGAGTCTGAGAGCAGCTTACAATCATCTTTCCTTCCTCCCCCCACAACAGGCACCCATCTGTGAGGCAGATGGGGCCGAGAGAGTTCTGAGTGAATCATGAATGGTCCAAAGTCACCCAGTTGGCATTGGCGGTGACCAGGGGTGAAATTCTAGCAGGAACTCCTTTGCATATTGGACCACACACTCCGATGTAGCCAATCCTCCCAAGAGCTTACAAAAAGAGCTCTTGGAGGATTGGCTACATCAGGGGTGTGTGGCCTAATATGCAAAGGAGCTCTTGGTAGAATTCCATCCAGATGGTGCCCTGTGAGTTTTTGTCTCTGTTCCGGACTTCTAGAGCATCATACTGGGAGAGGGGGAGAGAGCTTACAAAGCATCTGGGGGGTGGGGGGGAAGGGGAAGAGAGTGGGGAAAAGGAAGATGCCAGCAGCATAACAAACCATTGCTGTCCTCAGCCAAAAGCCTGGCGGAACATCTCTGCCTTACAGGCCATGTGGAATTGTCCCACAGGGCCCTGATGTCATCTGACAGAGCATTCTACCAGGTCGGGGCCAGGACCAAAAAGGCCCTGATCCTGGACAAAGACAGATGGACTTCCCTAGAGCCAGGAATCAACAGAAAGTGGTTACCAGTAGAGTGCAGTGCTCTTCCATGGACATAATGGAGGAGACGGTCCCATAGATACATTGGTCCCAAACCACTCAAGGCCTTGAAGGTCAAAAGCAACACCTTGACTCTGACTCGGTGCTTCACCAAGAGCGAGTGTAGCTGGCGCACAGCACTGGTTGAATATGTGCTGTCTGTGGTATTTCATTATGTGGAGAAGTGGAGAATCAAACCCATTTCTCCAGATTAGAGTCCATCACTCTTAACCAGTACTCTGTCTAAGTGGTGGAGTCTTCTGAGCAAAAATTCATAGCCAGCTTCAAGAGGGGATTGGATAAAAATATGGAGCAGAGGTCCATCAGTGGCTATTAGCCACTGTGTGTGTATATATATTGGCTACTGTGTGAGACAGAGTGTTGGACTGGATGGGCCATTGGCCTGATCCAACATGGCTTCTCTTATGTTCTACTTTGTGAGCTACTGGCATTAACGTTGTGAGCTACTGCAAATATTAGCTTGCTCTGGGGCCTTTTTTTCCCCTGAGTTAAGACAAAAATGTGTGAGCTGGAGGCTAAAAACTGCAAGCTGGCTCACACTAACTCAGCTTAGAGGGAACACTGCTCTTTATCATGAAGCTATCAAGGTTTGCATTAACTAATGAGCCGTTGAATCGATGGCTTAGAATTGGGCAGGCCCCGTGTACACCTTGGGCTTGGTTACTCTGCTCTCACTCTGTACCACTGGGAAGTGTTATCAGTGGGAGCACGAATGCTTCATTTCCAGTCCTGCATCTTTTGCTGGTTTGTACAGTGGAGGCTAAATGGGCAATACGACAATCCATTTTGCGATGTAAAAACTCTTGGCTTAATTGTCTCTCACCTTGACTTGCAGAAGGAGTGACCCTGGATCGTCTTTTTAAAAGAAAATATGAAAGGAAAAGGATGAAACGACTGAGCACTGAAAGGGTGGTGAAGTGAAACTGGGATGATAAAAGCAAAAATATATGGATTTCTTCTGACCCTTCTCTGAACCCATTCAAAGTCCAGTAAATAGATAATTTTTGCTTGTTCCCCTCTCCATTTGCAGAGGCTACAGAAGGACATGGCAGGTGTTAATCGGCTCAAAACAGCCTTGGCAGAGAGGATACTCCATGCCCATGGTGGCTTTTTTTTTTTTTTTTTTTTAGATTAAGAAGTTGCACAGAGTTTGGGGTGAAGGAAAGGAGTAAACATTGCCTCTCTGGCCCAACCGTTCTGTTTCGCAAGGGACAAATCTCACAGGGGTCTGAGGGTTAGTGAAACAAAGCTGGAACCGGTAGGAAGGCAGAAACTTAAGTGTTTGTGTTTAAAATATCAGAACTGCAGCCTTGAGTTTTCGTGTCTGAAAAGGTATAAATCAAGACAGGTTAGTCACTGTCACACACACACACACACACACTCCATACACCCTGGTTGGTTGGTTGTTTCCCCCTTTCAGAACAAAAGCAGCTTAACTGCACAGCTGTGAGTTTTGGCACTTGGGTTTCGGCCACAGCACAGCGTGAAGCAATGTTGGACTGGGTAGGCCATTGGCCTGATCCAGCATGGCTTCTCTTATGTTCTTATGATGGGAGCAGAGACAGGTAAGGATTTTGCAGTATCTCAAGGTAGGTGCTGGAACAACCTCCATGATGGAAGCTTGTATCTACGCCCCCCCCCCTTGCTACAGTAACTGAATCATAACCTAAGAAAAGTCCTGCTGGATCAGACCAGTAAGGGTCGGTCTAGTCCAGTGTCCTGTCTCACACAGTGTCCAGCCAGTTCCTCTGGAGGGCCAGTAACAGGGCAGAGAGGACGAGGCTTTCCCCTGAGAAGAACATCAGAAGAGCCCTGCTGGGTCAAACGAGGGAGGGTCCATCTAGTCCAGCCTCCTGTCTCACACGGTGGCCAACCAGTTCCTCTGGAGGGCCAACAACAGGGCAGAGAGGCCAAGGCCTTCCCCTGATGTTGCCTCCTGGCTCGGGGATTCAGAGGATTCATGCCTCTGGATGTGGAGATTCCCCTCAGTCACCATAGCTAATAGTGACTGATAAATTCATCCTTCTTCAGTCTGTTGAATCCCCTTTTAAGCTGTTTATTCTTGTGGCCATTCCGGCAGCAAATTCCACATTTTAATTCCTCTCTGAGGAAAGTAGAATTTCTTTTTTGTCCATTTTGAAGCTACTGCCCACCAGTTGTATTGGATACCCTCAAGTTGGCTAAAATTTTGCGAGAGAAAGAAATTATCTTTGTCACCTGTCTCCACCCCATGCAGAATTATATATAAACCTCTATCGTGTCCCCATTTAGTAATCTCTTCTAAACTGCAACGTCCCAGACTCTTCAGCCTTTCCTCCAGGAAGGTGCTCCAACCCCCTCACCATCTGGGTTGCCCTCCTTTGTACTTTTTCCATCTCCAATGTCCTTAAGAACATAAGAGCATAAGAGAAGCCATGTTGGATCAGGCCAGTGGCCCATCCAGTCCAACACTCTGTGTCACATAAGAGCATAAGAGAAGCCATGTTGGATCAGGCCAGTGGCCCATCCAGTCCAACACTCTGTGTCACATAAGAGCATAAGAGAAGCCATGTTGGATCAGGCCAGTGGCCCATCCAGTCCAACACTCTGTGTCACATAAGAACTTAAGAGAAGCCATGTTGGATCAGGCCAATGGCCCATCCAGTCCAACACTCTGTGTCACACAGTGGCCAAATACACACTCACACACACACACACTGTGGCTAATAGGCCTGATGGACCTTTGCTCCATATTTTTATCTAACCTCGTATTGAAGCTGGCTATGCTTGTAGCCGCCACCACCTCCTGTGGCAGTGAGTCCCACATGTTAATCACCCTTATAAGAACATAAGAGAAGTATAAGAACATAAGAGAATACAGTGACCAGAACTATGCACAGTATTCCAAATGAGGCCACATCATAGATCTGTACCAGGGGTGGCCAGACTTGCTTAATGAAAGAGCAACATAGATGTTTGAGGGCGGGCAGGGAGGAAGGAAGGAAGGAAGGATGGAAGGAAGGAAGGGAGGAAGGAAGGAAGGAAGGAGGGAAGGAGGAAGGAGGGAAGGAGGAAGAAAGGAAGGGAGGAAGGAAAGGAAGGAAGGAAGGAAAGGAGGGAAGGAAGGAGGGAGGAGGGAAGGAGGAAGGAGGGAGGGAAGGAAGGAAGGAGGAAAGGAGGAAGGAAGGAGGGAGGGAAGGAGGAAGGGAGGAGGGAAGGAAGGAGGGAGGGAAGGAAGGAGGAAGGAAGGAGGAAGGAAGGAAGGAAGGAAGGAAGGAAGGAAGGAAGGAAGGAAGGAAGGAAGGAAGGAAGGAAGGAAATAGATGGGGGAGGGGGAAGGGAGAGAGAGGTAGAAAGAAAGCAACTCCAAGCTGCCAGCTGGCTTGGTTTGGAGAAGTGATTTAAAGCCAGCCAACAGGGTGGTGGGGTCTTTGAGAGCCACTCCATATGTGTGAAAGAGCCACGTCTGGCTCTTGAGCTGCAGTTTGGCCACCCCTGATCTATACAGAGCAATACAATATTGGCCGTTTTGTTCTCAGCCTCTTTCCTAATAATCCCTAACACAGAATTGGTCTTTTTTTCACCACTGCAGCCCTCTGAGTTGACACTATTCCGTTCTGTTCTGGTCCTTGTTCTATTTATTTGTTTATTTCAAGCATTTCTGTGTGGTCTCCTCAGATACAGGCAGAAAGAAGTTTTTGAGATCAAACGGGAGACTCGTTGAGATTCATAGCCAATAAAAACCAGAGATGTAAAACCCTCTGAGCATAAAATATATTGGCATTGTGAGGTGCGTTCGTACTTCAAATCCGGGCAGGGCTAGAGATGTGCTCGGCTGATGGCAAAACAGGAGGACCGGATGGTGTCTGAAGGAGGGGTCTTCTTCTCAGGGGTAGAATTCTAGCAGGAGCTGCTTTGCATATGAGGCCACACCCCCTCATGTAGCCAATCCTCCAAGAGCTTACAAGGCTCTTTTTTGTAAGCTCTTGGAGGATTGGCTACATGAGGGGGTGTGGCCTCATATGCAAAGGAGCTTCTGCTAGAATCCCACCCCTGCTCCTTCTCACCTGGGAGTATGGCAGGCTGTCTCCTGATTCTTTCCAGGAGCCAGAACCGTTCATTCCTTTCTACCTCACCTTTCTTCCCAGTAGGGCCCCAAAGCAGCTTGCATCGTTCTCTCCTCCATTTTATCTTCACACCAACCCTGTAAGGTAGGTTAGGCTGAGAGAATGTGACTGGCCCAAGGTCACCCCAGGTTCGCCGGTGGAGGTCTTTCCTATCACCTGCTCTCGGATCCTTTTAACTGAAGATGATGGTTTTTGAACCTGGGACCATCTGCATGCCAAAGAGAAGCTCTTCCAGTGAGCCTGGCTCCAGTGTGCAGGTGTGAGCCGGTCACGACGAAGGTACTGCCCCAGATCAGTTGAGCAAGTCCCAATGCTTCATGCTTCATGCTCTCTCGCAGTGCTCAGCAACTGCCAGCTGCCTCAGCCTTTGCAGGACAGAATATTCCGTTCATTGCAGCGTTTAGACCTGTAAGAGGAAATTAACATTTCAGTCAAGGAGATGAGAACACAAAACGCAAAGCCTTTTTTTCTTTTTGTGGAAAAAAATGTGGTTTTGCCTTACAGCATGCTTCCTCAAAGACAGTACATCTCTCTCTCTCTCTCTCTCTTTTTCCTCCTGGAGGCTGTGTTTTGATAAATGTTGATGAGTTTTTAACTGTAAAACCAAATGGCATTTCTAGCGTGGCACATGTTTTACCCATTGCGTAATTGTGTCTAATGGTGGGGCCTGCAAAAAAGGCATATACCATTTACTTTGGTTTAAACTAGCAATTTAAAGCTCCAGGCTCACATACTTTAAGGGGGGGGGGAAAGAGAGTATAAAGGCTTAATTAAAAACTAAATACAGTTTGGTGTTGCACAACGTTTACAAAAGCTAACCACTGTTTAGTTTTCATAGTGCACAAATCATGGGCGTCAAATGCAAACTCAGGATTCTTTGGGGTCATCTCCAGTGTCAGTTTTGAATCCTCTCTGCACTTTCCATCTTTGAGCCTAACGGGATGTTTAACCTGGAGAGGAGGTGGCTGAGAGATGGTGGGCTCTCTTTCCTTGGAGGTTTTCCAACAGAGGCGAGATGGCCATCTGACAGCAATGAAGATCCTGTGAATTTAGGGGGAGGTGTGTGAGTTTCCTGCCTTGTGCAGGGGGTTGGACTAGATGACCCTGGAGGTGCCTTCCAACTCTATGATTCTATGATGCTAGGGTTATCTGAATGCAGCCTCAGTTGGAGACTTGGTGCTTTTCCTTTTCCCAGGGATTTCTTCTCACCTTGGAGACATTGTATGGCCCAATCTTCCATGCTAACCAAGGCCTAAACCGTAGCTGGTCCTAGGAGAGGCATGTAATTTCCTAGCCTACAGGAAGATGTCGGTTTCATCTGGGTGTTCTGCATGGTGAAAATCATTCCCTTTCTTGTTGTTATTTTCTGCCATATGCTGGGGAATTTGACACAAATGAGACTGACGTCGTACTGTTTCTAGAAGTTTTGAATGATTGGCACTCGACTAGTAGCAGACTGACAGTTGGCCCCCAGCAATTGGTTTACCACAATTTTTGCTCTCTCAAATGTTGGTTTTCTCTCACTCACAAGTCATCTTTCAGTGTTTGATAACTTGTACTTTGAAGGTCTGTGTGGTTTCAGTTTTGCGGAGCTGCTAATCAGACAGCTGTAAGCCATGGGGTACAGTCGGGGAAAACCTGACTCTGCAGTTGGGCTCCTCTAGATTGTAGTGGGCACGAGGCGGCTGGTGCTTCCTTTGGGCTGAAGCCCATGACTTAGGGCAGACCAGTGTGCATTGCAGCTGCATTAATTTGTTTCTGCCCCGTGAATCTCCCAGTTGGCTCAGAATGGCTTTCTTCCCTACTCTGTTTTCTCACACCAAAAACCCTAAAGGGCGGCCAAGTGGAGAGTTTGTGATGGGCCCAAGGTCACCCTCAGAGTAGAATTGGGGATTCAAACCTGGCCCACCCAGAGTCCTAAGTATCTTCTTCGTGGTCTCTGTGCTTCACACCGATGGGATATAGTGCGCCTGCACCGGTTCTGATCGGTACTTCAAAGCCTATTATAGAAGGATTTCCGCACCCTTCCCCATGGCCATGCATGCGGGCCCCACCGCACATGCCCACTGGGACAGGCACGAGGATCCTGTCAGTTCCCTTCTGACCGCCGCGCAGATCGGTTCCCCTCTTCAGCTGCTCGTCGGTACTCACCTTTTTTCTCCAACTTCGTTGATCCTTTTTCCTAAAAACAAAGAAGAAATATCTGTGATATAGGGTAAGACCTAATTACCTGAGTGCACCCCTCCCTGGTTGAGAGACGCGACCCCCCCCCCCAACTCATCCCTTGGGGCAGCAGGACTATTTCCACCACCGCATGGAAAAACCTTGGAAGAAGAAGAAGAAGAAGAAGAAGAAGAAGAAGAAGAAGAAGAAGATATTGGATTTATATCCCGCCCTCCACTCCGAAGAGTCTCAGAGCGGCTCACAATCTCCTTTACCTTCCTCCCCCACAACAGACACCCTGTGAGGTGGGTGGGGCTGGAGAGGGCTCTCACAGCAGCTGCCCTTTCAAGGACAACCTCTGCCAGGGCTATGGCTGACCCAAGGCCATTCCAGCAGGTGCAAGTGGAGGAGTGGGGAATCAAACCCGGTTCTCCCAGATAAGAGTTCACACACTTAACCACTACACCAAACTGGCTCTCCCACCAAACTGGGAGTTCTTCAAAAGGTGCAAACGGTGTGGCAGTAAAATCCCCTCTCCAGATGGACACGAACTTTGCTTGTTGTGCCTCAGGGAAGCCCACCGCCCAGACTCCTGCAATCACTGTGCAAAATTCTCCAAGTAGACCCAGAAGAATCGTGCTGCAAGACTTAAAACAGCCCTCATGGAATCCGCATTCTCTGAGTATTCTACGGCGCCATTGCAATACGATTCCGGGCTCACCTCCACCTTGACTGCTACATCCACCGCTCAATCCGATGCCGAACGGTCAGTGCCAAAACGCTCAACCCTGGCGCCCGAATTGGAATCCTCCACTCCTGCTAAGAAACACAGGGAGGACAAAGAGCGAAAGAAGGAGGAGGAGAGACGACGCAAGAAAGACTGCTCGGAGCTCGCGTCCGTCTCCATCGCCTCTGGAACTGATCCTGGCACCGGAGACAATACAGCCCCTTCAACTTTTGCATTCACTGATACACCAGCTGGTGGGACGAAAGGGAGATACTCAAGACACTAGTCTGTCCGATTTCGAAATTGATCTCACCCAACAGTCATCCCGATCTACGTCCTCGGGATCGAACACGGATCAGCTCCATCTGACCTTGTACCTAGGGACACCCCTTCGACGCCGAAGCTGTTGGACCGACCTACTCTGGAACAATCGAAACCCAAACAATCTGAAGTTCCAAAACTTCCACCTCCACCACCACGCTGGGATCCACCACAGTGGCCGTATATGTATGTGTCATGTCCCATGCCTCCTTTTCCATTGATGCCTGCTCCATGATGTTGCGCCACTCGAAACATCAGGACCAAGATCGCCACATGTCCGTGACGTCAGCATCGAAGCCGCCCAGACGTGAACACACCCCACTGCCACCGAAGTCGACTCTGAAACTGAGCACTCCACCTCGATCTCCGAAACTCTCAGAAGGCAAAGTGGCGTCCTCTGACTCAGACGGTGAATCCAACCATTCTGAGCACCCTGAAACAAACACGGAGACTTCCTCACCTCAACAGTCTCTGGAGGCAGGCTCCATCTCTCCTTCCAAGATCTCCTTCCAAGATTTTATCAAGCGGATGGCGCAGACCCTTTCGCTATCAATATCACAACCGAAACCTACAATAACAGACATGGTTTTTGACATCATACAAAAGGATGCCTCGATACCGATAGCTCTTCCCATGACCTCTGTACTGCTCCAGGCTGCAAAAACATCTTGGGACAAACCAGCATCCACACTGATCTCCTCCAGAAGGATCGATCACATGTACAAGATCCAAAAAGCGGAGGCTGGTTTCCTCTTTAACCACCCTAAGCCAAACTCAGTGGTGGTGACGTCCTCTTCCAAAAGCAAAAAGACGCACTCCTTACCTCCCAATAAGGAATGAAAGAAGCTAGATGGGATGGGCAAGTAATTCTATGCAGCAGGGGTGCTAGGCATAAAAACGACCAACTACACAGCTTGCATGAGCCACTACCAATACGCCCTATGGGAAAAGGCCACAGTTCTTTTCCCTGCTTCCAGAGGACAAGCGTCAGGACTTCAAACATTTGCTGAAGGAAGGGATGTTGGTCGTGAAACATCAGCTCAACACGGCCAAACACTCTCTGGACATATCCGCCAAAATGCTCACGTCTGCCGTCACCCTCCGACACCACTCTTGACTTAGAGCGACAGCATTCTCACCCGACACCAGGGCTTGGGTCGAGGACCTACCTTTTGAGGTAGAAGGCCTCTTCAGTTCAACCAGCGACATGGCTCTCCAGGAACTGGATAAGAGCATCAAGACATCTCGAAACTTAGGAGTCTCCACGTCCTCCAGTACCCAGAAACAAAAAACATGGTCCAAATCATGGTCCAAAAAACCATACTCCAAACCATCCCCAGAGCGACCATGGTCTCCCCGATCACAACATAGCCAATCAAGGCCTACCTATAGGGCTAAACAGAAGTTCACCCCCCAGCCAGCAACAATCCAAACACAAAGGCACCAAGCCAACCAAATAGAGTCTTTGACTTCCGCCTCCGGACCTTGCCCACACCCCAACCCACCCGCCTTAACCCATACTTACCTGCATGACGGAGGATAACATCCGACAAGTGGGTCCTGGCACTCATCCAGGAAGGATATCACATAGAATTCCTTCAAATTCCCCCTCCCTCCGGCATCATCACTTGTCAAGTCGGCAGATTCAATAACGAGTCTTCGTTGAAACAAAGTATCTAGTTTATTGATATCATGGCTCTCGACTACAGTAAGACTGAAAGATTAAAGATCATACAGTAGAATGCAATCATATAAGGTGCACTTCAAAGGGATTCTTGAGGGAGGGGGACTATGCAGGGCACATTCACACATTGATGTTACAATTTCTTTCTCAGGCCTGGTTTGGCCTTGAGCGTCTCTTGGCTCCAACCTCCCCCGATGCCAAGCCTGAGAAGGCACGATAAACCAGTTCACATATTCCCATTTCAAAGCAAGGCTACATAACAAAGGAAAGGAGGAGGGGGGGTGAGGAGAGTTCAAGCTAGCAGCAGTGGAATAAGTGTGGCTTTACCCAGGATGCTTTTCTCCTGAACCAGTGATTGAGTGCAGGCTTGACCAAAGTTAGGAGCAGACTTGACATCACCATGCCTCCAACACCTGTCCTGTTGGAGGAAGTACAAAACCTCATTACAAAAGCTGCAATAGAACCTGTCACCGCACTCACTCATCACCGTGGGTTTTACTCCCGGTATTTCACTGTTTCCAAGAAAGATGGGGGCCTTCGCCCCATCATGGACCTCAGAGCTCTCAATACTCACATAGTCTACAAGAAATCCCTAATGGTATCCCTGCAGAACATCTTACCTCTCCTCTGGGAGAATGCATCGATGGCCACCATAGACCTCAAGGGTGCGTACTTCCATCTAACTATCCATCCCTTGTCCCATCCTTACCTCCGTTTTGCCATCGGAGACCAGCATTTCCAATATACTGCCCTCCCCTTTGGCATCTCCACGACACCAGAGTGTTTACGAAGACCATGGTGGTCATCGCAGCACATCTACATCTACAGGGCATACTAATATTCCCATACGTAGATGACTGGCTAGTGGTCGCAAAGGCCCCTCAGCAACTCCAGGAACATTTACAGGTCACCATGCTGCTCCTACAGGACTCGGGGCTCCAAGTCAACCTGAAGAAATCGCATCTCACACCATCCACGTGGGTGCAGTTCATAGGGGCGATCCTGGACTTGTCACACTGCAGAGCATTCCTACTACCAGACAGGATCCGGGCGATCCAGACTCTCATTCGGACCATCCGACTGCAAAAAGTAGCCACAGCACTCCAGATCCAAAGACTGTTGGGGCTCATGGCTTCCACAACATCGGTCCTGCTCCATGCGTGACAGCGCATGTGTCCCCTCCAAGTATCGTTCATACGAACATTCAGTCCGTCCAGACATCCCCAGTCTCGCGAACTCACCATACCGCCATCTGTCCTACGCTCCCTGACATGGTGAAAATCAGACCGCAACTTGGGGCAGGGAGCCCAGTTCAGACTTCAGGCTGCATCCAAAACCATCACAACGGATGCCTCCCTCTGGGGATGGGGTGCCCACCTGGCAGGGGTCTGCATAGGGGGCCCTTGGGAACCAGACCTCCAGCAGTGTCATATCAGCTTTCTAGAACTTTTAGCCATACGATGCGCGCTCCACTCTTTCCAACACCTGATCCGAGGCCAGATAATTTCCGTGCTGACGAGACAACACCACAGCCCTCTACTACCTCAACAAACAGGGAGGTACAGTCTCCCTCCGGCTATGCAAGCTGGCCACGGACATATGGGAGGATTGCTTGGCCTGGCAAGTTCACCTGGTTGCCTCTTACCTCCTGGGCATACAGAATGTGATGGCGGACTCCCTCAGCAAGGGGGGGTGCGTCTTTCCACGAATGGGAGTTGAAGTGGCTGTATCTGGAACCCATTTCCAAAAATGGGGCTTTCTGGACATAGATGTGTTCGCCACCAGCGACAACAGAAAGTGTCCAGTGTTTTGTTGCAGAGGGGACGTGGACCCCCTGGCGCTCGGGGACGTGCTCCTTTATCCCTGGCACCACAAACATTTGTACATGTTTCCCCCACTGCCTCCCATGACCAGAATCGTACACAAGACGATGGAGGATCCTGATCACCCCGTGGTGGCCGCGGTTTCCGGCCCTGCTGCACCTCTCCAACCAGTCGTGGTACCAATTCCCACCATTACCAGACCTTCTGCTAGCACACGGGGGCACAATACATCACCACAACGTACCTCAACTGAAGCTAACAGCATGGTGGCTGATTTGACTCTACTGCCCAACAGGATACACCATGTCCTCCTCAACAGTCACCGGCTGTCCACCAGGAAGTCCTATGCAGCAAAGTGGGCTGCCTTTACCCGCTATTGCGCACACTGGGGAGCCCACACACCTCAAGCGAACCTCACCCTATTTTTTGGGTTCCTGCTCTCCCTCACCGACAAAGGACTGAGCCACTCCTCCCTGAGGGTGTATCTCGCTGCTGTTTCAGCTGCACATGACAAAGTGGATGGTTTCTCTGTATTTATGCACCTGTCTACTAAACGTTTCCTCAAAGGCCTTATTCGCCTTTTTCCACCATCACGCCATCGTCTGCGTGGGACCTACCCCTTGTCTTGTCTAGGCTGACAACGAAGCCGTTTGAACCCATGGCTATGTGCTCGCACCAGCTCTTAGCGTGGAAGACTGCTTTCTTGGTAGCCATTACTTTCTCACGCAGAGTAGGGGAACTCAGAGCGCTGCGTTGCAATTCCGCCTATCTTACTTTCCCCCAGGACGGGGTGACTCTAGCCCCTGATTTGAACTTTTTGCCAAAGGTCATTTCAGAATTTCATTTCTCAGCAGACATAGTTCTACCCACCTTTTTTCCTACCCCTTCCTTGGATGAGGAAAGAAGACTGCATACCTTGGACGTCTGGTGGCCCTTGTCTTTCTACCTGCACAGAACGTGGGAATCTCGCCGTTCTTCCTTCCTCCAGAGGAAGCCACATATCCACACAGCGGTTATTTAGATGGATTGTAGAAACCATCAAGCTCTGCTACCTGCTAGCAAAGAAGCCTCTCCCACATCCTGTCTGTGCGCACTCCACGAGGGCACTGGCTGCATCCACAGCGTTCCTCAGAGGGGTCCCACTGGTGGACATCTGCAGAGCTGCCACCTGGGCCACATCGCACACATTCGTGAAGCATTACGCCCTAGACGTCCGTTGCTCTCAAGGAGCTCCAGTGGACTGGGCAGTCTTGGAGGCACTTCGTTTGTGAGACCCTCCAGCACCCTCCGTCCAGGTAGGACTTATCATGCTTGTTATTCTCCCATCGGTGCGAAGCACAGAGGCCACAAAGAAGATAAAAAGGTTGCTTACCTGTAATTGATGATCTTCGAGTGGTCATCTGCATTCACACCACCCGTCCTCCTTCCCCACTGCTATCAGTCCTCCTAGAGGCACAGCAGTCAGAAGGAACTGGCGGGATCCTCGTGTGCATCCCAGTGGGCATGTGCGGTGGGGCCTGCGCGCATGGCCATTAGGAAGGGCGCAAAAATCCTTCTATAATAGGCTTTTAAGTACCGATCGGAACCGCCGCAGGCACACTATATCCCATTGGCGTGAATGCACAGATGACCACTCGAAGATCATCAGTTACAGATAAGCAACCTGTTTTTGTCCTTCTATCTAATGCCCCACACTGGCTCTCCATGCATGATGTGGCATCATGTTGTTGATTTCCCTGGCTCACTTGGTTGGCAGTTGGTGGGGAGGGGCAAATGCAGAGAAAGCAAGCATGGTCTTAGGGCAGTTGTACGTGTTACCATGGGAGAACTAGACACATGTGCCATTTTCTGCAGCTGTTTTTTGTCCCAGGTACTGGGTGGTTCCACGATGGCAAAGTGTGCTTTGGGAGAAGTTGTGGCTTGGTGCTGGAGTATCTGCTTGCCATGCAGAAGGTGGTCCTGGATAGACTTGCAGTTTTCCTTGGGGATTGGATAAGCATATGGAGCAGAGGTCCATCAGTAACTCTTAGCCACAGCTTATCGTTGGAACTCTCTGTCTGGGGCAGTGATGCTCTGTATTCTTGTGCTTGTGGAGGGAGGCACAGTGGAAGGACTTCTAGCCCCACTGGTGGACCTCCTGATGGCACTTTGTTTTTTTTTGCCACTGTGTGACACAGAGTGTTGGACTGGATGGGCCATTGACCTGATCTAACATGGCTTTTCTTAGGTCTGAAGCAGTGATGCTCTGTGTTCTTGGTGCTTGGGGGGGGAGGGCACAGTGGGAGGGCTTCTAGTGTCCTGGCCCCTCTGGTGGACCTCCTGATGGCACTTGGGTTTTTTGGCTGCTGTGTGACACAGAGTGTTGGACTGGATGGGACATTGGCCTGATCCAACATGGCTTCTCTTATGCCTGGGGCAGTGATGCTCTGTATTCTTGGTGCTCGGGGGGCACAGTGTGAGGGCTTCTAGTGTCCTGGCCCCACTGATGGACCTCCTGATGGCACTTGGGTTTTTTGGTCGCTGTGTGACACAGAGTGTTGGACTGGAAGGGCAATTGGCCTGATCTAACATGGCTTTTCTTATGTTCTTGCAGGAAATACATTTGCATTCTTAAATTCCATAAATATAGGCAAATAGTACAACTTATGTGCACACTTAGTTATAAATGATGCATTTTATGTTGTTAGGTCAGCAAAAGAAGTTAGGGCTTGATTGGAGAGCAAATACTGCAAACCGGTGTGATTTTGTCTCCAACTTTGTGACGTGGGCGTTGCGTGACCTGCACTGGATGCATGAAGCTGCCTTCTGCCGAACCTGACCTTCAGTCCTTCAAAGCCAGCATTGCCCACTCAGACTGGCAGGAGCTCTCCAGGGTCTCAGGTGGAGGTCTTTCATATCACCTACTGCCTGGCCATTTTTAACTGGAGATGCTGCCGTGGATTGAACCGGGGACCTTCTACACGACAAAACCAGGTGTTCTAGCACTGAGCCACGGCCGTTCCCCTCAAGCAGTGCTTTGTACACAAGCATACATAAAGCTGCCGTCTACCGAATCAGTCCGCCAAGGTCAGTATTGTCTCTTCAGACGGGCAGTGGCTCTCCAGGGTCTCAGGAAGAGAAGGCTCTTTCCCAGTCCCTCCTGCCTGGCCCTGTTAAGTGGCGATGCTGTGCGAGGCCCTGGAAACGAAGCCAGGGAAATGGAGCCATGCAATGTGCGGGGGATAGATTAATATGTAAAGGCGCCAGCATTGATCTCCCACCAACATTTATAACTCCAGCGGTGGCAGATGGAGGACTAAATCAACATTTCCCCGTCCTCTGTAAAATAATAAATATGGCAAAGTAGCTTTCTGTAGCCTTTATCACGGGGATAAATCAGGACAGTTTGTGTCGTAACCAACGCTTAAAACTTATAAATGCGGTGGCCTTTAGGCTGCTGTTCATCATCGCCCTGCCTGATACGATATCAAGGTGAAAGCCTTTTGTTGTTTGTTTGTATGTACCTGTTTTATCCTTTCTGGGAGGGAGGACCGGGGCGGGGGAGGGGGGCTGCTGTCACTTTCCTCCAGCGGGAACAGCAGAGCTGCTATTGAACTGTATCTCCGCATTGGCAAAGAGCTGGGCGCCTGGCGGTTGGCATTACGGCTCCCTCACCATTCTGCCTTATCTGATCCAGGCTGGCTCGTCGGCTGCTTCCGCAGCCCTTACAGTTAATAATTCCACATCTGGCACTGCCCTCCGTGGTTTTGCATTTGGCTGCCGCCGAGGCCGTGCGCAAGGAGGAGGAGGCAGACGACACAGCTCCACGCCAACGCAGTGGCCTTGCATGACCTCACCGTGTGCAACAGCGGTGGCTTTGCTCATTGCAGAAGGGAGGATAGAGGCAGCAGCTTCTTCAGGACAATCTTTCCACCTCCGAAACGTGGGACTTCTGGTGCCTTTAGGCCAACGTCTGGGATTCTTGTTCCTTTTGAGCCTGACCGCCATCTGCTCGTGTCAAAAAGCAGGACGATGAAAACAGGGTCAATTATTTCGGAGGTTGCCCTTGGAATCCAGCATTTCTTGCACCGTGTGCATGTCCTGGTTGGTGCTGCCTAGTAAAATCCAGATTGGCTTGCTGGTTTATTTCGGCTTACCTGGTTCATTCCAGCTGCCCGTGGGAGCTGGGCTGAGGGGCATTGGCATCCAGAGGCAGAGTGCCAGCTGAGACTGGCTGCCTTGTTTGGGAAGCCATCTCCATCTGCATTCGAAGGAACTTGGCTGGCACGGGCCAGAGGTGCCAGCAGCATGCTAATGCCATTCCGTTAATCTAGTGCAAGAGGTTCTGTTGCACGCACTTCATGTTTAGCTCATTAGAAATTTAAATTGGTGTACGCAGCGGCTTCAACCTTCCCATCGTGATGCAGCAGAGCTCCCCGTGAGGCTCTGTCGAATCTTAGCAAATCTATTGTCTTGTCTGCTTGTGTAATTGTAAGGGAAGTGAAAATCCCAGTGTGTGAATTGTGGTTGGAGAATGCGGAGTGGCTGTGGAGGGTGCCAGTTTGGTGTAGTGTTTAAGTGCACGGGCTCTTATCTGGGAGAACTGGGTTTGATTCCCCACTCCTCCACTTGCACCTGCTGGAATGGCCTTGGGTCAGCCATAGTTATCACAGAGGTTGTCCTTGAAAGGGCAGCTGCTGTGAGAGCCCTCTCAGCCCCACCCACCTCACAGGGTGTCTGTTGTGGGGGAGGAAGATAAAGGAGATTGTGAGTTGCTCTGAGACTCTTTGGAGTGGAGGGCTGGATATAAATCCAATATCTTCATCTACCTCACAGGGTGTTTGTTGTGGGGGAGGAAGGTAAAGGAGATTGTGAGCCGCTCTGAGTCTCTTTGGAGTGGAGGGTGGGATATAAATCCAAAATCTTCATCTACCTCACAGGGTGTTTGTTGTGGGGGAGGAAGGGAAAGGAGATTGTGAGTCGCTTTGAGTCTCTTCGGAGTGGAGGGCGGGATATAAATCCAATATCTTCATCTACCTCACAGGGTGTCTGTTGTGGGGGAGGAAGGGAAAGGAGATTGTGAGCCGCTCTGAGACTCTTCGGAGTGGAGGGCGGGATATAAATCCAATATCTTCATCTACCTCACAAGGTGTCTGTTGTGGGGGAGGAAGGGAAAGGAGATTGTGAGCCGCTCTGAGACTCTTCTGAGTGGAGGGTTGGATATGAATCCAATATCTTCTTCTTCTTCTTCTTCTTCTCTTGCAGTGGGAAGTTGCAGAGGTGCTGGTGGGCGCATCAGGGGTCTGAGACTGAGTGTGCCTGTCTCGTTGTCTTGCAGGTGCCTGTCTCCCTTCTCTTGGGAGGATGGTGGGAGGGGACCTGTCTTCAGCAGGATCCAGTTTGGTGTAGTGGTTCCAGCAGAGCCCGTTTGGTGTAATGGTTAAGTGAGTGGACTCTTTATCTGGGAGAACTGGGTTTGATTCTCCACTGCTCCACCACTTGCAGCTGCTGGAATGGCCTTGGGTCAGCCATAGCTCTCACAGAGTTGTCCTTGAAAGGGCAGCTTCTGGGAGAGCTCTCTCAGCCCCACCCACCTTACCGGGTGTCTGTTTTGGGGGAGGAAGGTAAAGGAGATTGTGAGCTGCTCTGAGATTCGAAGTGGAGGGCATGATATAAATCTGATATCATCTTCTTATGTAGACAGAGGAGTTGGGTGCTGGGGAAGAGCATATTTCATTTAACACACACACACACAAAGCCCATCCATCCAAATATGACAACTCCTTTGTTCAAGATGTTGTGGTTTCCAGTTACTTTCCTTCAGCTTGAGTGTAGAGTTGTTGTAATTAACGAATGGGAGGGGGGGAGGAATACCTGCTGTAAACATTCGCTACAGATGGTTAACGAAGGATCACCCATTTTTTGTTTATTACAGGCAGCGATTTCATGTTTTATCAGCATTCCATCTTGTATTATCTTTTTGTGAAATGAAGATATTTGGGCCGTGAAAGATTGCAAAGCTTCAAGAAAACGTACCATCAGTAATATCTGTCAAACTTCTGAATGATTTTTTTAAAAAGATGTTCAAGAAGAGTCTTGTATTTGTGAATGTGTAAATTAGCTTTTTAACTGCCTGGAGTGGAAAAATGTTTTCAGCTGCAGACGGTGAACAAGAAGAGAGGCCTCACCTGCTAGAGAAGCATTGTAGAAAGCAGCTCTGTTTACTCAGAGAAACAATCCCCTGATAACCCTGGCAAGCAATACTAGAGAATAAAAGGAGGAACAAAGTTTGTCTCCACAAGCGATTGGTCATTGGGCAAATACTGCGGCCAGCAGGCAAAGGACTTGGCTGCATACCTATCTGGTCAACAGGCCCATAGCTAGAAAATTTTAGGTGGGGGGCCAGGTTTGATTCAATTCAATGACAGGCCTGCTTGTCAACCAGTTGCTTTTGTCTGAGTGGCCAAAATACAGGTTGAGGCACTTCCCTATGAGGAAAGGTTGGGACTTTTCAGAGAAGAGATGACTAAAAGGGGACGAAGTACTAGAACTCGAGGGCATCCATTGAAGCTGGTGGGCAGTAGGTTCAGGGTGGACAAAAGGAGAAGAGCCATAAGATTTAGAATCCTAGAACAGAATCATAGACTCATAAAGCTGCAAACGACCTCCAGAGTCAGGGGTTAGGGTGTGGGCTTCCCAGAGACAGTGTCCCTATCTGACAAGAGAGCTTTGACTTCTGAAAGAGTATACCCCCAGAATTGGTATTGCTCTCTAAGGTGTACAGGACTCGAACCTGGCTCTTCTCCTGCAGACTGACATGGCTGCCCTCTGGCCGTATTTTTGGGGCATGAGCTTTTGAGAGTTAAAGCTCTCGAAAAGGTATCTGTTGAGGGGAGCTTTGTCTCTCTAAAAGCTCATCCTCTGAAAATTGTTGTGTTCTTTACAGTGCAGCCAGATATGAGTCTGGCTATCGGGAGACCTACTAAGGTTGAGGGATTCCAGCGGCCTCCTTGTCAGGCCAAGCTGGGAAAGGGCAGTAGCTGGACAGACCTTCTCCTTCAGAGACATCCCCCACCCCCCAAATGGGAAGCCGATGGGGCTGCCAGGCCTTTCTGCTTGGAAGGGGGAATGGAGGGCGGGCTTCAACTCCCCTCCCCAGCCTTCGTTCCACTCCCCCCCCGCCGCCGCCTTCATCCCATCCAGCATGTCTGCGGTGGCATTTTCTTGCTGTGACAAATATGGAAATGAATACAGTGCCTGGGATGTGCTATTAAGCCAATTTGTTCTAATAATGTAAACACGCTGCATGCTCTCATTGCCTGTCTGCGCAAATGGAAGATCTCACCGCCGCCACCCCTCACCTGCAGGAGCCTAACGTTGGGTTATAACGTTGGGTTGCTAACGAAACCAAGCCGGGACTGGCTTCCGGATCCTGTGCGCGTCTTGCAGTTCCCCGGTCTCCTGGTTTAGGATTGGAGCCAGCTGTGCCCCATGCCCGGTCATACAGCGAGCGACTAGTCTGCCTTCTGGTGGACGCAGGAAAGAGGCCTGCCTTGCTAGCTGAGTGTTCCTTAACGCGGCAGCTGAGCCAGGTTCCTCCTCCGGTGTCTCCAGGATCTGGCCTCAGCAGATGCCTTCTGCTTGTATAGCCAGCCTCCCCAGATGTGCCAGGCAGGCCTCCGCGATGCAGAGAAGGTTAGATGCTGGTGCAGAGGCTATTTCCGAGGCTACGATTTGTTTATTCACGTTACTTCCAGTCCACCTTTCTCCCTGGGACTCGAGTTGGATCACACAGTGTGAGTCAGCACAAAGGGCAGGCTTAGGGCATTGAATAGACAGTGAAGACAGGCCTTGGCCTGGATAGGCCAGGCAAGCCCCATCTCTCGTCAGATCTCGGAGCTAATCAGGCTCAACTGTGGTTAGTTCTTGGGTGGGAGACTTCCTTGAAATACCCAGTCGAGAGGACAGGGGCAGGCTCTATTCAGCCACCTCTCTGAATATCCTCCAAGCCCCCAGTAGTGGTCAGTCACCAGAGGTTGACAAGACTTCCAGGTGCAGACACACACATGTGCTCTGTCTGTCTGTCTCTGTCTCTCTCTGTGTGCATCTATCTATCTATCTATCTATCTATCTATCTATCTATCTATCTATCTATCTATCTATCTATCTAATACACAAAAAAGTAAAAAAGATCAGAGGTGTAGAACCAACCAGGGAAGAGGAGGAGGAGGAGAAGAAGAAGAAGAAGAAACATGACACATAAGAACATAAGAGAAGCCATGTTGGATCAGGCCAATGGCCCATCCAGTCCAACACTCTGTGTCACATAAGAACATAAGAGGAGCCCTGTTGGATCAGGCCAATGGCCCATCCAGTCCAACACTCTGTGTCGCATAAGAACATAAGAGAAGCCATGTTGGATCAGGCCAATGGCCCACCCAGTCCAACACTCTGTGTCACACAGTGGCAAAAACAACAACAAAGTGCCATCAGGAGGTCCACCAGCGGGACACTTTAAATGTTACAGCCCACAACAAACTGGTAGTACAGACCACAGTCTTGAATAATTTATCGAAGTAACTTTTGTTAAGCATGTTATAACTGTGTTAGCCTGTTGCCTGCATAAAAAAAACCCCTCTTGGATAATTCAGTTTTTCTAGAGTTTGCAGAAAGCCTCCTCAGGTCGGCTGTTCCACAAGGATTTTGGTGTTCAGGGTAGAGGGCTGTGCCCCACCAAGGAGGCCTGTGTTTCCGAACGCCCCAGGGAGATAGTTTGGAGTCCTTCTGTGGGTCTCGAGGGAGGTGGGTTGGGGGCCAGCCTTCTCCAGTGGATGGAATCATTGAGGTTGGGCAGGGGAGAGCGGGGCCTGCTCCAGTAATAATCGCATGGGAGTCCTTGCAAAGGAATGGTGCCCTCTCTCTGCATCCTTGTTTTTGCCTCTGTTGTTCCCGCAGAGCCCCTCTTGCTCCTTGGGGTGGCCTTTGGAGTCCCTTGCATGTTGCGGGGCACATTCTGCGGAAGGGAGTGGCTGCAGCCTTCCCTCTGCCTTAGATGCCTCCCTGCTGTTTGTCCCCCTGAACTAGCAAAATCCTGCCAGTCGCTGTGCTTTGAGCCAGTGCGGATTTTGGCTAGCAGTGTGTTTCAGGCAGATCAAGCTACTGCTTATTCATTTATTTCAAAACGTTTTAATGCTTCCTTTCCCACCCAGTTTAAACAGCAAACAATCAAAACCATTAAAACAAGCCTTTAAAAATAGATTTTGAAATAACCGAAATGACAGAACAAAACATGTAAACAGCACAAAATACATAAGCAGAAATGAGGGTCAGGGAGAGAACACCGTACAAAAAGGAGATGTCTTCAGCTGCAGACGGAAGACCGTGTTTGGGGGGGAAAGAGAACTCTGCCTGAGGAGGGAATTTTCATATTTTTGATGCCACAACTGAGCAGCCCCTCTCTCAGGTGGCCGTGGTATGCTGGCCCTGAGCCGTATGGAGCAGTGGACCCCAACCTTTTTGGGACCAGGGACCGGTTTTGTGGAAGGCAGTTTTTCCACGGACCAGGTGTGTGTGTGTGTGTGATGGTTTTGGGATAATTCCAATGTGCACTTTATTTTGGTGTGGTGGTCAAGTGTGCAGACTCTTATCTGGGAGAACCAGGTTTGATTCCCCACTCCTCCACTTGCAACTACTGGAATGGCCTTGGGTCAGCCATAGCTCTCACAGGAGTTGTCCTTGAAAGGGCAGCTTTTGGGAGAGCTCTCTCAGCCCCACCTACCTCACAGTGTCTGTCGTGGGGGAAGAAGATAGAAGAGATTGTGAGCTGTTCTGAGATTCAGAATTGAGGGCAGGATATAAATCCAATGTCGTCTTATTATTATTATTACTACATTGTAATATATAATGAAATAATTCTACTACTCACAGCCTGGTTGCTAACACGCCATGGACCGGGGGCTGGGGACCCCTGGTATAGAGCTTCAGATGTTAGTACCAGCACTTGAATTGCATCCAGAAGGTGACTGGGAGCCAGTGTAGATGGTCCAAGAGTGGAGTTATATAGAATCATAGAGTTGGAAGGGACCTCCAGGGTCATCTAGTCCAACCCCCTGCACAATGCAGGAAACTCACAAACGCCTCCCCCTAAATTCACAGCATCTTCATTGCTGTCATGGCCCCCACATCGCACATCCTGCTTCTGTCTGCAGCTTTCTGTACCAGCTAGAGCTTCTGAGCACTCTCCAAGGGCAGCTCCGCACAGAACACATTGCAGTAGTCTAGCTATCACCAGGCATGTGGCACAAGGGCAAGACTGTAGCTGCCCAGGCCTAGCAGGGCCCCTTAGCTCCTCCTGGGAGTGGCTTGTGTACTTCAGCAACCCCATGCACAGCTGCGCTGCAGTTTAAATGCTAGAACTCGGGGACATCCAAGGAAGTTGGTGGGCAGTAGATTCAGGAGAGACAAAGGGAAATTCTTCTTTACTCAAGGAGGGATTAAAATGTGGAATCCATTGCCAGAGGGGATGAAAATGGCCTCAGGCATAGACAGCTCAAAAAGGGGATTAGACAGATGTATGGAGGAGAGGTCTGTCAGTGGCAACCGACCATCATGATTAAAGGGAACATCCATCGTGTTCCGAGGTAGTACATCTCTGAATCTCAGAGCGTGGAGGCAACTTCAGGGGGAGGCCTTGGCCTCTGCTTTTTATTTATGTATTCAGTTTCTATCCTACCCTTCCCGCTGAAGTGGGCTCAGGGTGGGCTACAACATTTATTTATTTATTTTAAGATTTATATCCTGCCCTTCCCACTAGGTGGCTCAGGGCGGCTTGTATCAACATCAGGGTTGATACAACCGTGTCTGAAAGTTAAAATTGCATCAGTTAAAAACAACTTTCCTTTTGAACCCTTAGATCAGGGGTGTTAAACATGCAGTTCGGGGGCTGAATTAGGCCCTCGGAGGGCTCCTATCAGGCCCCTGAGCAACTGGCCGTCATCTGCTTCCTTCTCCCTCTCTCTTGCTTCCTTATGCAGAACTTGCTTTGCAAGGCTTGCTCAATTGCACAGGAGCTTTAGAGCAAAACCTCTATTATCTCAATTGGCTGGGGCTCCTCCCTTAGGGAAGAAGGGGGATGGAATAGCTTGCTTTGCCAGGCTCGCTCAATTGCACAGCAGAGCTACTGAGCCAACCCTCTTTTCCTTCTATTGGCTGAGACTCCTCCCCCTCCTGGTCCCCCTGGGGAAGGCAGGAAAGAGCCAGCGCTTCCTTTCCCCAGTTCCCTGGATCCCATGGGAGAAATACAAAGACAGCATCTTTAAGACCAATGAGTGCTAATGTTTTAAGCAAGTTTTATCTGTTACCCAGTCTTAAATAGGTACACACAAGCCCCGGCCCAACAAGGTTTCATTTATGTCAGATCTAGCTCTCATAACAAATGAGTTTGACACCCCTGCCTTTGATGCCCTTTTGCTGGCCCTCAATAGGAACTGGTTGAGGCCGCTGTGTGAGACAGGATGGTGGACTAGATCGACCCTCATTGGTCTGACCCAGCAGGGCTCTTCTGATGTTCTTCTCAGGGAAAGGCCTCAGCCTCTGCCCTGTTGTTGGTCCTCCAGAGGAACTCTCACTGTGAGAGAGACAGGAGGCTGGACTAGATGGACCCTCCCTGGTCTGATCCAGCAGGGCTCTTCTGGTGTTCTTCTCAGGGGAAGGCCTCGGCCTCTCTGCCCTGTTGTTGACCCTCCAGAGGAACTGGTTGGCCACTGTGTGAGACAGGAGGCTGGACTAGATGGACCCTCCCTGGTCTGATCCAGCAGGGCTCTTCTGATGTTCTTCTCAGGGGAAGGCCTCGGCCTCTCTGCCCTGTTGTTGGCCCTCCAGAGGAACTGGGTGGCCACTGTGTGAGACAGGAGGCTGGACTAGATGGACCCTCCCTGGTCTGATCCAGCAGGGATCTTCTGGTGTTCTTCTCAGGGGAAGGCCTCGGCCTTTCTTCCCTGTTGTTGACCCTCCAGAGGAACTGGTTGGCCACTGTGTGAGACAGGAGGCTGGACTAGATGGACCCTCCCTGGTCTGATCCAGCAGGGCTCTTCTGGTGTTCTTCTCAGGGGAAGGCCTCGGCCTCTCTGCCCTGTTGTTGACCCTCCAGAGGAACTGGTTGGCCACTGTGTGAGACAGGAGGCTGGACTAGATGGACCCTCCCTGGTCTGATCCAGCAGGGCTCTTCTGGTGTTCTTCTCAGGGGAAGGCCTCGGCCTCTCTGCCCTGTTGTTGGCCCTCCAGAGGAACTCTCACTGTGTGAGAGACTAGATGGACCCTCACTGGTCTGATCCAGCAGGGCTCTTTTTAGGTTCTTCTAATTCTGTCGCAGACCTTTCTGGACAAGGGGATGGGTGGCTGACTCATGCTTTGAAGCCGCAGACAATCCCCGCTGCTGTTTCTTTTTGTCCCTGGAAAGATGCAATTTAGTATGTCCATTTTTTTCAAAAAAAAAATGAAGTCTTTACCAGTGGCAGAAGGGCGCGTGATGCAGAGCTGTGGCGGGAGCGTAGCCTTCCCCTCCTGCCCTTTTCTCCCTTGCCGCACATGTAAAATGGAAGGAAAAATGAGTTCCGAAATGGGAAATCTCTCTCGCGCTCCCTCTTAAGCTGACTCGCCCGTCTGTAGGACCCGTCTAACCTTGGAAATAGCGCGCCGTTATGAAGAGATGGTTAAAATCCACCCTGCTTGTTCTTTTAATGCCAGCAAAGGACACAAGTTTGTCAGCCCGTATAAAATGTGCCACTTTTCTTCCAGCTGGAGGCTAAAATGCAGGCGGGCGGTGCAGCTGGTTCCCAGCAGAACTGCCGCTTTGCACAAACTTCTCTTTCCCTCCATCTCCCTTGAACGGCTTCTGTGTTTGGCCTGCCTGCCTACGCTGTGGATCTCGTTTGCTGTGTTTTTCTGGTGGTTTGTGACAGATAAGATCCATATTGATTTCGAATATCTACTGGCTGTAACCTTTGAAAGGGCAGACGATGCATTGCCACAGAGTATTATCTATCAATATCAGAGGCATAGAAAGACAGGGGTGGCACCTAATCACAACACGGCTGACGGATCATAAATCTGAACTTGATATGTCTTGATATTGGTAATGGACAATCGTGGCGGGGAAAGGGTATGGGGATTAATGCTGACGTGCTCGGGCAAGGCGTGTGCAGAATGTGGGGCCGGAACAGAGCAGGCTGGAGAGGAGGAAAATGGGGATGGGGCAGTGATTTCTTCGGTGAGGCCGTTCAGGCTGTGCTCATTAGAGCTGCGGATGAGACTAAAGTGGGTGGTGGTGTTGGAGGATTGGGTAAGGATACCGCTTGACTTGGATAGAATGGGGAATTGGGCCCAGGCCAATAAAATGGAGGGGCTCCCTGCTTCTGCCACTGCCGGCTCTCCAGATTTACAGCAGATGCAGACAAATCAGGACTTTTTTTGTAGCAGGCCACGCACCCTTGATGTAGCCCATCCTCCAAGAGCTTACAGTAGGCCTTGTACTAAGAGCCCAGTAAGCTCTTGGAGGACTGGCTACATCAGGGAGGTGTGGCCTAATATGCAAAGGAGTTCCTGCTGTAAAAAAATAAAGCCCTGCAGGCAATTCTGTTTAATTTTGAAGGGACATTAACCCACCCACCCCACAAATAACTTCTTTTTAATTATTACAGTTTTTCCCTGCAAATTGGAGGGGGGGGGGAGAGATTTCTCCAGGTTTGCAGGAAAATCGGTTTAGTGTCAGTTTGACCATGATCAGTGGGTTTAGAGAAGATGGGGCTCATACTTGATCTATAGATTGGATAGGTGAAACCTGACTGGGCAGAACCACCTGTGGGAAAGATTTGGGGCTCTAGTGGACCCTAAGCATGATGTAAGCCATCAGTGTGATGCAACAGTTAAAAAGGCTCGCGTGAGGTAAGGCGGCATTAGCAGAAGTGTAGTGTCGTGGTTCTGCAAGGTGTAGGTGCCGTCGTACAGTGCTTTGTTTAGGACTTACCTGAGTACTGTTTTGGGTGCCACAGTTTAGGAAGGATGTTACAACCAGAGGGGGGAGAGAGTCCAGTATAGGGCAGCAAAAATGGTGAGGGGTTTGAGGACCAAGTCCTGTCAGAGGAGGTGAAGAAACTGGGAATCTCTAAGTTGAAGAGAGACTTGCAAGGGCAATATAGTTAAGAACATAAGAGAAGCCATGTTGGATCAGGCCAGTGGCCCATCCAGTCCATCACTCTGTGTCACACAGTGGCCAATATGTGTGTGTGTGTATATATATACCTTTCAATACCTAAAGGAGTGCCCTTGGGAAGATGGGACAGATACGTTTCCAGTTGTGTTGGGTGACAGGACTCAGACTAATGCATATACACTACAGCAAAAGTGGTTTTGTATGAATCGGAGGGGGAACTTTTGAATGTTGAGGTGTGTTGGCCATTGGAACAGTCGTCTTCATGAGGTGGTGGAGTCTTCATCACTGGAGGTTCTAAGTATCGATTGGATAGCTACTTGTCCAGGGATGTTATAACTGTAGTACCCAACCCTGCACGGGTCTCTCTCTCCATAAGCAGGCCCGGCATCTCCCTGTGTGGGTCGGATGCCCCCTGCCCCACTTCACAATATGCAAGATCTGCCATCTCACTTTACTTAACGGTAAAGCAAGCCCCAGGAGTAAACCGATAGAGGAGGCTTCCACGCTGGAGGAAGCTTGTTGCAATTGTGCATTACCATTTTCTCTCCTCAGCTTCCTGGTATTTTTATGGGGTGTGTGTTTGTGTGGAATTAGTCCCACCGTACTGTCTTAGGCATCTCTGCTCATGTACAAATGGTGTTCAGCTGGCTGTCTGCCCAGGATGGTAGCTGTCCCCATGCGTGTGTCAAAGCCACGACCAACTCATGGCAGCTGCATGAATGAATGATTTCCAAAGTGCCGTATCATTAACTTGCCTTGCTGACATCATGCAAGCGCAAGCCTCGTGTGGCTTCCTTGACAGAATCCAAGGAAGAGCCCGTTTGGTGTAGTGGTTAAGTTTGCGAACTCTTTCTGGGATAACCGGGTTTGATTCCCCACTCCCCCCCTTGCAGCTTCTGGAATGACCTTGAGTTAGCCATAGCTCTTGTAGGAGTTGTCCTTGAAAGGGCAGCTGCTGTGAGAGCCCTCTCAGCCCCACCCACCTCACAGGGTGTCTGTTGTGGGGGGGGAAGGGAAAGGAGATTGTAGGGCGCTCTGAGACTGTCCTTGAAAGGGCAGCTGCTGTGAGAGCCCTCTCAGCCCCACCCACCTCACAGGGTGTCTGTTGTGGGGGAAGAAGATAAAGGAGATTGTAAGCCGCTCTGAGTCTCTGATTCAGAGAGAAAGGCGGGGTATAAATCTTCAGTCTTCTTCATCTTTTCAAATGTCCCAATTTAAATTTTATTGAATTTTTTAAACTTAACCAACATAAAAACAACAAACATAGGGGGTTTCATTCCAAGCATTACAAACAGTTAGTGTGTGAGATCAACGTATGCATCCATAAACGTATGCAACGTATGCATCCATAAACCAACATAAAAACAACAAACATAGGGGGTTTCATTCCAAGCATTACAAACAGTTAGTGTGTGAGATCAACGTATGCATCCATAAACAGGTTAAGACGGATAAAAGGAAGTACTTCTTCACCCAAAGGGTGATTAACATGTGGAATTCACTGCCACAGGAGGTGGTGGCGGCCACAAGTATAGCCACCTTCAAGAGGGGTTTAGATAAAAATATGGAGCACAGGTCCATCAGTGGCTATTAGCCACAGTGTATGGAGCACAGGTCCACCAGTGGCTATTAGCCACAGTGTATGTGTGTATATAACATTTTTTGCCACTGTGTGACACAGAGTGTTGGACTTGATGGGCCGTTGGCCTGATCCAACATGGCTTCTCTTATGTTCTTATGTTCTTAACCAACATTCAAACAAAGTTAGAAAGGAAGTTAACTGTAAAGGTAGTCCCCTGTGCAAGCACCAATCGTTTTTGACTCTGGGGTGACGTTGCTTTCACAACGTTCTCACGGCAGACTTTTTACGAGGTGGTTTGCCATTGCCTTCCCCAGTCATCTACGCTTTTCCCCCAGCAAGCCGGGTACTCATTTTACCGACCTCAGAAGAATGGAAGGCTGAGTCAACCTGGAGACAGCTACCTGAACCAGCTTCCGCGGGGATCAAAATCAGGTTGTGAGCAGAGGACTCCAACTGCAGTACTGCAGCTTTACCACTCTGTACCATGGGACTCTTAATAACAAAGGAAGTTACCTATTAGTATATTGATGACTCCATCTTTATCAAATTTACATTTTAGGTTTCCTGAATAGTTAATGAAAAGCTAATGATCCTTAGTCTAATATCAGTGTTTAAAATACTGATAAGGGATAAAATAAACATTATGTAATACTGATAAGGAATAGAATAAACACATTTATGTAAACAACCATATATTATAATCTGATCGATTTGGTAGAACATGGTTGGATTTAAGATAACCAGTAACTGGATCCCAATAGTATTGCATATAGTTAGTTGTCGATAATAAAGAGTCTCCTAAAAAGAATACATTTTGAGTAATTTGAGACATAATGAAAGTTTCCGAAATTCTATCGTACCATATTTTGAGTGTAAGTTTAGCTGAATCTTTCCAGCTGGAGGCAATGTTATGTCTGGCAGCTGCTAGTAGCTGGGGAATAAAATCTCTCTTGGATTTTAGCATCGAGACATCTGGCCAGCGACCTAAAAGCAGAAATTCAGGACGGAAAGGAATGAAGAAGATGATGATATTGGATTTATATCCCACCCTCCACTCCGAAGAGTCTTAAAGCGGCTCACAATCTCCTTTCCCTTCCTCCCCCACAACAGACACCCTGTGAGGTGGGTGGGGCTGGAGAGGACTCTCACAGCAGCTGCCCTTTCAAGGACAACCTCTGCCAGAGCTATGGCTGACCCAAGGCCATTCCAGTAGGTGCAAGTGGAGGAGTGGGGAATAAAACCCAGTTCTCCCAGATAAGAGTCCACGCACTTAACCACTACACCAAACTGGCTCTCCGCTGGATGTTCACCCCTGTCCACTCTACAATTCGAATCCTGCCTTTTGACCAGAAAGACACCACCTCCTGACACTCCCACCACAGATGAAAGTATGTTCCCAACTGACCACATTTTTTTCCCACAATAAGGGGAATGGTTTGTATCAGTACGATGAAGTAGGCTGAGTGTCATATACCAATTTGCTATAAGTTTAAAAAATTGGGTTTTGATATTAAAGAGTCTCCCTATTTCCCTGCCGCCTTCCACTTTTCCTAGCTTGACTGTCTTTTCCAAGGACTCTTCCTTCTTGTCGTGTGACCAAAGCCCAACAGCAACAAATGCTGAGTCCTTAAGATCAGCAAAGTTTTATTCAAGATATGAGCTTTCATATGCATGCACACTTCATCCGATACATTGAAACGGAAGTTACCAGGCCATACATATGGATAGAGGTTGAACAGCAGATTAGCATACAACATAATGAAAATGTTTTAACAGAGGCAAACAGGAATAACAAGATAAGTTATTCTAGAGAAAGTAGAGAAAGAAGAGAGCCAGTTTGGTGTAGTAGTTAATTGTGCAAACTCTTATCTGGGAGAACCGGGTTTGATTCCCCACTCCTCCACTTTAACCTGCTAGCATGGCCTTGGGTCAAGCATAGCTCTGGCAAAGGTTATCCTTAAAAGGGCAGCTGCTGGGAGAGCCCTCTCAGCCCCACCCACCTCGCAGGGTGTCTGTTGTGGGTGAGGAAGGCAAAGGAGATTGTGAGCCGCTTTGAGACTCTGAGTGGAGGGTGGGATATAAATCCAGTATCATCTTCCCTTTCTCACAATACGAGTGCTTTCACAATACGAGAACTCGTGAACATTCAATGAAATTGCTGAGCATTCGGGTTAGAACAAATAAAAGGAAGTACTTCTTCCCCCAAAGAGTGATTAACATGTGGAATTCACTGCCACAGGAGGTGGTGGTGGCTACAAGCATAGACAGCTTCAAGAGGGGATTGGATAAGCATATGGAGCAGAGGCCCATCAGTGAATATTAGCCACAGCTTACTGTTGGAACGCTCTGTGTGGAGCAGTGATGCTCTGTATTCTTGGTGCTCGGGGGTCACAGTGGGAGGGCTTCTAGTGTCCTGGCCCCACTGGTGGACCTCCTGATGGCAAGCGAGTGACACAGAGTGTTGGACTGGATGAGCCATTGCCTGATCCAGCATGGCTTCTCTTATGTTCTTTTGTATGTTCTTAAGTTTATATGGATGTAATTCTTGGACGGGGGGGGGGGGGGCACAAGCTCATACCTTGAATAAAACTTCGTTGGTCTTAAAGGTGCCATTGGACTCCTAACTTTGTTGTACTTTGTCAGAGCAGCCCGGCTGCCCGCCTGGATCTAACCTCAGTGCAGTCATTTCAGCTTCTAACAATCTCCTTAATCGGAATCAACTGGCACGTGTCATTCGAACAGGCTATAGAGCCGCGCGTAGGAAACTTACAATTAAAGGAAAGTAATGCTTTTAACATGAACTTGCTTTTAGCCGGAATGTATCAGATTCGAGCTTCGTTCGCAGGCAAAATAACTGACAGGGAAATAAGTGCCCTTTTGTCACATTAATTTCCTTTAAAATTAGATCTTTGTGGGGGAGTTGGGGATGAGTGGTACCCATTAAGTCTGAAAGTACAAATGTTAGCACAGGGTGAACTTTGATATATCTCCTTTCTGTATCGCCTTCACTTCTGAAGCTGGGGAAATCGCAGAATGCCATCTTGCAGAGTGCTGGCAGAAGTCTGAGTGGATGTAGATGGGCTTCATACGCCTGCTCAGTCAAGCCCAAGGTGTGTTAACCCACAGCCTCACGTCAGCTGAGCATTTTTGCACTGTTGTGGTGATGATGGTGTGGGGAAGCAGCGCACAAAACCTTCTGAGTAAAGGGCTCGGTTCAGGCAACTTCCCCACCCTGCTTGCGTGCCTGGTTCTCGTCCTTCTTGGTTGCCCAAAGCTTGCAGCCCCCCAGATCACAACATTGTGAGGCTCAGTGAAGACAGAGAAATGTGTCTGAACTGCTGTGAGCACCACATGATTCTGAATGCTGGAGACTGCCCGGGCAGGCACGTGAGCTCTTCCCTTTGATGAAGCGGAAGAGAGTAGGACCGATTTCGCACTCACCCTGCACCGCTCTGACGTTCCTCATTTCAGCGCCACGTCCCTCCGATTCCCCACTATCTGCCCCGGGGCTTCACCTTGCACCGCTGTTTTTGCAAGGCAAAGCGAAATCACTAAAAAGCAGTTCCTGTTTGCCACGCAAAAACAGCGATTCAAGGTGAAGCCCCGGGGCAGATAGTGGGGAATCGGAGGGACGTGGCGCTGAAATGAGGAATGTCAGAGCGGCGTAGAGTGAGTGTGAAATCGGTCTAGGTTTTTATACCCCACTTTTCTATAGCTGAAGGAGGGACGGTGGCTCAGTGGTAGAGCATCTGCTTGGTAAGCAGAAGGCCCCAGGTTCAATCCCCGGCATCTCCAACTACAAAGGGTCCAGGCAGGTAGGTGTGAAAAACCTCAGCTTGAGACCCTGGAGAGCCATGAATGGGGCTGTGGCTCAGTGGTAGAGCATCTGCTTGGGAAGCAGAAGGTCCCAGGTTCAATCCCCGGCATCTCCAACTAAAAAGGGTCCAGGCAAGTAGGTGTGAAAAACCTCAGCTTGAGACCCTGGAGAGCCGCTGCCAGTCTGAGTAGACAAGACTGACTTTGCTGGACCGAGGGTCTGATTCAGTAGAAGGCAGCTTCATATGTTCTAGGGAGGGACGGTGGCTCAGTGATAGAGCATCTGCTTGGTAAGCAGAAGGTCCCAGGTCCAATCCTTGGCCTCTCGAAAAAAGGGTCCAGGCAAAATAGGTGTGAAAAACCTCACCTTGAGACCCTGGAGAGCCGCTGCCAGTCTGAATAGACAAGACTGACTTTGCTGGACCGAGGCTCTGATTCAGTAGAAGGCAGCTTCATATGTTCATACATGTTCTCCAAACAGCTTACAATCACCTTTTCCTTCCTCGCCCCACAACAGGTGCCTTGTGAGGCAGGTAGGGCCCAGAGAGTTCAGCAACTGGAATGTCAGCTGAGGAACCAAGCCCTAGAGTATTCCATTTGTGTGTGTGCGTATGTATGAATGTGTGTGCACGCACTCACCTGGAAGTCACGGCGACCTCTGGTGACTGTCTCCCTACTGGGGGGCTGGAGGATATTCAGGGAGGCGGCTGAATAGAGCCTGCCTCCTGCCGCTGGTAATCCAAGGAGGTCTCCCATCCAAGTCCTTGCCAGAGGCGGCTCTGCTTAGCTTCTGAGATCTGACGAGATTGTTGGGCTTGCCTGGACTATAATCCAGGTCAGGGAGTGCCAGAATATTCCAAATGGACATATGAAGTTGCCTTCCACTGAGTCTGACCGCTGGTCTGTCTCGGCTCCTCCAGGGTCTCGGGCTGAGTTCTTTCACATCACCCCCAGTCTGATCCTTTCGACCGGAGATGCTGCCGGGGGTTGAATGTGGGACCTTCTAGTGCTGCTGAACCGTGTGTTTTCTTCACCTCCAAAGATGGCAATAAGAGTGATTGATTTCACAAGTCAGTTGATGAGGTTAATGCAGCTACAGGGCACTTTGTATGCCTTCTTATGCGGGTGGGAAGTGCCGTCAAGTGCTGCCAGACTTCGGGAGACCCTGTAGGTTTCCAAGGCAAGAGACAAGTTCAGGCCCTGGATGTCCTTTGAGGTCTTCATCCAAGTGCTAACCCGGGCTGATCCTGCTTAGAAGAAGATGATGCTATTGGATTTATATCCCACCCTCCACTCCGAAGAGTCTCAGAGCGGCTCACAATCTCCTTTCCCTTCCTCCCCCACAACAGACACCCTGTGAGGTGGGTGGGGCTGGAGAGGGCTCTCACAGTTGCTGCCCTTTCAAGGACAACCTCTGCCAGAGCTATGGCTGACCCAAGGCCATTCCAGAAGCTACAAGTGGAGGCGTGGGGAATCAAACCCTGTTCTCCCGGATAAGAGAGCTCTGGCTGACCCAAGGCCATCCCAGCAGGTGCGAGTGGAGGAGTGGGGAATCAAACCCGGTTCTCCCAAATAAGAGTCCGCACTCTTAACCACTACACCAAACTGGCTCTCTTAGCTCCCATGGTCTGACACGTTCAGGCTCGCCTGGGGCCATCCACGTCAGGGCATGCCTTCTAGTGCAAAAAGTAAGTTGAGTGTTCAGTGCACATCATCAGGAAACTTGAACCTACAGGGCCCCAGATTAGGACCCGGCGTAATGAACTGGGCCAAGAGAGGTTGGCTGATCTGCATTTGGACAAAGCTTAGGACGTTTTCTGTTGTTCCTTAAGGTGGGACCAGAACCAGCAGGTTGAAATTAAATCAAAAGAGTTCCCGGCTCAACATTAGGAAGAATTTCCTGACCGTGAGAGCGGTTCCTTAGTGGAACAGGCTTCTTCGGGAGGTGGTGGGCTCTCCTTCCTTGGAGGTTTTTAAACAGAGGCTAGATGGCCATCTGGTTGCAATGCTGATCCTGTGAATTTAAAAAGGCCAAGGTCGTCCCCTGTGCAAGCACCAGTCGTTTCCGACTCTGGGGTGACGTCACATCAGGACATTTTCACGGCAGACTTTTTTACGGGGTGGTTTGCCATCGCCTTCCCCAGTCATCTCCACTTCCCCACCCAGCAAGCTGGGGACTCATTTTACCGACCCCGGAAGAGAGCTCAGACTGCATTACTGCAGCTTTGGCACTCTGTGCCATGGGCTGATCCTGTGAATGTCCTGCCTTGTGTAGGAGGGTGGTCTAGATGACCCTGGGGGGTCCCTTCCAACGCCATGATTCTATGATTCTCTCTGTGTCAGTCCTCATGCCTTCAGCAGCTTGGCTGTTTCCTTGCGCCTTGAGGCTGTGGAAGCTCTCTGGCCCCCAAGTCTGCTGCTGGTTTTTAGCCAACGGAGATGTTGCTAGTCGGCTCTTGGGGAGGGAGCGCGAGATGGCCTGGCCTTCCTATTAGCAGGTTCTTCATTTCTTTTTTGTTTCCTGAGTGGCAGCTGATGGAATGAGTAAGGCATCATGGCAGACATGCAGATCTGAGCCAAGGAAACCTAATTTTCAGGTAAGAAATTGCCCCTTCACATAATAATCCAGACCCACTTGGCTTCTTCGGGAGAAATCCGAGTAATTTGCACCTTGCGGTATTATTCGGCATGATGATTATCATCTGTTTGCAACTGTCTTGTGAAGGATAGGCATTCTCTTCTACCCCCCTCAGAGCACTCCCATGTGCCCCCCCCCCCCCGCCGCAAATCATGTAGGAATGATTTTGCCGAGTATCTTCCCTCCTTTCTCCCCGCCCCCCCCCCTCCATTTCTCTCGTAATGTCTATAGAGGGTGACAGGCTCTCTAAGAGCGTCTCTGAAATGTTCCAACACAGATCCGTCCTGCTCATCATGTCGGATCTAAGCTTCCATTTGGAAGGCTTTCAGCATCTCTCATTGGCAGGAGAGATGAATTGGGAGATGCAAAGAGACTCCTCTTGCAGCCAAATTCCAGGCACAGGCAGGCAAGCTGTCGGCCCTAATGAATGCCCTTGAAGCAGATAGAGCGCGCCTCGGCGGCTGGAATTCTGCAGCTTTCACAAGAGGAGGGAGGAGGCAGGGGTGCACCGGACTCCCTTGAAACCTCGACATCCCCACCACCACACACACCCTACTTGAGGGACCTGCTGCAGGCTGACTGTGTTATCCCCATTTCTTCAGGATTAGGGACTCCTAAGTGGTAAAGCTGCAGTACTGCAGTCCAAGCTCTGCTCGCGACCTGAGTTCGATCCCGACAGAAGCTGGGTTCAGGTAGCCAGCTCGAGGTTGACTCAGCCTTCTATCCTTCCAAGGTCAGTCAAATGAGGACCCAGCTTGCTGGGGGAAAGTGTAGATGACTGGGGAAGGCAATGGCAAACCACCCCGTAAAAAAGTCTGCTGTGAAAACGTTGTGGAAGCAACGTCACCCCAGAGTCGGAAATGACTGGTGCTTGCACAGGGAACTTTTCCTTCCTTCCTTCCTTCCTTCCTTCCTTCCTTCCTTCCTTCCTTCCTTCCTTCCTTCCTTCCTTCCTTCCTTCCTTCCTTCCTTCCTTCCTTCCTTGACTCTGTGTAATCTGCCTTGAATCGCAGAGAGAAAGGCAGGGTATAAATAACGCTAACAAATAAATTTTGTATGTCATTTTGGACACATAAGAGCCCCGTGGTGCAGTGTGTTAAAGCTGCAGTACTGCAGTCCTAAGCTCTGCTCACAACCTGAGTTCGATCCCTGGCAGAAGCTGGGTTTTCAGGTAGCTGGCTTAAGGTTGACTCAGCCTTCCATCCTTCCGAGGTCGGTCAAATGAGGACCCAGCTTGCTGGGAGGAAAGCGTAGATGACTGGGGAAGGCAATGGCAAACCACCCCGTAAAAAAGTCTGCCGTGAAAACGTGAAAGCAACGCCACCCCAGAGTCGGAAACGACTGGTGCTTGCACAGGGGACTCCCTTTACCTTTTTAAAATGCCCCAACAGGCTGTGGCTGGATTATTTCTTGAAAGATGTATCTCCCACCTTTCCCCCACAGCTCAAGGCAGCTTGCAAGTCCCAATTAAAAGCACTGCAATTTTACAACCAACAAAATAAAAAAAATCCCAGTTGTTTCCTCCACAAAAGGTGGTGGTGGTGGAAATTGCCGTCAAGTTGCAGCTGACGTTAGGCAGCCCCGAGTGGGGTTTATAAGGCAAAAGGCGTTCAGAGGTAGTTTACCTTTGACTGTTGAAGACATGAAGATATATGAAGCTGCCTTCTACTGAATCAGACCCTTGGTCCATCAAAGTCAGTCTTGTCTACTCAGACTGGCAGCGGCTCTCCAGGGTCTTAAGCTGAGGTTTTTCACACCTATTTGCCTGGACCCCTTTAGTAGGAGATGCCAGGGATTGAACCTGGGACCTTCTGCTTACCAAGCAGATGCTCTACCGCTGAGCCACCGTCCCTCCCCTGCGTAGCAGTTCCAGACTTCCCTGGTGGTCTCCCATCCAAGTCCTAACCCAAGCCAAACCTGCTGAACTTTTTGTGACCCGATATGATCAGGCTAGCCTGGGCCAGTGCAGGCTGTCTTCCTGCACTGAAGAGCACCTTTGCAAAGTGCATCGAGTCATCATTTCATCATCTCGTCAGATCTCGGAAGCTAACCAGGGTCGACTCTGGCAAGGACCTGATGGGTCAAGTTGCCCAGTGTTCCCTTTAAGTTAGTGTGAGCTAGCACACAGATTTTTAGCCTTTCAGCTCACACATTTTTGTCTTAGCTCAGGAAGGATGACTCCAGAGCACACGAGTTGATGCAGTAGCGCACAACTTTCATGCCAGTGGCTCACAAAGTAGAGTTTTTGCTCACAAGATTCTGCAGCTTAGAGAGAACATTGATCAAGTCCTAAAAGAACCTTTTGCTGTGAGCCGCCCTGAGTCCGCTTGCAGAGAGGGCGGGATAAAAGTTTAATGTAAATAAAATCAATCAATCAATCAATCAATCAATCAAATCAATTAATTAATTAATACATGGTCGAGGGTCCACATTAGAATATTCCAAGTTGCCAGATTCTCAACCATTTGCCTTCTGCAGGAAGGCAACAGCCGCTGCAAATAAAATGAACTGAAATGTTCTGTGGACGGTGCCCCTTTTTTCCTGCCCTGGGCTCCCATTACAGAGTGAGAAAGGCGATGGAGAGAGAAGGCACGGCCTGTGCTTGGTGCAGGTGGGCCACCTTCAGTGGCCATCGTTGGAGAAGGCATAGTTGGTGCAGGAGTTTCTGGGTAGTCTTCAAGGACAGCCCAAGGTCAAGCATTTTACAGTAGTACCACTGCAAGGTTACAAAAGCATGGATCGGCATAGCCAGACCGTCTGACTCTAAGAAGCTGACAAGCTAGATGCAGCTGATGGCAGGTGCTCTTGGCCACTGGTACCACCAGCAGACACCTGCTTTTCAGACAGCAAGGCTTAATCCACGAGCACCACAGAGCTCTTAACCTGCTCTGCAGATGCAGATCCCACTCCTTTGGCTACTAGGTGATCCAGCCCTCTTAGTAGATACACCGTCCCAGACAAGTGTCACGTTCGTTGTCTGAATTCAGCTTGTTCTTGGGTTCAACTTAAGCTACCTGAGCATGCCCTGAAAGGATTGCTTCAGAGCCAGGATGGATGGCATTTGTAGAATATGGTTTGAGAATATTGGTCTGCAAGAGGTGCAGCCATGCTGTAGAGTCCAGTAGCACGTTAAGAGACCCGCAAGATATTTTGGGTATAAGCAGGCCTCGGATTCAGCGGGAACTCACAGGAGCACAGCTCCTGAACCTTTCCGAGAGTTCCCCCTCCTCCTTCCCACCTTGTCCATTGAACAGTTAGGTGCAGCTGCATAACAATCCCTGGATGAGCTCCACCACCTATTTTTCTACAAAATGACCCCTGGGTGTAAGCTTTCAAGTCCAAGAGCATCTTAGACAGTACCTCAGAGAGGAGCCATGTTGGTCCACAGTAGAACAGCTGGATTTGAGTCCATTAGAGGTTTAAAGACTAAAAAGATTTTGGGGGTATAAACTTTTGAAAGTCAAGTTCTTTGACCCATAAGATTTTGGGGGCAAGTAAGCTTTTGAGAGTCAAAGCTCCTTTGACTCTTGAAAGTTTATACCCACCCCCCCAATTTTGTTGATCTTTAAAGTGCTACCAGCCTCAAATGTATGTGTTCTACTGCAGACAAATGCAGCTCCTCTCTGAAACAAGGCTGTAGTCTAAGGATCTGGGCTTTTTTTATTAGCAGGAACGCACAGGAATGGAGTTCCAGCTGGCTTGGTATCAGGGGTGTGGCCTAACATGCTAATGAGTTCCTGCAGGGCTTTTTCTACAAAAAAAGCCCTGTATGAAACAATGGTGATGTCAGGGGGTGTGGCCTGATATGCAAATTAATTCCTGTTGGGCTTTTTCTACAAATAAGGCCCTACTAAGGATTCATGTGGAACTTTCTGAGTTCTGCTTGGAACAAAGCAGTAGACAAGTGCACCTTTAAGACCAACTAAGTCTTATTCAGAATGTAAACTTTCGTATGTTTTTAAGCAGACTTCATCAGACAAAATGGGAGAGGCAAGCAGCAGTTCTTAATATAAGTGGGCGGTGAGTTGGTACGTGGAATCATGGGAATGTTTTTAGCAGATTAAAAGAATCACAAATAGGGATCTGTGTTTGTTAGTGCTGGAACAAAGCAGGGCTGAAACAACACTGGAGGGTGATAAAAAGCAGGCTGCTGTTGTAGGTGTGAAGTGCCATAAATCTAGGTAACATTCTGGCTTTGTTAGTTTAAATAGAGAGTATAGTTCCTTCCTTCCTTCCTTTCTTCCTTCCTTCCTTCCTTCCTTCCTTCCTTCCTTCCTTCCTTCCTTCCTTCCCCTCCCTCCCTCCCTCCCTTCCTTCCTTCCTTCCTTCCTTCCTTCCTTCCTTCCTTCCTTCCTTCCTTCCTTCCTTCCTTCCTCCCTCCCTCCCTCCCTCCCTTCCTTCCTTCCCTCCCCCCTCCCTCCCTTCCTTCCTTCCTTCCCCCTCCCTCCCTCCCTCCCTCCCTCCCTTCCTTCCTTCCCTCCCCCTCCCTCCCTCCCTCCCTCCCTTCCTTCCTTCCTTCCTTCCTTCCCCCCTCCCTCCCTCCCTTCCTCCCTCCCTTCCTTCCTTCCTTCCTTCCTTCCTTCCTTCCTTCCTTCCTTCCTTCCTTCCCTCCCCCCTCCCTCCCTCCCTCCCTCCCTTCCTTCCTTCCTTCCTTCCTTCCTTCCTTCCTTCCTTCCTTCCTTCCTTCCTTCCTTCCTTCCTTCCTTCCTTCCTTCCCACCTCCTGTGGTTTTCAAACATCTGACATTCATGTCTTGCGGCTCTCAAACATTTGACATTTATTCTATGTGGTTCTTGCAACATACATTATAGTTTGCCATTAGAAAGAAAGAAAGGCATTAAAATACAGTGGAGGATGGGTTAGTATATGCAATAAGACAAACGGCCAATATCCCCCATTTGAGTATGTCAATACAAAAAAAACAAAAACAAAAAACTCCAAATATTCTGATACACTGTTCTAAAGGAGAAATACAGACAAGTTAGTGGTTTGCTTTGTGGGTGACTTCCCTTTACTGGGTGAGTTTATTCCCTCAGTAATCATGCAGATATCCTGGGGAAAGATGGAGAGCTATAGAAAAGTTGCTGGTGGTCCCAGCTTCTGAACACAAAATTGATCCTGGCTCCTGGGAAATGTTTCTTCCCGACTGCTGGAACAGTGTTTGTTGTTAAGGAGGGGTGTGCAGTTCATATAAATTAATCACTTAAACATATTTGACTTCAATATGCAGTCTGTGGAAGTTTTTAATTGGAAAAATCTGCCTGTTTTCTGATTTTGAAGTAGGCTGGGAGAGAAATAAAGGGCACAGTTTTCCTCGAGAAGACAGTTGTGCCTTATCTTTTCTGACCTTTTTCAGTTTTGGAACTCGGCGCTTCAAGAGGGGAGGGAGAAGGTTTTACTTAGATAAGTGAAGAGCACCTTTGCAAAGTGCATCGAATCATAAAAGGACCTTTTAAATGCATGGTCGAGGGTCCACGTCAGGATATTTCAAGTTGCCAGATTCTCAACCATTTGCCTTTTGCAGGAAGATAACAGCAGGATTGCAGTGAGTGGTATTTAATGCCAGGCTTTCTACTGGATCCAGCTGAGGGGTAAGAAATATACATGCCAGAAAGTACAGAATCTGGAAAAGAATGTGTATCAATTAGTTAACCAGCACTTACAAATCAGACAGAGCAGAGATCTTTCATGAGTCTGTGCTCTGTGCCAGTTTAGTGTAGTGGTTAAGTGTGCAGACTCGTATCTGGGAGAACTGGGTTTGATTCCCCACTCCTCCACTTGCACCTGCTGGAATGGCCTTGGGTCAGCCAGAGCTCTCTTCTCTGGGAGAACTGGGTTGGATTCCCCACTCCTCCACTTGCAGCTGCTGGAATCGCTTTGGGTAAGCCAGAGCTCTCTTCTCTGGGAGAACCGGGTTTGATTCCCCACTCCTCCACTTGCACCTGCTGGAATGGCCTTGGGTCAGCAATAGCTCTGGCAGTTTGGTGTAATGGTTAAGTGTGCAGACTCGTATCTGGGAGAACTGGGTTTGATTCCCCACTCCTCCGCTTGCACCTGCTGGAATGGCCTTGGGTCAGCCATAGCTCTCGCAAGAGTTGTTCTTGAAAGGGCAGTTTCTGTCAGAGCTCTCTCATCCCCACTTACCACACAGAGTGTCTGTTGTGGGGGAGGAAGATAAAAGAGATTGTCAGCCATTCTGAGATTCAGAGTGAAGACGGGGTATATAATAATAACATTTAATTTATACCCCGCCCTTCCCGCCGAAGCAGGCTCAGGGCGGCTCACAACATAATCCAATATATCTTTAGCTCAGGTAGCTAATATATATAATCATCTTCTTTTACATAAGAGAAGCCATGTTGGGTCAGGCCAATGGCCCATCCAGTCCAACACTCTGTGTCACACAGTGGCCAAAAAACCCCAAGTGCCATCGGGAGGTTCACAAGTGGGGCTAGAAGCCCTCCCACTGTGCTCCCCCCCCCCCCCATGCACCAAGAATACAGAGCATCCCTGCCCCAGATAGAGAGTTGCAACAGTTCTTCTCCTTCTCCTTCTTCTTCTGCCTGGGGTCTCCAACGTGGTACCTGTGGCCATCACTGCGCCCGCCAACACCTAGGTTGGGCTATTGACCAGCAAGTTCTGACTGGCTGTTGGAGGTATGATTTGACTGTGCAATTTTTTTTTTTTTAAGTTGCTTTGGCAGCAGCTTCCATTAGAGCACAAGGGTCTTCACTGTGTGACTGAAGGGAAGCTGTGGCAGCCATTTTGTGGCTGGCTCCACCTTTTGTGGCAGCCATTTTGTGGCTGGCTCCACCTTTTGTGGCAGCCATTTTGTGGCTGATCCACTCATGCTGTGTCAGAATTCTGAAGGTGCCTGTAGTCTCAAAAAGTCTGGGAACCCCTGCTCTTCCAGACATTTCCCTCCCCCTCTTCTTCCTCCACCAGCCCCAGTTTCCCGAGTGGCTCTTCCTGCTCACTCTAGCAGCTGACCAAAAGTCTACCTTCTGTCAAAAAGAGATGGGTATGGGGGGAGGGCATTGGTTTTAATTGTGCCTCTGAGTTGGAAGTTGGGCACAGTTTGCGTGCTGTGCCTCTCTCTGCATTGCGCGTCTGCAAAGGCTGCAGCGTGTCAGGTGGTTATGTTCCCGTTCTCTGGATCATGTGGCCGGAAGAGGCGCCTCAGAACCGGGCAGTGTTAAATGGTTTCTTGCTGACGGCTTCATCTTAAATAGTCCCTTTTATTCTCGTGGCCGCGAACAGATGTCACTAAATTAACTCCATTGAAAGGAAATGCCTTACATTGTCAGCACAATTAACATACATTGTCCATTCTTCTCAAAAGTTCCATCATCTTCTCTCTCGGTTTTTTTTTTTAATTGAGCAGCTTTAAAAAAAAAAAAATTAGTCTGACAATTTCCCATCCAGCTGTAGGGTGCTCAAGCGTAGCGTGACACCCTTTAAGTCTTCTAAAGCTGCACTCGCTTGACAGTAAAACAGGGGCTCATCTGACTCTGCTAGTGAAGCCACCCTTTCCTTTCCCTTCTCTTTTCTCTGTGGAAGCCCTCAGGTCTGCCCTGTCTGACCTCACTGCCGATCTTGGTTGGAGGTGAGTCGTGGCAGAGGCTATAGAAGCTGAGGAGAAGTAAGGAGAAAAGAAGAAGGTATTGATCCTGCCTTCCGCTCTGAATCTCAAAGTCTCAGAGCGGCTCACAATCTCCTTTACTTCCGCCCCCCCCCCACACACACACACACAACAGACACCCTGTGAGGTAGGTGGGACTGAGAGAGCCGTTACAGGAACTGCCCTTTCGAGGACAGCTCTGCGAGAGCTATAGCTAACTGAAGGCCATTCCAGCAGCTGCAAGTGGATGAGTGGGGAATCAAACCTGGTTCTCCCCGATAAGAGTCTGCATACTTAACCACTATGGCTGACCCAAGGTCATTCCAGCAGGTGCAAGTGGAGGAGTGGGGAATCAAACCCGGTTCTCCCCGATAAGAGTCCACGCGCTTAACCACTACACCAAACTGGCTCTCTGAGGTGGAACTCAGTAGGAAGATTTCTCCCATGATGTCTCAAGTGGGGGTTGGTACCATTTCTGGTAAAAGATCCCTAGCACTTGAGATATGGATTGGCATACTACCAATCGGGGAATGGGGTCAGTAAAAAAAGCTCAGCAGCAACTTATTTACATATTAGGCCACACCCCCTGACACCTCCATTGTTTCACCTAGGGGGGGTTTTGTAGCAAAAGGCCATCAGGAACTCATTTGTTTATTAGGCCACACCCCCTGATGCCAAGCAAGCCAGAACTGCATTCCTGTGCGTTCTTGCTCAAAAAAAGCCCTGCTACCATTCATAACTGAATGAAAAGTGAATCCTTCCTGAGGTAATTCGATTGGGGGGTTTCTCTGCTTCCCCACAGCATAGTGGGGCTTTTGTTTACCGCCTGGGGTTTCCGCAGCTTTTCTGCAACCTCTCCCAAGCCTGCTTTACACCAAAGTTTTAGGAAACTTTGCAACAACACCTTGATGGCTGACATGTGGATGGGAAATTTTGGATTCCCCAGGTCCCACCCACATGGCAGTCATTTCCTCACAACAGCCATCCTCTCTCTCTGTTACTGCCTTTTGTCTTTTTTAAAAAAATGGTGGCTATACCATTATGCCAATATGTGTATCAGGTTCCTTCCTTCCCTCCTTCCTTCCTTCCTTCCTTCCTTCCTTCCTTCCTTCCTTCCTTCCTTCCTTCCTTCCTTCCTTCCTTCCTTCCTTCCTTCCTCCTTCCCTCCTTCCTTCCTTCCTTCCTTCCTTCCTTCCTTCCTTCCTTCCTTCCTTCCTTCCTTCCTTCCTTCCTTCCTTCCTTCCTTCCTTCCTTCCTTCTCAGAGCACATCTCTAGCCCTTTTTCTTGTAGAGGTATAAGGCATCTAGAGTGAGACTTTTTATTTATTTATTTTAAGTATAAGGTGATATGACAACCAGAGTTCTGGTTAGTGTGTCGAACTAACTACTGGGAGACCCAGGCCTCAGATTGAGTGGGAGTTCACAGGAGTGCAGCTCCTGAACCTTTCTGAGAGTCCCACCTCCTCCTGAATAGTCCATTGAATAGTATTACAGGGACTGTTGGGGAAACCTGCTGGGTGGAAACACTGGGGAATCTGCAGAACCCTGGTCCTGTGTGGAAAACACCCTGGTCATAAAAATGTCCCCTCTCCATTTGTACCACGATTAGCTTCTTCAGGCTGCTTCCATTGCAAGCTAACTTAAGGGAACTTCATACATGAACAAAAGAGGGGAAGATTTTTGAGCTGGAATTCAGTTTTTGAGAGTGGTTTCCCTCTTCCTTTTACCTCATCAGTGGATACGGTATTTCAAGAAGCCTCCAAGATGTGACAGTTTGTTTTATGATGATATTAAGGGAGGGCACACAGAAGTATAGCTCGAAGAATGGAAATATGGGGCAAACTTGCTGTCTGTCTGCCCAGTGCCTGGAATCCAAACATTTTTCTCTCCGGTAATCTCCGTGCCGCTAATCCACAGCCACCATCTCAGACAGTGCTGTTTGTGGAATCCCATGTCTGAACCACAGTCATGTCTCATAAGGCCTTTTCCGGCCTCGAGCAGTTGCTTCAGACATTCCCAGTTGTGGATTTTATATCCGTATTGACCCAAATGAGTGGATTGTCTGCTGAAAAACTCCCCCTTCTCCATGATCTATGACATGCAGCGTTCCTTCCTTTCAAGCAGCTTCTTCTTCCGCTGAAAAAAAGGCCTGAAGGTTGTGTGGGGGGAGGGGTAGTCATGCCCTCACTTTGACTTGGCTTTGAGCAGTGTACATTTAACATTTCTTGAGAAAGAAGCCTGGGTTGGGAAATAAAAATGGTGGCAAATCAGCCAACCATGTAGCTGCCAAGGTGGGGATGGGGTGGGGTGGGCGGAGAGATTCTTGAAATTGTTCCCTCCCTTTCAGGACCACATTTACCCCACTGGTTAGGGTTAGGGTTTCTTGCTATGTGCTTGGCAGGTAAGAGATTTGACCTGGCCCTAATTGGAATTCATCTGATTTTTAGGAGCCCTCCAAATCTTGCCGGTGAAGTGAAAGGTGCTCCATAAAGTCTCTCACCACCCCCTGGTGGTAGCTTGTCAAACTGCTTCTCCTTCCTCCCCTCCAAAAGTCCCGATGTGGGTTGGTGGTCTCAGCTTCCCCATCTTGCTGGGCTCCAGAGAAATTGGAAGCTGAATCAGTACAAACTTGCCAGTTTGCCACAGTGCATATAAGGGGGGGGGGGGGGGGGGGTGACAGGCTGCTTATGGCTCCATTTTCACTCTTCTTCAGTTTCTCAAATCGTCCATCCCAGGCATAATATGCCCAGTAAGATAAATGCCTGGGTTTGTAAAAACGTAGCCGCTATATTACATTAGGCTGTGATTTACATTAATTCCTTTCATTTAATGATTAGTGCTTTCTGCAGTGTAAACTCCATCGTCTTACTGAATAGTGCTTTAGAACACATAGGCCTGTGTTTTTCGGAAGCTAATGGGATTAGATTGGAATGGGATTCCTGCGGCTCAAAGGAGCGTAGACGGAATACTTACAAAGTATTCAATGCTGCGCCATTCAGCATTTGATGGGGTAATTAAGCATCTAAACGTGTCCTCGCCATTTTTCTTGGCTCTCAAAATACCTTTTTTATGTTGAAATTGAAACGTCTCTCAGTAAAGCAGACTTAAATATGTGAGCCATCTGCCAAATAAATCCTGTTTTCCTGTTAGGTGCAGGCGCAGAATAGAGCCCGTGTATCTGCTCTCTTCCAACTTCCACTGTCTGAAGTTTGTTCAACAAATGAATGGCTCCGTTAGTGTGGTTGTCAGAAGGCGTTCCTGTGCAGCTTTCTTCTGAGAAGTGTCTGTTTTTGTCTCCACTGAGCTACGGCCTCAGAGACACGCTCAGGATTATCCTTGCTTCCCCCCCCCCCCCCGCCAAGTCCTGTTTTCCAGGTTGTGCCTGTCTTGGCAAGGACCCTGGACCTTTAGCCTATCTTGGCAAAGACAAAAGCTGCCCCTTTCTAGGAAAGCCATACATAAGAATGCTAAAATACGCTGCTGTGTAAAATAGTGCAGGGGTGGCCAATGGTAGCTCTCCAGATGTTTTTTGCCTACAACTCTCATCAGCCCCAGCCAGCATGGCCAATGGCTGGGGCTGATGGGAGTTGTAGGCAAAAAAACATCTAAAGAGCTACCGTTGGCCACCCCTGAAATAGTGTATGAGTTGGGATAACACCACACTCAGGTGAGTGTTCTTCTTTTGCCTATAATGAGGTCTTTGTGCAGGCTCTCCAGAACGTAATAATGAGGCCTTGAATTCAGCAGCTCCTGAACCTTTCTGACAGTTTCCCCTCTTCCTCCCCACCTACCTACCTTGGCCATTGAATAGTAGGTACAGCTGCATAACAATCCCTGGACTAGGAGAGCGGGCAGCCAGCCAGCCACCAGGGGCTTTACCATGCTCCCAGCAGCCCTCAATAACCTCTGGAGAAGCCCACACCACCCTTTCTCCACTTCTTATGTGATTTTGGGTGGCAGGTGGCTTGCTGGCCTTTTGATTGGGGGGGAGGGGCGGCCAAGGAGAGACCCAGGTGAGCAAGCCTGGCCAGCCGAAGCAGGCCTCGCTCTCCCGGGGCTCTCCTTTCTTGCATCAGGTTGCTTTTGGCTGGCGGTGGGATGGCATATGCTAATGAGTTATGCTAATGAACACCACCTATTTTTCTACAAAACGACCCCTGGTAGCAACACAGGTGCATATCCTTCACATGGGCACATGGCTTTTGTGTATGGCAGCCAGTTGTCACGGAATCTGTCCCCAGGAAGGAGCCATTTTGCAACTGGTTCCTCCTGGTAGATCCCAGAGCTCTGCCAAACAAACAAAAAATGCCCTTGAACGATGGGCTCACAAAAACAGCATCCCGGATAGATTATCCTCTACCTGGTACTGTGTTGCTTACTTGGCAGTCTCGCTGTCTGATTGGACTGTGTTTTGTATTTTATATCCACCATGTGTCTCACCGAGAAAGGTGGGCTAAAAAGGCAATAAATTAAATAAAATACATAAAAATGGGTAAAGCGAAATAATCTTGGCCGTTGGTGAAGCCGAACCAAATTCCATTTATTCGCTGACTCTTCCATTGTTAACGCTACAGAGATGCGGTCGTGGGGAATTGCCGTTGTTTCCATGATTAGCGGCACAACAAATTCCTTCTGCCAGCATGTGGCACTGAAATGAATCTGGGCTTTCCAGTGGGCTGTGCCCACACTACAGGGGATGTGTAAGCAGAAGAACAAAGGATGATGAGTGGCACTTCAACACCAAATTTCCCCTCATTCCAGCATTTTTATTTCAACATCTTGCATTTTGTATTATTTTGTTGCCTTTGTTTCCCACACCAAACCAAGCAAGAGGATTCTGGAGCCAATAAATTGAGACAATAGACCTTAATTGTTGTCAAGGAGATATTATTATGATCTATATGTAAGTGCCCATTTAGCTGATAGAATGCAAAGTATCCACTTGTTAGAAAGCTATCATCGGAGTGTGTATTTAAACTATTGTCATGGCTGCATCGTATTTACTATGTGTTCTAATGATTCCAAAGGAGCGATTATGCTCTATTATGTGGCTTACATATTTAAACTGCATAGTTAAAAAGCTTTTGGAATTTAAAACTAATCAGAAAGCCCATATAGTGGATATCTAAGCTTGGGAGATAGGATTCTAACTTGACATTAAACATCACAATAGCATATTATTAATAAAAAAAAAAGAAAGAAGCAGTAGCACACAGATTATTATGTGTTCCATTTGTGGGTAATTAACTTTAATTGAGGGAAAAATCTGTGCATCGTGAATATCAATCAGAAACATTTCAACCCCCCCACCCCCGTCCCGGTTTACTACTTTTACAAGTTTGTCTTGATTCTCCAGAGATCTCTCGTTCACCAAGCAAGCTTTCTGCTGCTTACTTTTGCCCACACGAGTTGACTGGGTGTGGTCAGAGTTTGCAGGTTTGGGCCAGTGAAAACCTTAAGGCAGGTGTGGCCAAAATGCGACTCAGGAGCCACATGTGGCTCTTTCACACATGTTATGTGGCTCTTGAGGCCCCCACCGCCCCATCAGCCAGCTTGGAGAAGACGTTTGTTTCTTTCAATGACTTCTCCAAACCAAGTCAGCCATCAGCTTAGAGAATGCATTTTTTAAAGTCAAAGTTGCTTTCTTTCTACCTCCCCCATCTATTTTCCTTCCTTCCTTCCTTCCTTCCTTCCTTCCTTCCTTCCTTCCTTCCTTCCTTCCTTCCTTCCTTCCTTCCTTCCTTCCTTCCTTCCTTCCTTCCTTCCTTCCTTCCTTCCTCCCTCCCTCCCTTCCAGCTCTCAGATATTTAATGTTCATGTCTTGAGGCTCTCAAACATCTGATGTTCATGTCTTGAGGCTCTCAGACATCTGATGTTTATTCTGTGTGGCTCTTGCATTAAGCAAGTTTGGCCACCTCTGCCTTAAGGGTATTTCAGACTTATGGAAACCATTGTGTGGCAGTCAAGGCCACCAAACTTCCTGGATAGCCAGTAAGGGATCAGGAAATGGCACCTTGGAGGCCCTCAAGAGCTTTCTGTCCCTCTAGACCAGGAATCTCCATTGTGATGCCCGCCAACCCCTCTCCTGGTGCCTGCAGGCTTTAAAAGGTTGGGGAGTGGGGTTGCCAGGTCCTACCTGGGCCCCGGCCAGGGATGGAGGATGGGTTGTCAGTCCAGGTTGAGATTTGGGGGTGGAGCCTGGGGAAGAAAGGGACCTCAGTGGGGCACAGTGCCATAGCATCCACCCTCCAGAGCAGCCATGTTCTCCAGGGCAAGAAGCCTCATACTGAGCTGTAGCTGATGTGAAATTGCTGTTGGAGATGCTCTGCATCCCCCTTTTTTTAAAAATTATGTAAAGGATCTACATAATTGAATCAATATTGGTCCCAGGTCTGATGAAGACTGGAAAGAAACAAGTACTTAATCAATTGGCTAGTCATCACACTACTTTGGGACTTGAATGTACATGTTTTGGACATATATTTCTATATATTTCTTAGTAAATTGGTCACTAGCTTGTATTTTTTTGTTGTGTTATCCATTATAATGACCTCTCGGTTTGTATTCTATTTTGTTCTCCAGGGGAACTGATCCCTGCAGTCTGGAGATGTGCTGAATTTTTGGGGCCTGGCCTGGCATCCCTTTTGGGGGGGGGGGCTTGTTCTAGACGCTTAACAGTATGTTAGGAGCATCAAACCGCCAAGACGCAGTATCAGCTGGCATGTCGCTGTTACTGAAAAATGGTTGAAACTGCATTTTTGTAAAAGATGTTTCTCTAAACAAACACACTTCCAGAAATTTGACCCAAAGGAGAAGTCCCTGGATGTCAGGAGGCAAGGCAGGTTCAGCTGTGAGCGCACCATATGGATGGGAAAGGCAGTTAGGAAATTAATAGTATTTTTTGTGTGTTTGGTTCTTTTGTTTTCAGCTCATTCAGCAAGTAACCTTGGAGTCTTTGCTGATGGTTTGGAGCCATTGCCAAAGGCCAGGAGATCTTCGGGGCTGATCCCGTGTCCCAGTTCAAATCCCACAGTGTGTGACCGTCAATCCTCAGGAAAGACGCTCCCTGCCCCTTTTTGTAGCTTTTATTTCTGTTGCGTTACATTGTGGTATTGTCAACAAAGTTAAGCGGAGATTTAACCCCAGTGACAATATTATGCTCTGCCACAAATATTTCCTTAATATGGTTCAATCTTCCTTAAGGAAAGGGTGCTGATAACTAACTTTTTTCTTTCTATCTCTTAATTGTCTAATGTAATATAATCCCTATTTTCCCGTTTTTGTCATGGAACTATTGTGAGTTCTAATTCGATGCTTCAAATGAGATGAAAGATGGGATATTCTGATATTTTGCCCTTTGGGGGCTAAAATGGCTACGAGGTTGTAAAGCCCGTCAACGGAACTGCTAGAAACCTCTTTCCCCACATGCCAACCTGAACCCATTGTGATCTCTCTTTGCCAGCCTCTTAAAGAAATCTTTCTGGCTAGTTTTAATGGTAACTCTATTTTATAATCAAAAGCTTCAGTGGTTTGAACCTCAGATCATTTATTTCTAAATTACTTTCCCCATAATTCCTATTAATTCAAATAGGATTTTGATTTGATATAAAACTTGGGAGAATGAGCTTAATGAATTGAAAGATAGGATTGTCTTAAAGTAAATGTTCAAAAGAATATGCTGATAATTGCTGAGATGGAAATAAAATCTTAACGACTTTGTTAATTTGTCATGAGAGTTGTGTTTATGGAAAAAATAAGGAAAATATTTCCTCCAGGCTTGTGTTTGCCGCAGTCAGCGCTTTGTTCCTATGACCCCCACGGATATAAACACACACACACTCATGCACACATGCAGTCTTTCCCCATACAGCTGATGGTTCTGCAGGATTTCCTCTTTGGGAATACGCAAAATCCTTCTGGTCCCTCCTCCACCCTCTCCAGCAATCACCCAAATCCCATTCTAGCCTTTGCATCTGGTTTCCTAGGGTCGGCTGCATCCTCATGTTCTGTCTTCCAGCTCTCCTCTTCAACCCATACAACCTTTCACTGAAGCCAGCCTTACTGCCAATTTGGAGGTCTTTACTCGTCTGTCATGAATTCTCTACTGCCTTAGGCACAGTGGGGGGATAGTGGCTCAGTGGTAGAGCATCTGCTTGGTAAGCAGAAGGTCTCAGGTTCAATCCCCAGCATCTCCAACTAAAAAGGGTCCAGGCAAATAGGCATGAAAAACCTCTGCTTGAGACCCTGGAGAGCCGCTGCCAGTCTGAGTAGACAAGACTGACTTTGATGGACCAAGGGTCTGATTCAGTAGAAGGCAGCTTCATATGATCATGCTTACCAGCTTGAGCTTCTCCATATGTGACCTGAGCCCCAGACTTGGTCCTCCAGTTTGGTGTAGTGGTTAAGTGCGCAGACTCTTATCTGGGAGAACGGGGTTCAATTCCCCACTCCTCCACTTGCACCTGCTGGAATGGCCTTGGGTCAATTGTGGGGGGGTGGAGAGGTAAAGGATATTGTGACCATTTGGAGGCTCTGAGATTCAGAGTATAGGGTGGGATATAAATCCAATATCATCATCTTCTTTTCCCTCCTCGTCGTCTCTTGACTAATCTGTCAGTGTGTTCATGGTGTTTAGGTGCTCTTCCTTCAGGGCTTGCCTTAGACTGGCACTGTATGCAAGGCTAACTTCTGACACACACACACCCCGGGCACTGATGACATCACCAAGTCACATGGGGTACCCAATTTGGTGCCTACAGAAGGCCAGCGCCCTAGACAACCACCTAGCTTGCCTAGCAGCAGGGTCAGCCCTGTCTTCCTTTGCTTTCTTCCCTCCTTGGGGTCTTCCACAGATCTGTCCTTGACCTTCCACAGCCCTTCCTAGACATGACCCTTTAGTCTTCATTTTCTGCTGGGACGAAGCCTCAGTAATGCGTAGCCAGAATGACTATTGTCTTCCTCTATTTATCTCTGCCTCCACCCCCATATATTGTATCCCTGTCAAATGTTAGGTGGTTAGTTCCTTGAGGTAAGGATTTGTCACTGTATGCCCTGTGCATTGCACTGCGTGAAGACAAGACCCTCTGGAAAAGATGACAATGTGGGGAAAGCTGGAAGGCCCAACGTGAGGTGGACGGACTCAGTCGAGGAAGCCCCCCGAGGGCCCTCCGATTGCAAGCCTGAACAAGGCCGTTAAGGAGAGGACATTTTGGAGGCTATTCATTCATAAGGTTGCCAAAAGTCAGAAGTGACATGATGGCACATAACCAGGGTTTTTGGGTAGAAAAAGACCAGCAGGAACTTATTTGCATATTAGACCCACACCCCTGATATCACCATTGTTTCACCAGGGTTTTTTTTTTTTTTTTTTGTAGAAAAAGCCCCAAAAAGGAAGTTATTTGCATATTAGGCCACACACACATTGCCGTGAATACAGCTGGGTGACAAGTAACAGCAAAACAGACACAATAACTGCATATGGTGAGGATAGTCACTTGTTTTGTCCCCAGCATCTGGATAGCATCCCTTTGCTTTGCTCAACAGAGTAGAGGTTCTTCATGAATACTGGAAAGACCCACATATGGGGATGTGCATCAGCAGATCTAGAGTAAGAGCCCTGGCTTCCATTCCTCACTCCTTGGTTAATGGACATCAGTGGGTTTGTTTTCATGCTCAGAATCCCAAGGCACTGAGTTTCATTGGTTGATAACAGGATGGCATGCTAGTCTAGACCATTCTTGCATTAGTGGTGTAGCTCAGGATATGATAGTTGTGCTGCCTTACTGGTCAGAGTGAAGGGTGTGGCAGAAGAAGGGAGGTTAACCAAGGCCTGATGCTCAGAGTTGGGATTCCTGACCCCCATTGTAGCCCCATTGTACCACACTAGTTCCCCGTGTTATCAACTCCATGCCCTGCTGCCTCAAACGCCAGCGTGGTTTAATGCCTGTTTTCCCATTTTGTCCTGGCCAGCAAGAACTCATCCGCTTCCTGGGTGTTCAGTGAGCTGCTGGAGCTTGGTGCAGCTGGCTTTGGGGACCCATCCCCCACTTTCCATCTTGCACCAATTCCAGCATCATATTGAATACACAGATCCCGTCTCCATTTCCCAAAATCGCTTTCAAGTCAGAATTTCGTGTTGGTGTCTTTTGAGCCAGTGCAGACATGAAGAAGAAGAACTCTGCCTTTCTCTCGGAATCAGAGACTCAGAGCGGCTTACAATCACCTTTATCTTCTCCCCCCACAACAGACACCCTGTGAGGTGGGTGGGGCTGAGAGAGCTCTCCCAGAAGCTGCCCTTTCAAGGACAACTCCTGCCAGAGCTATGGCTGACCCAAGGCCATTCCAGCAGCTGCAAGTGGAGGAGTGGGGAATCAAACCCGGTTCTCCCAGATAAGAGTCCGTGCGCTTAACCACTACACCAAACTGGCTCTCTGCGGAAGGTTAGAAGCATCTGCTGCTGGCACGTAGAATGCAAACTCGCCCTCTTCTCCACCTTCTTCTCCTCACACATCCCTCCAGCACATGTTGTTTTTAACCCAGAGAATGCTGCTGCCACATGGGCTTCAGTAAAGATGTGGGAGGTAGAGACTGAGGGACTTCTGACTGTTAAAAATGTTACCTGACTCTCAGAGGTTAACTGAATTGAAGGATTCCTTTTGTTTTGAGCATTGGGATGTTCACAGCATCATCTGCTGCTTTCTGTGTAGTCAGAAGAACCCGGGGCACAGAAGATACGTGCTGTCAGATCAAGCTTGGGGGAGGGTGGGGAACGGTGTTCTTCTAGGCAAAATGCCTTTTGTAAAAAACGGTGCGCTTTGTGATGTCTTCCTTGGTGCCTGCCTGCTGTCGGTGGAGTTAATTTTAGCTCTCTGTACTTGAGGATTGTGTTTTATTTTGATGCTAATGGCTTCCCAGTCGATCCTTACTGAAATGGCTACATCTGCGGAAGTGGTTCCAAAACCACAGGCTGGGAGAAGGTCCGAAGTACACCTCAAAGAAAGAAGCAGCCCTGTTGGATTCACCCGGTGCCAGTGAGAACAGGATGCCCCATGCTGCAGTGACATCTCCCCTTATTTATTTTATTTTATTTATTTAGTGAGCTTATATTCCGCCCTTTCCCATAAACGGGCTCAAGGCAGATCACAACAAATAATAATAACAATAGAAACATACAGATCAAAGTTAAAACACCACATTAAAAACGAACAGTAAAAACAATCAATAAAATGTACCACCGGCGGACACGGCGCAGCATATCAAGTAACCGGTTACAGACCCACGTTAACGATGGTAATAACAATAAGATAGCACTCAGTAGGGCACAATATCACCACAAGGGAGGCCAATGATGGAAGAAGAAGATACTGGATTTATATTCCACCCTCCACTCCGAAGAGTCAGAGCGGCTCACAATCTCCTTTCCCTTCCTCCCCCACAACAGACACCCTGTGAGGTAGATGAAGATATTGGATTTATATCCCACCCTCCACTCCGAAGAGTCTCAGAGCGGCTCACAATCTCCTTTACCTTCCTCCCCCACAACAGACACCCTGTGAGGTAGATGAAGATATTGGATTTATCAATCAATCAATAAATTTGCTTTATTACGGTCCATGACCAAATACACAGTACAATGCAGACCAAAAACACCCCCAGAAAAATTGTAAAAATCTAGAGGGAGCTAAAAAGGTAAAACATATGATATAAAAAATACAGATAAAAAATTAAAAGATTATAAAGCTCCAGTAAAATATTAACTAAAATACACTGATTAACATTTGTTTCAGTTTCAATAGCATTTATGGTAGTATACAGAGTACTCAGGGATTAAGGTAAAGTAAAATACAAGCTTGGGAATATTCAAAAATAATTAAAAAACAGACAGTTTCAAGACCCCTTCGTTACATAATCCTCACGAATTCTCCTAGCTGCCGCCAAGAATTTGGAACAATTAGATGTAAATTGGGGGTTAGAATCTGATAACAGCATATTTCTGATGTTATAATCAGAGAATCCCAGGTATCCCTCAGACAAAGAATAGATGTACCTGGTGCGTATGCCTAGGTAAAGGCCACACCCAAGCAACACATGGTCAATCGTTTCCACTTTATCTGTACCACAAGGGCAGACCCGCTCAGCCATAGGCACCTTTTATATCCCGCCCTCCACTCCGAAGAGTCTCAGAGCGGCTCACAATCTCCTTTACCTCCCCGCCCCCCGTACAACAGACACCCTGTGAGGTAGATGAAGATATTGTATTTATATCCCGCCCTCCACTCCAAAGAGTCTCAGAGCGGCTCACAATCTCCTTTTACCTCCCCCCCCCGCACAACAGACACCCTGTGAGGTGAGTGGGGTTGAGAGGACTCTCACAGCAGTTGCCTTTTCAAGGACAACCTCTGCCAGAGCTATGGCTGACCCAAGGCCATTCTAGCAGGTGCAAGTGGAGGAGTGGGAATCAAACCCGGTTCTCCCAGATAAGAGAGCTCTGGCTGACCCAAGGCCATTCCAGCAGCTGCAAGTGGAGGAGTGGGGAATCAAACCCCGTTCTCCCAGATAAGAGTCCGCACACTTCACCACTACACCAAACTGGAATAATAGGACGCCCGTTGCCTCAACCATAGGCCCGGTGGAACAGCTCCATCTTGCAGGCCCTACAAAATGGCAGTAGTTCGGGTAGGGCCTGGATCTCCACAGGGAACTGATTCCACCAGGCAGGGACCAGGGCTGAAAAGACCTTGGCCCTGGTTGAGGGAAGTCGGACGTCCATAGGGCCAGGAGTGGTCAGGGGGTGTTGTGTAGCCGATCGCAACGACCTCTGGGGCGTATCTGGGGAAAGGCGGTCCCTCAGGTACGTTGGTCCCAGACTGTGTAAGGCTTTAAATGTCAGTACCAAAACCTTGAAGCGGATCCTGTACACAATAGGTATTCAATCAATCAATCAATAAAGAACCTTCATTGGCATGATATCCAACATAGCGAGGAATGGCAATTTGCAAATACATTAAGCGCCTCCTAGATGCTGGATATAAAAACTTTGCAGTAGTTTCAGTTACCAGTTGGTTCCAAGTTGACAACAGGATTTCTGTATTTGTGTGTGCATGAGTATAATAAGAACATAAGAGAAGTCATGTTGGATCAGGCCTATGGTCTATCCAGTCCAACACTGTGTCACACAGTGGCAAAAAACCCCAAAACAAACAGGAGGTCCATCAGTGGGGCCAGGACACTAGACGCCCTCCCGCTGTTGCCCCCCCCCACCCCAGTACCAAGAAGACAGAACATCACTTGCCCCAGACAGAGTTCCAACAATATGCTGTAGCTAATAGTCACTGATGGACTTCTGCTCCATATGTTGATCCAGTCCCCTCTTGAAGCTCTCTACCATGGTGACCTCTGATGACTGACCCCTACTGGGGGTGTGGAGGATATTCAGGAGGCAGCTGAATAAAGCCTGCCCCTCCCTCCCAATTGCTGGTACTCCAAAGAGGTCTCCTTTGGGGAGTGACGGTGACTCAGTGGTAGAGCACCTGCTTGGTAAGCAGAAGTCCCAGGTTCAATCCCCGGCATCTCTAACTAAAAAAGAGATCTTGGGGTTGTGGTAGATAACTCACTGAAAATGTCAAGACAGTGTGTGTTTGCAATAAAAAAGGCCAACGCCATGCTGGGAATTATTAGGAAGGGAATTGAAAACAAATCAGCCAGTATCATAATGCCCCTGTATAAATCGATGGTGCGGTCTCATTTGGAGTACTGTGTGCAGTTCTGGTCGCCGCACCTCAAAAAGGATATTATAGCATTGGAGAAAGTCCAGAAAAGGGCAACTAGAATGATTAAAGGGCTGGAACACTTTCCCTATGAAGAAAGGTTGAAACGCTTGGGACTCTTTAGCTTGGAGAAATGTCGACTGCGGGGGTGACATGATAGAGGTTTACAAGATAATGCATGGGATGGAGAAAGTAGAGAAAGAAGTACTTTTCTCCCTTTCTCACAATACAAGAACTCGTGGGCATTCAATGAAATTGCTGAGCAGACAGGTTAAAACGGATAAAAGGAAGTACTTCTTCACCCAAAGGGTGATTAACATGTGGAATTCACTGCCACAGGAGGTGGTGGCGGCCACAAGCATAGCCACCTTCAAGAGGGGTTTAGATAAAAATATGGAGCAGAGGTCCATCAGTGGCTATTAGCCACAATGTGTGTGTATATATAAAAAAATTTTTGCCACTGTGTGACACAGAGTGTTGGACTGGATGGGCCATTGGCCTGATCTAACATGGCTTCTCTTATGTTCTTAAAAAGGGTCCAGGCAAGTAGGCATGAAAAACCTCAGCTTGAGACTCTGGAGAGCTGCTGCCAGTCTGAGTAGACAAGACTGACTTCGATGGACCGAGGGTCTGATTCAGTAGGAGGCAGCTTCATATATTCTCACATGTTCTCCCATCCAAGTCCTTGCCAGAGTTGACCCTGATTGGCTTCTGAGATCTGATGAGATCGCTGGGCTTGCCTGAGCTATCCAGGTCAAGGTTCCCCACCCACTTCTTGATTCAGCCCAATATCAAATGCCAGTATGTGTCCGTGTGTTGCTGTATCATCTGATTTGGCATCCCTGAGCCCTTCCCATGTAGCTGAAATGGGGCATTAGATATAGCCCGTGAAGGCTGTACCCGTGACATGACACTGAACCGTATGGTAATTCCTGGGTGTCCGCTGGCGTGGGCTCCCAAGGTGTGTCGGTGGCTGGGAAGGTAAGTATGATCCTACCTGGCCTGTGGGTCCTATGTATCACCTGGATTGGTCTTTCCTACTAGGAGTGCACATGACTCTCCTATTCCCATTTTATCTCCACAGTGGACATGCTGAGCTTATGATTGGCCAAAGGTGACAACAGAGTGGAGCTTTAAACCTTGATCTCTCTGCTCCTAATCTGACGCCCTAACCAGTATGCTACTCTGTGCCACAGATTCCAAAAAGTGTTGCATATGTCGGTCAGAAAGACAGGAGTCCTTGGGGAGTTGGATTCACTGACTCTTGAAGGATCGTGCAAAAAGTAGGAGGGTGGCTTTGCACACCATGCTGCTGTTTGTGTCCTCCTATCAGTTGCATCTGATTTCTTCCCTCCTTGACTGTGGTTCCGGCCACAAAGGTCCACGCTTCTGTAGCCTCCAGACTGAGCGGCCATAATGCTGTCCCTGTGAAACTACCCTTGAAGATAATCTGGATGCTTCAGTTCATGTAGAAGTTGGCTGAGAATTGCATTGACTGTCACTTTATTTCCAGGTGCAATTTAAGGTTTTGTTTTAGATGGTTGAAGCCCTGGGACTCCTTTGTAGGACCACCTGTCCCTACATAGACCCCTGTGGCTGATGCCATTCAGCCCGACAGTTTCCAGAAATCTCCTGAACGTGAAGGTTGGTTGCCCTCCTGTGGCCTTCTTGGTGGTGGCCCCCACCTCACATAGTGATCGGTCCAAGGAGGTGTGCATAGTTCCCTCTTTGGTCCACTTTTACAAGTTATGCAAAGCACTTCTGTGTCAGCAAGATTTTCCCAGCTGACCTCCATGTGAGGTTTTAGCAAACATTATACCAAGCTGCTTTTGTCAAACTGTAGTTGTTTAAGTGTAATTTTAGAGGCGCGGGGTAAAAGGCATCCTAAATCTCTACCTAGCTGGTATACTGGGGCACGTAATTCCTGTAATTTTTAATTTTGGAGTGTCTTCTACATGTTGTTGTTTTTTGCTTCTTGTTTGCTTTTCGCTATTTTTGGATAGACTTGAGGTGGGTTCCGTGCCCCCAGAATTTTGAGTGAATTGCCATGGGAGTTGGCAGCAGTTGCCTGTCGATTGCTCTAGAGATATGGGCCTCCATATTTCCTTCTGCAAATCCATTCTGTTTGAGTCTCCCGAAGTGGTTTGGAAGTGCCGGTGTGCCCTTTTTCTTGGGTCTAGTCCTTCGAACGTGGGATTTTAACCATCTTGGATATGGCTTGCAGTTGGCTCCTTGTGATAGTTGAGGAGAGTTCTGGTGATTCAGTGCTACTTGATTCAGTGTGCTTTTTTCAACTGAAAATGAATAACCGTATTGGGCACTTTCTTGAAAGACTTACAGTAGACCTGAACTCTTTGATTTTGCTCAAATTTAGTTATGAGCTGCAGTTTTGCAGCTAACGGTGTGGAACTTTGAGGGAAGAGGGAGCCATGAACAGTTTAAATTGGGCTGACCAGGTACTTGATAAATTACTGGCATAAAAAAAGCATGTCAAATGTAGACACACGTGCCCAAAATTCTTGTGTTCCGTAGTAAAGAGAAGGAGTCCCAGAGAATACAGGTCGTGGTAGTGAAATAAGAAAGTGGCCCCAAATGCAGGCTGTGTGTGTGCCAAACAGCTTCAAAATGTTGAGTTCTCAGTGCAATCCCCAACTTTCTCTTCCCTTCCTCGGTGGTGTTTTGCTGCAGCTCTGGTAATTTGCGTTGAAACTCTCGGTTTCTGTGCCGCTGGACGGAGTCGTTTCGGCTGGACGTGTCCTTGCTCTCTGTGTGTGCTTTTTTTAGCTACTAGGATTGAGGAAGAATTTGTTCTCCACACACCCCCACACACGCGCACACTATCTTGCTTTGGAATTGGGTTTTTATAGCCAGATGGAATTACCTTTCAGCTGCTTACAAAGCTGCCTTAGTCTGAAGCCGCGGCAGCAGCATCTCCTATTTTTAGCAAAATTGTGTGTATTGTGGGGAGGGGGCACCTTATTTCCCTTTCCCCTCCACTCAGGCTCCTTAAAAAGCTTCTCTAATTATGTTGCGGTCTCCAGCAAAAGTACCGCTCCTGTCCTTCGTAGTGTGTGTGTTTTTGGAAGGAGTGGGGGCTCGTGCATGCCCGTTGCTTTAATGTGGCTGGCGCTGATTTCCAGAGCTGGATGTTTATCATCTTGGATCCTGCAGAAGAGCAGGTCTGTCCCCGATGGCAAGCCCCCCCCCCCCCCAAGTCGCTCGTGCCAAGGCAGGGTTGTCACTGCCTCATCCTTCTCAGAGCCGAGCAGCTGCCCTGATCTGTCTGTACACACCGTGGGCATCACGTGTGTCGATGTGTGTATATGCTAATGCTGGACGTGTCTAATCATCTTCTTGTTACGAGTAAGGCTCTTTCATCAGTGGCCTTACATAAGGAGGCCGTCACCAGCTGGCACTCGATTTGTAAGTTATGTAAGGAGTTCCTTGTGCAAGCTACAGACGGCCGTCTGCTCGCCCTGGTTTCCACTGCACCCCCCCACGCCGTGCCCGCTCTGCTTCATGATGGGGTTCCCTGACTGGCCCTCAGAAACGGCTTTCCAGGTGGACAAAAGATTGCAGTGGGGGGGGTGTGTGTGCCAGAAAAGCATCCGCTGTCTGTGTGGAGCTCAGCTTGTTCTTCTCTGGATCCAAGCCGATGAATGTGCACCGTTCAGCAAGAAACGTGTTACAGTCGCTTAGGGGTGGTGGAACTAGCCAAAGCGGTTTGGGTGGGAAAGCTGTTAATGCCAATGACTTTTGGAAAGCCTTATGATCTCCGTTACAGAATTTTTGATGCAGTGATATCCCCAAACTAATCATATTGTTTGGGGGGAATGAGGTGGCCGATTTTGAGTGGGGCGGCTCTCTGGTGACCGGACATATTTAAGAGCCATGGGTCAGAGGTGGCTGACAAAGGAGCAGGTGGGAACAGGAGCTCTAGGCGCCTTCTCCTTTCAGCTGCGTCTGACTCAAAGGTGTCCCCTTTTCCAGGTCAGCTGATTAGGCAACACTTGTCCTAGATGGTTGTAGGGCACATGATCAGGGGGGTTGCCTCAGCTAGTTCAGACCTCAACATCTTTCCTGGCCTCAAAAACTGGCCATTTCTGGGACAGCCAGATTGGGTGTAGGAGGGGTTTCCAGGTTCATTGTTAATGGTGTTATTTTTGACCTTTGACGCATGGCCTGGCTACTTCCTTCCTCCAGCCGATGCCTCCTTTCTTTTGTGCTCTCTGCAGAGGTCTGTTCTGTGGCATTTCCAGGCCGTGTCTTGGAAGAGGCCTCCTGCAGAAGTACGAGTGATTTGCTTCCCTTGGCAGCATTCAGCACGGTGCTGTTTCAAAGGAACTTGGATCCAGCGGCTCTCAGCTGCCCGTAGAGGCCACGGAGGGAATGATTTGTTGTTGCTCTTCTTCTTCCCCCTCTTGGCATATTTTCAGGTTTCGGATTTTTATAGTTTATGCGTGGGTGATTATTCTTTTGACTTTAATAGTGCTTAGCTGCGTCTCAGGAACTGCCTGGAGTCCACTGTTCATAAGGTCAGGGCTGTACATTCACATTTTAATAATAAATAAGCAAACTTGAGGAAATTAATATCCATTGCATGCTGCGCTGCCGTGGTCCCTCTGCACCGTGGCGGTGGGGGAGTGGGCAGCAGGTGCTTCCACCTGTCTCTTGGGTGGGGGAGTCTGTTACTCTTCAACCCAGCCAGGGAGTGAGTGGAAATTCAGGCCTTTGCTGTGTCCATTCAAAAGGGCAGTTGATTTGTCAATATGGCCGTTCAGGTCTTCTTCCAGTGGGTGAGCTGCTTGGCTTCATATGCAAATGTTATTCCTGGATTCTTGAGGGATCCATTTTTTGAAGTATCCCCCCCCCCCCATAAAAAAAGCTGATGAGTAGAGCCCCCAGAAGGGGAGAAAAACACAATGCTGCATGAGAAAGAAGAAGACTGCAGGTTTATACCCCGCCCTTCTCTCTGAAAGACAGAGCAGCTTACAATCTCCTATTATCTTCTCCCCCCGCAACAAACACCTTGTGAGGTGGGTGAGGCTGAGAGGGCTCTCACAACAGCCGCCCTTTCAAGGACAACTCCTGCGAGAGCTCTGGCTGACCCAAGGCCATTCCAGCAGGTGCAAGTGGAGGAGTGGGGAATCAAACCTGGTTCTCCCAGATAAGAGAGCTCTGGCTGACCCAAGGCCATTCCAGCAGCTGCAAGTGGAGGAGTGGGGAATCAAACCTGGTTCTCCCAGATAAGAGAGCTCTGGCTGACCCAAGGCCATTCCAGCAGCTGCAAGTGGAGTGGGGAATCAAACCCGGTTCTCCCAGATAAGAGCTCTGGCTGACCCAAGGCCATTCCAGCAGTTGCAAGTGGAGGAGTGGGGGATCAAACCCGGTTCTCCCAGATAAGAGTCCGCACACTTAACCGCTACACCAAAAAGGTCGAAACAAAGAAAAAGAAAGTAAATACATTCTGCTTTTCTTTTGTCTTTGTTCCAGCCTTTTTGGTTACCTTTCTTGTGCAGGGTTGTGTTTCTCTCCCCTTTTGGAGGTTGCGCTCATCTGTTTTTTTGCATTCCAGGGCACATCAAAAGTCTTTTCTCTTGAATGGTCCTCTGTGAGCTAACGTAAGCGTCTGATGCGAACTGACTCCTCTTGACTGTCTTTTTCTCCATTCAACTGAAGGTGATGGCCAGAACTTGTTTACAGAAGACGTGACGGTCGTGGAGGGCGACGTCGCCACCATCAGCTGCAGAGTCAAAAACAGCGATGATTCGGTGATTCAGCTATTGAATCCTAACAGACAGACCATTTATTTCAGAGACTTCAGACGTGAGTTTCCAGCCCTGTTTTGTTTGGGTGTCAAGTCGTGATGGGTTGCCGAAGCTTCCTTTTCTGAATTTAATGTTAGACGCTTCAGGGGGTTTAGTGAATTCTTCCACGAGAAGGTAGCTGCTGATACTCAGGATGCCTCCCTGATTGAACGGAAGCCGTGTGTGGTCCCTTTTAGAAACCAGACTCTCTTGGCACACACCAGGAACTGGTCGGAGGAATGCGCACTGTTGCAGCCAAGGGCCAACATTTTTAGCTGACAAACAAAATCCATGCCGAGTTCAGCACTGGGTCTGCGGACGCGTTTGGCTCAAGGGCTGAATGTCCACAGTAGCCCTTGCTTAATTCCGCAGCAAAATCTCCAGTGAGCCAAGGCATAAAGTGGTTTTAACCATATTGTGTCGAAAGCTTAACAGAAAGGAGACTTGGGTTAAAATCTAAACTATGTGTTCCTGATGTATGTTTGTTTGTTTGTTTCATAGCCTCTAACCACATGCAGCAGTGGAGTCTGGCAGACAGACAGCGTATTGTGGTCCTCCTTGGTTTGCAGTCTCTCAGGCACAGCCATAACATTTGACACAGCTCCACTCTTAAACACCCAGTGACAGTTCAGTCTTCTCCTTTGCAGCGTTCCTTTTAAGGGCCTTTCCCAAAAGGCCTTTATTTTGCAGCCTGAGAAGAAGAAGACCCAGCCCTTCTCTCTGAATCAGAGTCTCAGAGCAACTTACAATCTCCTTTATCTGCTTCCCCTACAACAGACACCCTGTGAGGTGGGTGGGGCTGAGAGGGCTCTCACGGCAGCTGCCCTTTCAAGGACAATTCCTGTGATAACTCTGGCTAACTCAAGGCCATTCCAGCAGGTGCAAGTGGAGGAGTGGGGAATCAAACCCAGTTCTCCCAGATAAGAGAGCTATGGCTGACCCAAGGCCATTTCAGCAGGTGCAAGTGGAGGAGTGGGGAATCAAACCCGGTTCTCCCAGATAAGAGAGCTCTGGCTGACCCAAGGCCATTTCAGCAGGTGCAAGTGGAGGAGTGGGGAATCAAACCCGGTTCTCCCAGATAAGAGAGCTCTGGCTGACCCAAGGCCATTTCAGCAGGTGCAATTGGAGGAGTGGGGAATCAAACCCGGTTCTCCCAGATAAGAGAGATCTGGCTGACTGAAGGCCATTCCAGCAGCTGCAATTGGAGGAGTGGGGAATTAAACCTGGTTCTCCCAGATAAGAGAGCTCTGGCTGACCCAAGGCCATTCCAGCAGCTGCGAGTGGAGGAGTGGGGAATCAAACCCGGTTCTCCCAGATAAGAGTCAGCACACTTCACCACTACACCAAACTGGCTCTCTTGAGCGTTTGGTATTTAGTTATTAGTGTTACTTATTACTCATCTTTCTCCCTGGGACTCAAGGCGAGATCGCCCAGAGTGAGCCAGCACAGTCAACAAAAGGGAACAGTTCAGGAGGGTTTTAGAAGTCTGGAACCGCCCCCTCCCCGAAGGAACTGAAGCAGAGTTAAGCATTCACTTGACACATTAAGCAGTACAGAAGTAACATAAACAGGATCCTACTGGCTGTTAGTTGAAACGCAGCAGTCTAGACCCCAGTCCCTAGCCGCTTAGCCAAGCAAGTTCGTAACACCATTTTGTGTAGGGCATCTCTTATAACTTGGGCAGAAAAACCCTCTTGAATAGTTCAGTTTTGCATGGTTTGCAGAAGGCCAGGAAAGGGTTAGGGTTAGGGTTAGCCTTCCTGCTGCTCTTTTCTGCCAGAGGGTGGGTGGGTGGGGTAAAAGGCATAAATAATAACTTGATCCCAGGAATGTGTTTGCTTTTATTTATGTTTGATTTATGATTAGAGCTTATTACAGTCCAAGATGAAGAGCCAGAACAGGAGTCCCCAACATGGTGCCCACAGGCTCCAGGAAACCCACCGACACCTTCCCTGGTGTCCACAAAGTATTTTAGGAAAGGGGAAGAGCCAGGTGGAGCTTTTGTTCAGCAAGGCTTCTGATTGGCCGTTGGAGGTTTGATTGACTGTGCAGATTCTTAAAAAAATCTCTTTGACAATAGCTGCCACTACAGCACATGGATTTCCACTGTGCAACTGAAGGGAAGCTGCGGCTGCCATTTTGTGGCTGGCTCTGCCTCCTGGGGCAGCCATTTTGTGGCTGCACTTAGCACTCTGTGTCAGAACTCCAAAGGTGCCTTCGGGCTCAAAAAAGGCTGGGGAACCCCTGAACCAGGGTAACAGCATGCAGAAGGAATTTTTCCGGTGTGATTCTGGGGAGGAGGTTTCTCTCTGCTTTGTGTTTGTGGTGATCCCTGATTGTCTCTTTGTTTCACAGCTTTGAAGGACAGCAGGTTTCAATTGGTGAATTTCTCTAACAGCGAGCTGCGAGTGTCACTGACAAATGTCTCTATTTCGGACGAAGGAAGATACTTCTGTCAACTCTACACAGATCCCCCCCAGGAAATTTTCATGACGATTACGGTGCTTGGTAAGGCAGTCTCGAAATGGCTTTCTTTTTGTGTCGAGTTGGCAAAGTGATGGAAGGAAAGAGGAGTCAAGGGATATTTTCAGAAAAAGGGTTGAAAAGACCTCCCGTTTTCTGCCAATCTTTCCGCAGGCCATTTCTCACCTGATGCCTTGTTCAGGGGCTTCTGCTGCATTTGTCTGTATCTTCAGATATGTGAAAATATATCCCCAAGGCCATGATCCACAGAATAGTGTTGGGGACAGGATATGTGAACACACAGTGCATTCCCAAAAAGGCACACTCCACCCCGTGCCTGCCCTGTTCTTCAGATGGGGACACAGTAATTCACACTGTGCCTTTTTCCAGTCTGTATTTGAAACTGTTGGCAGTTTGCCTTCATTTCTCTGCAACTGGGGCTTATTCGGTTTATTTGTTTCATTTGTACCCAATGTTTCTCCCCGGGTGGGGGGGGGGAGGAGAAGAAGAATTGCAGATTTATACCCCGCCCTTCTCTCGGAATCAGAGACTCAGAGCGGCGTACAATCTCCTATATCTTCTCCCCCCACAATAGACACCCTGCAAGGTGGGTGAGGCTGAGAGGGCTCTCACAGCTGCCCTTTCAAGGACAACTCCTACAAGAGCTATGGCTGACCCAAGGCCCTTCCAGCAGCTGCAAGTGGAGGAGGAGGAAAAGAAGACCACAGATTTATACCCCGCCCTCCTCTCTGAATCAGAGACTCAGAGCTGCTCACAATCTCCTTTATCTTCTTCCCCCACAACAGACACCCTGTGAGGTGGGTGGGGCTGAGAGGGCTCTCACAGCAACTGCCCTTTCAAGGACAACCTCTGCCAGAGCTATGGCTGACCCAAGGCCATTCCAGCAGCTGCAAGTGGAGGAGTGGGGAATCAAACCCGGTTCTCCCAGATAAGACTCCATGCACTTAACCACTACGCCAAACTGGCTCTCCAAAGGGGCATGCATTGTCCTCTCCTCCTCCCCTTCCTCCCCTTTTTCCTCACAACAACCCTGTGAGGCAGGTCATGCTGAAAGCATGTGCCTGGCCCAGGGTCACCCATCAGGCTTTCATGGCAGAGTGCAGGGATTCGAACCTGAGATCCCCACACCTCTGTCCAGCACCCTAAGCACGACAGCACGCTGTGTCTCTCTCACGCTCTGAAACTGGGGTGCGGAGAAGAAAGAGCCTCGAGCCCTGCGGCTTCTGTACCGTGCCCATCCTCCAAATAAAACTCACCTCTAGGAAGCCAAATGTCTATCAAATTGCATTATGCATGCTAAATATATTTGCTGGTTAGGGTATGAATATTCAGTGCCCAGACATAAAGCAATCTCCCTTGGCCGCCCTTGCTGCTTTATTCTGAAAGCCTCTGTTTATCTTAGGAGTTCTGAGACAGTGTAATAAAGGGTCTGGTGGGTAATATATTAGCCTCTTTGTTGCCGTCTCTGGTGCTGTTTTAAAGTCAAGTGTTAAGCACACACACAGCCATCCTGCCTCTTGACACACTGAAGATTCTGCCAGGGATCTCTCTGCACGCTCCGTTGTTCCGGGCAGTCACCAAAACCTTGACCAGAATCTCGCCGCGTCAAACAATAGGAGGCGGAAGGGGTCATTTTTTTTGTTTTACCTTTGATGCCAGTCACAGTTTTTCTCATACTGTGTGGAATGAACTCTTGTGTCCCTCCTCTGTGGTACTCTTTATTCAATCTTTACACTTTGCTGAACAATTACCAGTTTAAGATGTTGAATTTACGTCTCCACAGAGTCGTTTGCATTCATCTTGCTTTTCCACTGGAGGGGAAAGGAGAGGTATGGACTCTCACGCCCAACAAGAGGGGGAAACAGGAATATTGAAACACACACTGTTTCAGCACAGCTAGTATGCCTGTGGGCAGCTGCTTTAGACCAGGAGTCCCCACCTGTGGAAGCCGTTGCACCTGCTGAGATCTTCCCTGGGGCCGGCCAAGTGGGTGTGACCAAGAAGGGCGCTTGCCGTGCAAGACTTCTGATTGGACACTGGAGATATAATTGGCTGTTCAGATTAAAACAGTGTTCCAGCAACAGCTGCTACTGCAGTGTTGGTTTTATTCTCTCTCTCTCTGTCTTCCTTCCCTGTGTGTGTGTGTGTATCTATAGCTATATATACATGATCTGTCTGTCTATCTAGCTAGCTATCCATCCAGGGGTGGAATTCTAGCAGGAGCTCTTTTGCATATTAGGCCACACACCCCTGATGTAGCCAATCCTCCAAGAGCTTGCAAGCTCTTTTTTGTAGGCTTTTGGAGGATTGACTACATCAGGGGTGCGTGACCTAATATGCAAAGCAGCTCCTGCTAGAATTCCATCCATCCATCATCATTATCTATCCGTTTGTCTATCCATCTGTCTGTCTATCCATCCGTCTATCCGTCCGTCTGTCTGTCTGTCTATCTATCTATCTGGAGAGCCAGTTTGGTGTAGTGGTTAAGTGTGCGGACTCTTATCTGGGAGAACCGGGTTTGATTCCCCACTCCTCCACTTGCACCTGCTGGAATGGCCTTGGGTCAGCCAGAGCTCTGGCAGAGGTTGTCCTTGAAAGGGCAGCTGCTGTGAGAGCCCTCTCCAGCCCCACCCACCTCACAGGGTGTCTGTTGTGGGGGAGGAAGGGAAAGGAGATTGTGAGCCGCGCTGAGACTCTTCGGAGTGGAGGGCGGGATATAAATCCAATGTCTTCATCTACCTCACAGGGTGTCTGTTGTGGGGGAGGAAGGGAAAGGAGATTGTGAGCCGCTCTGAGACTCTTCAGAGTGGAGGGCGGGATATAAATCCAATATCTTCTTCTTCATCTTCTACCTACCTACCTACCTACCTACCTACCTACCTACCTACCTACCTACCTACCTACCTACCTATCTATCTATCTATCTATCTATCTATCTATCTATCTATCTATCTATCTATCTATCTATCTATCTATCTATCTATCTATCTATCTATCTATCTATCTATCTATCTATCTATCTATCTATCTATCTAGCTAGCTAGCTAGCTAGCTATCTATCTATCTATCTATCTATCTGAGCTATCTATCTATCGAGCTATCTATCTGTCGAGCTATCTATCGAGGTACTGAGCTATCTGTTGAGCTATCTATCTATCGAGGTATTGAGCTATCTATCGAGCTATCATCTGCCCATTTCTCTCTCTCTCTGTCCACACACCACACACACACACACACACATTCTCCCCCTGCATTTGGGCATCCTGTGTGGCTCTGCCTTCTGCAGCAGCCATTTTTTGGTTCTGCCCCCCCCCCCAGCAGCCTATGTCAGCTTTCCAAAGGTGCCCATGGGATGGGAAAGGTTGGGGGATGCCTGCTTTAAACAGATGAGGTAAGAAGGCCAAGCTGTAGCTCAAATACAATTTGGTATCTTTTAAGAACTCCCTGTGAGTCTTTGTTGGTCTGTTGCATTCCTTCCATCCCTGTGGTATCCCCAGCCATGCCTTTCTTCCCCACCCCCTGTACTTTGAGAGAAAAGGCAGAGAAGACTGCAGGAGCATGAAGGCTCCTTGAGCCTCATTTAGTACTTTTTGATTGATAAAACTGCAAGACAACCCTCAGGATTTTTTCCCCCAGTTCAGCTATCTACCAGTGTTTATCTGGCAATGTTGGAAGAAGAACCTAGGCGGGGCCTAATCCATGTATTGGCTCACTCTGCCCTGGCCCCTCCCAGCCAAAGGATTTGGGCATCTTCCTGCCACTATTTTTATTTTATTTTAGGCAATTTATAATCCGCCCATTCCCAAAAATGGGCTCAGGGCAGATGACAACATTCTCCCGACTACTCCCCATGGCCAAGTGCCCGCCCTCTTTCCAAGGCAGACCCCCAGGTTCTGCTGCCTGTGTTGCCCCCCTACTTAATGTTCAAACAGTGGCAAGCAGACCCAGGGCAGGATAAACGTAGCTGCCCAGTACAAATGCCGAATGCCGTTGTAGTAGCCCCGGATCCAGATTAGTCTTACTTTGTTGCAAGAGTGCCTGAAATCGCCGCACACGATCTCCCCCAGTGTGCTTCTGGAGGAGGTACGTGGAATCTCTCCTCCTCTCCCCCCCCCCCCCCCACCAATTTAATAAGATTCTGTTCCATCTCAACATGCTAATATTTATAGGGGGAAGTGTTTAAAATTAGCCTGAACATGAATTTTGTTGACTACCTTCACCTTTTGGGAGTTATTTCTCAGCGCTGCTAAGTGTGATCCGTTTTTTCCTGCTGCTGTCTCAATTGATATATTTAGTTTAATGAGGTCTGTGTTCATTGCTGAAGAGGCATTTCAGTGGGTGCTGCCTCCATAACACCCTCCCGCCCCCCGCTAGGAAGTCTTGGCTGTCTGTGTACAGCTGGGGGGAGAGGTGATATGAAAGTATGTCTGTGAGCCCCCTCTCTTGGGTAGAGAGCCCATTGGGAAGAACAGGTCTGGCTACCCTTTTAAAAAGATAAGAAGATATTGGATTTATGTCCCGCCCTATACTCTGAATCTCAGAGACTCAGAGCAGTCACAATCGCCTTTTACCTCCGGCTGAGAGAGCTGTCCCAGAAGCTTCCCTTTCGAAGACAGCTCTGTGAGAGCCATGGCTGACCCGAGGCCATTCCAGCAGCTGCAGGTGAAGGAGTGGGGAATCAAACCCGGTTCTCCCAGATCAGAGTCTGCACACTTAACCACTGCACCAAAGTGGCTCTCGGAGAGGACTTCTGTGTCCCAGTGACCTGCGACAATTACTGGGGTGGGCTGTGGCTCAGTGGTAGAGCCTCTGCTTGGCATGCAGAAGGTCCCCGGTTCAATCCCCGGCAGCATCTCCAGTCCAAAGGACCAGGCAGTAGGTGATGGGAAAGACCCTTTTTCTGCCTGAGACCCCAGAGAGCAGCTGCCAATCAGAGACTCGGATGGACCAAGGGCCTGATTCAGTATGAGGTGCCCTCTTATGTTCCTGTGTTCCTTTCAAGTTTCAGTCATGCATCCCTGCCCCCTCCCCCTGCCCGCCCGAGCACATGTGCAAGGATGTATGTCTGCACCCAGTTCAGGGATGTGTGATATCTGTCTCCTCCACACCGAAGTGTGAAGTGTGCTACCTAATTCCCTTGATCATGCACGTGATACATTTTACGAGCATTTGTTCATCAGCTGGGAAAAAAAAAACACCCAAACGTTATTCATCTTTGAGTCACCCAACTTGCTTCTTTGGAACAATCAAAGAAAAAGAAAAATCCCCACTTTTGAAAATACCAATTTAAATATTTAAAGGATTCATGTGAAGTGTGATACCACCAGACATCTGCTAACACTGTGATAACTGAATATGAAAGAGGATATGTGTAGTAGTCCCTACCCCATTTCTGTTCTGTTGTTGGGGTGGGGGGGCAAGAAGGGGAGGACAGAATGGAAGGGAGGTTTCCCCTGCGCTCACGGGCTTTGTGATCCTGTTGAACGCCTTAAATTCGGTCTTTGCTGGATTACTTCCATGGATCAGTGCAGCCCACCCCCACCCGCTGCTTTGGCTTTGGGTTTCAGAAATCCCCCAGAGCTCTACCACAGAATGCACTCCAGAGAAGAAGCAAAACCATGACAATTGCTCTCTGACGCCAGATTCTGTCCTTTGCGTCAAACGTCTCTCCACAACTTACTCAGTTCTGTTTTCTCAGGAAACAGAGAAGCAGTTCGTGTTAAGAGGGTGGCCTGTTCTTCCCCTGGTTTGGACCTCCTGCTTATTTTTTTTTAAATGTTAAGCTTTGTGAAATGGTTTTGAAATGGTGATTTAAGCTCCAAAGGAGGGGAAAAGGCAGGGTTCAGAAGACAACTTCAGGTGTTCTGGGGACGGGTCATGGCTTAGTTGTAGAGCACCTGCTTCACATGCAGAAGGCCCCAGGTTCAATCCCTGGCGTCTCTAGAAGAAGGCCGCAGATTTTAGGGAGGGATGGTGGCTCAGTGGTAGAGCATCTGCTTGGTAAGCAAAAGGTCCCAGGTTCAATCCCCGGCATCTCCCAACTAAAAAGGGTCCAGGCAAATAGGCATGAAAAACCTCAGCTTGAGACTCTGGAGAGCCGCTGCCAGTCTGAGTAGACAATACTGACTTTGATGGACCCAGGGTCTGATTCAGTAGAAGGCAGCTTCATATGTTCATTTATACCCCACCCTTCTCTCTGAATCAGAGTCACAGAGCAGCTTACAATCTCCTTTATCTTCTTCCCCCACAATAGACACCCTGTGAGGTGGGTGGGGCTGAGAGCTCTCTCACAACAGTACCCTTTCAAGGACAACTCCTGTGAGAGCTATGGCAAACCCACGGCCATTCCAGCAGCTGCAAGTGGAGGAGTGGGGAATCAAACCCGATTCTCCCAGATAAGAGTCCGCGCACTTAACCGCTACACCAAACTTGCTGTCTAGTTAAAAGGATCAGGCAGGAGGTGATGGGCAAAACGTCAGCCTGAGATCGCAGAGAGCCGCTGCCAGTCTGAGCAGACAAGACTTACCTTGATGAACCAAGAGGGCCTGCTTCAGTAGGAGGCAGCTTCAGGAGTTCCTGACAGGAGAGGGGCAGATGCCCAGGTCAACTCTTCAGCTGGCAAGACGTGTTTCTCCAGCAGGTCTCTTGGTTGCGAAGTTCCTTGCGGTTATTGCCAAATGTCAGAACATGCTGAAACTTTCTCCCCCCCCCCCCCAATGCTTTGTTTCAGTCCCACCACGTAACTTGGTGCTCGACATCCAGAAGGACACGGTGGTGGAAGGCGAAGAGATTGAGCTGAACTGTACCGCCATGGCCAGCAGACCAGCCACGACGATCAAGTGGTACAAAGGCAGCAAGGAGCTAACCGGTAGCCCACTCCTCCTCCGTCCGCTTCATGGTGTGGCTGTGGTTTCTTGAGATGATAGAATTTTTGCTTGTCTTTAAAATATCTTTTTTTTCCTTCCTGCTTCTGTTCAAAACCATGGTGTCAGCTTTCTGCCGTTAAAACAAACAAAAAAAATGGGGAGGGGGGAGGTAGTCCTAACGGTTATCAAAGATTTCAGGTTTTCACGGCTGGCAACATCATTAGGGTTTGTAGAATCTTTCGGGCTCAAGTGCCGTGTTCTACTGGAGAAAGTTTTCCTTCCAAACGTTTTGTTCTCAGCTGCGGAGAACATCCTCAGTGGCGTTGCAGCCGGAGCAGGCGCTCTGACCTTCTTGGCTGCTGTGCATTGAGTGAGGCCAGGACTGCTGGAGAGCTGCTATTTCTAGGCTGGAGGGGGTGTGATGAAAGGGCAATTAGTTTGTGGATGTGCCCATCAAACCCACCAAACAGTGGGCACATTCACAAACCTATTGCCCTTTCATCACACCCCCTCCAGCTTATAAATAGCAGCTCTCCAGCAGCCCTGGCCCCACTCAATGCACAGCAGCCAAGAAGGTCAGAGCGCCTGCTCCGGCTGCAACGCCACTGAGGATGTTCTCCGCAGCTGAGAACAAAACGTCTGGAAGGAAAACTTTCTCTAGTAGAACACGGCACTTGAGCCCGAAAGATTCTACAAGTCCTAACGGTACTTGAAAGATCAGCTGAAGCAGCAGCCAAATAAGCCACAGAATAAAATTGCCTTAAGCTGATGACTTCTGCCCGAGACCCTGAAGAGCCGCTGCCAGTCTAAGTAGACAATACTGACTTCAGTGGACCAAAGGGGGTCTGATTCAGTATAAGGCAGTTTCGTGTGTGTTCATGCAATGTCAGCAAAATTGGCTCCATATTTGTCTCTGGCGAGCATAATTCTACAATTGGGGTACCACCACAGAGAAGGCCCTGTACCCAGGTGCCACTGGGGGTGGAGCTTCCTCAAAAATATCTTAACGATCAGTCAGCTTCATGTGGGAGCCGATTGTCCTGCAGAAGTCCTGGTCCCAAATAATTGAGCTCTTAATATGTCAAAACCAACTCGTTGAATTGAACGTAGGAGCAGACCGGCAGCCAGTAAAGTAACAGCACAGATTGTAGTTTATTAGCCTGGCAGCCATGTCTTAGGTCTGTGGAAACCTCTACATTACTTCAGAGACCTCTCCACCTGCGGTGCATCGCAGGAATCTAATCTGGGTGTTTCCAGAATGTGCATCTCTGTGACCTCATGTTTCTCTGGAGAAGGCTTTAGCTGTTGCTGCAACTTGAACTTGTTAAAAAAAAAAACCCTATTGTGCTGGATGTCCAAAGTCACAATTTCCAACTCACGATTTCCAAAATAAGGTCTGGGCCCCCTGTTGTACCGCTGAAGTGTGAACATCGGTGAAGCTAACAAGCTGGGCACAGCTTCTTGAGCTGAATATTGGTTCTGGGTCTCAGATTTCTTCTGGCTGCAGGTCCCTATGATTTTGGCCACTAATGAGCAGGGATTAATCTCACCACACTGGGCTCTGCACAGAGCGGCCAAGGACTCAGGTGTGCAAACACACCTAGCCTTTCCCTCAGCAGGTATTTTGAATGCCCACACAAGGCTGCTCAGTCCCATCTGGTCTTGTGGGGTGGGGAAAATGGCTATGGCAGGGGAGTAGACTGGTGTGGCTGCAGCAACCATCACACACCAACACACAGTTTAATCTTCCCGGTCATTCTGTTGCTGGCCTGAGAGTGGCAGTCCTCAAACAGGGAAACTTCAAGGGGAGAGTTCAATGGGAGACTGCTGAACTTGAGTTCAATCACAAATTCAAAACAATGGACTCCTCCCCCCACCCCCAAGGGCTGAATGGGGAGGTCGGACTCTTATCTCACTACAGATGCTACTCTTCTGCCCCTAAGCATTTCTTCTCTGTTCTAATCAAGCAAACTGCTATGTGTGTTGTATTTTTGCACCCTGAGTTCCTCCTTTGCAGCACCACTCCCACCTTCTAATTGGGATATGAGGACTTGAGAATCTCCAGTCCGACTCATATCTGATGTAGGGAGCATTGACTCTCAAAAGCTTTATGCCAGGGGTGTCAAACATGTGTGGCACAGGGGCCGAATCAGGCCCCCAGAGAGTTCCTATTAGGGCCCCGAGTGACTGGCTGTCCTCTGCTTCCTTCTCCCTCCCTCTTGCTTCCTTCTGCATAACAGCTTGATTTGCCAGGCTTGCTCAATCGCACAAGAGCTACAGAGCAAAACCTCTATTTTCTCCTCAGGGAGGTTGAGGCTCCTCCCTTAGGAGGAAGGGGAGATAGATAGCTTGCTTTGCCAGGCTCTCTCAATTGCACAGCAGAGCTACTGAACCAAGCCTCTCTTCCTTCTATTGGCTGAGACTCCTCCCCCCCCCCGTCCCCTGGGGAAAGAAGGAAAGAGCCAGAGCTTCCTTTGCCCAGTTCCCTGGATCCCGTGGGAGAAATTTTTTTTTTTTAAAAAAGCACCATTAAGACCAATGAGCATATGTAATTTTAAGCCAGTGTAATTTTAGGGTTTTTTTTTAAATCTTTAATGGTGTTTGCCTGTGTCCTTTATGAAATTTATATCTCTGCTACCTGGCATTTCATTCTATGGCCCCGCTTTGTCATAATATACATGGCATGACCTCTGCCAGTCAGGGCTTCTAGGGCCCCACCTTCTGTCTCCGGTTGAGCCATTGCAGAGAGCACAGGCTCAATTCACAGGCCGTATTTGGGGAGCCCTCTCTGCTGCTCGTGAAGCAACTCTGTTGGTTACTCCTGGTTGCTCGCATCCTGCGCCCATTGAGGCCGAGCAGCAGGTTCCTTCCAGACGCAGCACCCCACACAAACCGCTGCTCCCCCCCCCCCAAGGAAATCCTCTGCCCACACTGGCTCTTCCGCTGCACCTCCCACCTGCTAGCAGGGAAGGCTGCAGGCAGCTTCTGCTTTGGCCCACTGCGCCGCATTTTGCTGGGTCTTCAGTGGTACCACCATTTAAGTATTTTAATTACCCCTTTTAATTATGTAAATCCATGGAGTCAGTTTCCCTCTTAATTATTGATGATGGCTTTTGGCAGTGGCGTTGGAGGAAGAGGGCGGAGGATTTCGAGCTCCATTGACCGAAGGGCTTGGAAGGCATCCTGGAATCCCTCATCCTCCGTTCAGGGGAGTGTCGCCCTCCGGATTCAGCAGCTGGCGAGAGGTTAAACGCTCTCCGGCATCCTCCCCGCCCCCCGCGCCGGGCTGGAGGGCTGCCAGTTGCCAGCCCCCCACCAAGGCAGAACGGGTTGGCTCTGCTTTCTCACCAGAAATCCCCGCACGGTTCGTTATCCGTTCCCTGGACTGAATCCGGTTTCTCGCCAGTCACTTGGATTGTCCACGTACCATGAATGATCAAAGTAGGACGTATGCAGGTGGGCAGCCTAATACCCTTGTTTCTGGGCTGCTAACATACAGGGAACAGCTGGATTCGAATCCAGCAGCACCTTCGAGACCCACGATATTTTCAAGGTATAAGCTTTTGAGAGTCACGCTCTCTCCGCCTGAAGTACACGTGTGTGTACTTCCGATTTTGCAGTGACCCTATGAGTTAACGTCCTCCAAAACATCTGATCATGAAGAGCCTTGCTCCGGTCTTGGCAAACCAAGGGCCTTTGTGGTGGCTTCCTTGTTTGAGTCCATCCATCCGGGGAAGTGATGCTCTGTATTCTTGGTGCTTTGGGAGGGGGGGGGCACAACAGTGGGAGGGCTTCTAGTGTCCTGGCCCCACTGATGGACCTCCTGATGTTGTCTGGTTTTTTGGCCACTGTGTGACACAGAGCTTCTCCTACGTTCTTATTTCGGGGCTTCCTGTTTTCCTGCTGCTTTGACTTTTCCTATCATGATTGTCTTTTCCGGTGTGACTCATGTTTTTTCCTAATGTTACCAAAGTATGACAGCCTCCCTTTGGTCATTTTGACTCCTAAGGAGAGTTCAGGCATGAACTAAGACTTATGCCCCCGTCTCTAAAGTTGTTACTGGACTCCAATTTAGCTTTGGCTGCCCACTAAACCTAACTTACGTGGGTGGCCTGTGCAATACCGACACCAGTAAGGTCTTGCTCAAACACAGAGAGGGGAAGAGCACAAGATCTGGACATGTCCAAAGTCATAGAAGGAATAGAATTGGGCACTGTGCATTTGTCAGGTATGCAGATTTGATAAATTGCAAAGGGAAGTTTCCACTCTTCAGTGGAAATTGTACTGCGGGCAAGACCTCAGGTGTGACAATTGGTGGGGTGAGTGATTTCAGTAGCTGGGAAAGAGCTGCTGCAGATGGACGGAGAGGACTCGGGTCCAATGTTTTGCCACTGACCCGCCCTGCTCCCCTCTCCCCCCCCTCCTTCCCTCCCTCCTTCCCTTCTTCTTTCTCCACCAGGGAAGTCAGAAGTGGAGCAGTGGTCAGACATGTACACGGTGACCAGCCAGATCTCCTTGACGGTCAGGCGGGAGGACGATGGGGTCCCCGTCGTCTGTGAGGTGGACCATCCTGCCGTCAAAGACCTGCAGACCAAACACTACCTAGATGTAATGTGTGAGTACCAGAGACCACGTGGAGCTGCTGAAGTTTTAATAATAATAACGATAATGATGATGATGGTAATAATTCAGCAGTTCATTGTAAAGTGAATGTAAAGGATGGAGTTTTGGAAAGCTTTTTCTGGCCACTTTTGCAGCTGTTTGGGGCTTTTATCCTCCAAGCTTGAACTTCTCCAGCTGAGCTCTGCCAAAGAGGGTTGACTAAGCCCTGCAAGGTTCATATGGAAAGGAACAGGTTTCTTTCACATTTGTCTGTTGCCGAAAGAGAGTTGGTACGATAAAACATCTAAGGCTTCCTCCTCTTCCCTCTCTTACTCCCACGAGGTGTAGGGTAAGCCTAGTTTGACCTGATCAAAACATCAAACTGCGATGCTGCCGTCTGGAGAAGGGTTTTCAGAAAGCCAGAATCTCCAGACTGTGACTTGCACGCTGGAAGGTGGGACATCTTAGAGCCTTTGAATGTTTGTGTGGTTGTTTCATAGAATCAGAGATGGAGGGGGCCTCTAGGGTCATCTAGTCCAGCCCCCTGCACAATGCAGGAAACTCACAAAAAACCTCCCCTACACACATCCTCAGTGACCCCAGCTCCATGCTCAGAAGATGGCAAAATCCTCCAGGATCCCTGGCCAAACTGGCCTGGAGAAAAAATTGCTGACTGACCCCAAAGTGGCAACCAACACCTCCCTGAGTTCTTTACTACCTGGGCTCTTCACATCTCTTTGCTACCTTTATAGTGCACTTTTCTCATTAAGACTCAAGTTGGATTCCACAGTGTGCTTGTGTCAAGGGCTGTCAAGCTGCAGGCTGAATCGAGGCAACCCTTCAGGGGCTTTTAAAGGCAAGAGGTACTCAGAGGTGGTTGGCCGTCGCCTGCCTCTGCACAGCAACCTTGGGCCTCCTTGCTGGTCTCCCATCCAAGGACTAACCAGGGCTGACCCTACATAGTTTCCAGGATCTGATGAGATTGGGCTACCCTGGGCCATCCAAGGCAAGGCAAGAGGCATTCAGAGGCGGCTGGCCATTGCCTGCCTCTGCGTAGCAACCCTGGGCTTCCTCGGAGGTCTCCCATCCAAGGACTAACCAGGGCCAACCCTGCTTAGCTTCTGAGATCTGACAGGATCGGTCCAGGCCGGGCCATCCATTTCAGGGCATAAATCGATGGGAAAGGAAAGGAAAGGCCCCCTGTGCAAGCACCAGTCGTTTCCCACTCTGGGGTGACGTTGCTTTCACAACGTTTTCACGGCAGACTTTTTGCGGGGTGGCTTGCCGTTGCCTTCCCCAGTCATCTACACTTTCCCCCCAGCAAGCTCGGGGGGGGGGGGGGAATGGAAGGATGGAAGGCTGAGTCAACCTCGAGCTGGCTACCTGAACCCAGCTTCCGCAGGAATCGAACTCCGGTCGCGAGCAGAGAGTTCAGACCCACAGTACTGCAGTACTGCTGCTTTACCACTCTGCGCCACGGGGCCGCTTCTAAATCAATGGGACGAGACCTCTGATAAGAAATGTACCGGGCCTAGCATTGCAGAAAGCTAAAACAAGCATAGGATAATATGAGGCGATCCAGGATGCTTCAAGTTCAAATGTCACTTTGGCCACAGACTCACAGTGTGGCTTTTCTGAAGCCATTTTTTGCCCCTTAAAGCACTTTCAGATTAGCCACCCAATCAAACGTGATGTACGTGCTTTTTTACAATACACGTGTACCTTTTAGAAGATGGTTGCCCTGATATCCCTCTCGCCAAACTGTTGTGCTTGGCTTTAAGCCGCATCTTTCCATTTCACACAGAACCAGGGAACGGACCCAAGAGTGTGTTGCACAGAAACTATCCCCAACATTATAGCATTTTGGGTGGCCCTGAGCCACAGTGGAAAGGGTTGGCCTCTCTAGGGGTGTGATGAGATCCAGCTAGAGCAACATCATTCAAACACAGTTTGAGAGCCAGTTTGGTGTAGTGGTTAAGTGCGCGGACTCTTATCTGGGAGAACTGGGTTTGATTCCCCACTCCTCCCCTTGCAGCTGCTGGAATGGCCTTGGGTCAGCCATAGCTCTCTCATCTGGGAGAACTGGGTTTGATTTCCCACTCCTCCACTTGCAGCTGCTGGAATGGCCTTGGGTCAGCCAGAGCTCTCTTATCTGGGAGAATCGGGTTGGATTCCCCACTCCTCCACTTGCAGCTGCTGGAATGGCCTTGGGTCAGCCAGAGCTCTCTTATCTGGGAGAACCAGGTTTGATTCCCCACTCCTCCACTTGCACCTGCTGGAATGGCCTTGGGTCAGCCATAGCTCTCTCATCTGGGAGAACCGGGTTTGATTTTCCACTCCTCCCCTTGCAGCTGCTGGAATGGCCTTGGGTTAGCCGTAGCTCTCTCATTTGGGAGAACCGGGTTTGATTCCCCACTCCTCCACTTGCAGCTGCTGGAATGGTCTTGGGTCAGCCATAGCTCTCTCATCTGGGAGAACCGGGTTTGATTTTCCACTCCTCCCCTTGCAGCTGCTGTTAATGGCCTTGGGTTAGCCGTAGCTCTCTCATCTGGGAGAACCGGGTTTGATTCCCCACTCCTCCACTTGCACCTGCTGAGATGGCCTTGGATTAGCCGTAGCTATCACGGGAGTTGTCCTTGAAATGGCAGCTACTATGAGAGCCCTCTCAGCCCCACCTACCTCACAGGGTGTCTGTTGTGGGGGGAGAAGATATAGGAGATGGTAAGCCGCTCTGAGTCTCTGATTCAGAGAGAAGGCTGGGGTATAAATCTGCAGTCTTCTTCTTCTGTGTGAAGGAGCAAGGCCACTTCCATCTTGTCAGAGCAGATACGAGGCCAAAAATGTCTTTCATATGTGCTGCTCAACAACATCAGCATCACACAAGTAAGGCTCCCCGTGCTAATTTATTTCTTCTACTTCATTATGTTGTTCCCATTATGAGCATTCTGCTTACAATTTTCATATCGCTGGAAGTATTTGGGAAGTAATGTCCCTATAATGGGAAAACAACCCAAAAAAAAAATATCCGATACTACCTAAATGGGCAGATTGTGTCTGTCTTGCGACTGTGCTAATGTGTAATTCATTTATGCAAACTTAATGTCCATTAACATTTCTTGTAGAGCTCCATTAGCTTTAATAATACATTAGCACCTTTGTTAGGTCTGATCAAAAAAGCTTAACCACACGCGCAGGCTGGCAGATGAAAAGGGAAACAGCGACGTGGAAGTGATCACAGGGTGGCGGGCACTTTGGTGTGGCAGCTGCTTGTTTATCAGGGAGAGGGGGGCGCTGGCCTTACAGGTAGGCACCAAGGCAAGGCAGCTGTGCCACGTGGGCCCTTTCCGATCTGGCCTGTAAGGCAGGCTGAGACCCAGAGGGAATTTCTGCTGCGCCATCTCCGCTGCAGCAGACAGAGCAGCAACAGAGCGGGGAAGGCCTCTGGTGGCGCTCCTCTTTGTTCTGCTGAGGCCTCTGCGGGAGAAAGGCCCTTGGGCTGTACTCCTGGTAATTAAGGGAGGGGAAGGTGCGCCATGGGTTCACACAGGGCGGGGTTTTTTTGTAGCAGGAAGTCCTTTGGATGTAGCCAATCATAGAGTTGGGAGGGACCTCCAGGGTCATCTAGCCCCTGCACAATGCAGGAAAATCCTCCAAGAGCTTACAGCAGGGGTGTCAAACATGCGGCTCAGGGGCCAAATCAGACCCCGGAGAGCTCCTATCAGGCCCCCGAGGGCTCCTATCAGGCCCTCGAGGAAATGGCTGCCATCAGCTTCCTTCTCCCTCTCTCTTGCTTCCTTCTGCATCACAGCTTGCTTTGCAAGGCTTGCTCAATCACACAGGAGCTATAGAGCAAACACTCCATTTTCTCCATTGGCTGAGGGGCTCCTCCCTTGGGGAGGAAGGGGGAAAGATAGAGCTTGTTTTTTCCAGGCTCTCTCAATTGCATAGCAGAACTACTGTGCCAAGTCTCTCTCCCTTCTGTTGGCTGAGGCTCCTCCCCCCAGTCCCTTGAGTAAGGAAGGAAAGAGCCAGAGCTTCCTTTGCCCCGTTCCCTGGATCCCATGGGAGAAATACAAACAAAGCACCTTTAAGACCAACGAGTGCTAATGTTTTAAGCATGTTTTAAGTTTTTTTAAAGAAATCTTTCATTGTGTTTGTCTGTGTCCTTTATAAAGTTTATATCTCTGCTACCTAATCTTAAATAGGTACACAGATGGCCCAATGTGGCCCAGCCCAACGAGGTCTCATTTATGTCAGATTCGGCCCTCATCACAAAATGAGTTTGACACGCCTGGCTTATAGGGCTCTTCTTACAGGATCTACTGTAAGCTCTTGGAGGATTGGCTGCTTCAGGGGGGTGTAGCCTAATATGCAAAGAACTTCCTGCTAGAAAAGAAGCCCCGGGTTCACAGCTGTGCAGCGTTAATACAGACAGGAACTAATCTCTTTAGAATTTGTGTATTGCTTGGGAAAATGTTGGCATGCTGGCACATCTGAGGCTCCTGAGCTTCTTCCTCCCACACGGAGAAAGCGATTCGAAAGCTGAGCACTAATCTTTCTTCCTGGGGTGCTCCCCCCACCCCCACCCCCCGGCAGTCGTAGCACAAGATACCGCAAAGGAACATGATGTCCGCTTCTCAGCTCTCCGATGTCCAGATTACAGCGGTGTTTGATTTCAGGCTGGCCTTTCAGAGAAACGACACTTGTAAAATCAGGCGTAATTGTCGCGTTCTCCAGAGGGTTCGGTGGACCCCGGAACTCGCAATCAGAGCCAAGTGGCGCTCCCAATTACTGTTTCTCCGGCGCCACGTGACTGCTGCATCACCGCTAGGCATCGTACCATCTCGGGGAGCAATTAGTTTTGGGCTCCTGGCACAGGGCACAGCCCCAGATTTGCCCCCACGGCGGGGTCAGTACTGGAAGAGGAAGGGGAGGCCATAAAGAATCTGTGCATTCCCTGCCAGTGTATAGTTCCTGCTCAACCCACCCGTTCCCCTCTCCCAGTGCCTTCCTTTGATCACCGGAGCATTGCCAATGAATGCGCGATCACAGCCAGCGAATTTCGCACTTTGGTACACTTAGTACGAGATGGAATTCAGCAGGAAGTGGCTTGTAATAAAAGCGAGGGTATTAGCAGTCAAAATTCAAATTATCTACGGAGCATTTTTAAGGCAGCGCACTAATTATTGTTTGCTCAAAGACCTGACTGCAGGGAAGGCTGTGCAAGGGGAGGGGTGGGGGGTGAGAGCTGCACGGGGAAGGAGGGAGCCTTTCTCCATGGGAAATGAGACGGATTTGGACAGCCACGTTCTTTGCAGTGATTCGGTGTGAGGGGGGCCCATCAAGCCTGTGGGGGGCACCGTGTTCTCAGGAGTACATTGAACACATCAAGCTGCCTTATAATGAACCAGACCATCAAGGTCGGTATTGCCTACTCAGACTGGCAGCAGCTCTCCAGGGTCTCAGGCGGAGGTCGTTCACATCTCCTACTGCCTGGTCCTTTCAACTGGGGCACCAGCGGTTGAACCTGGGACCTTCTGGTGTAGTGGTTGAGTGCGTGGACTTACCTGGGAGAACCAGGTTTGATTCCCCACTCCTCCACTTGCACGTGCTGGAATGGCCTTGGGTTAACCATAGCTCTCATAGGAGATGTCCTTGAAAGGGGAACTTCTGTCACAGCTCTCTCAGCCCTCACCAACCTCACAGGGTGGACCTGAGAGTCAATTTGGTGTAGTGGTTAAGTGCACTGACTCTTATCTGGGAGAACCGGGTTTGATTCCCCACTCCTCCACTTGCACCTGCTGGAATGGCCTTGGGTCAGCCATAGCTCTGGCATAAGTTGTCCTTGAAAGGGCAGCTGCTGTGAGAGCCCCACCCACCTCACAGGGTGTCTCTTGTGGGGGAAGAAGATAAAGGAGATTGTAAGCCACTCTGAGTCTCTGATTCAGAGAGAAGGGCAGGGTATAAATCTGCAATGATTTTTCTTCTTCTTCATGCCAAGTGGATGCTTTACCATTGAGCCATGGTCCCCCTCTAACACTTGGAGGACTGACTACTGGAGTCTAAGCTTGGAAGCAGTGAAGGGTTGCAGGCAGAGAAATTTAGCATCTTTTGTTGAGAGCTTTTGGTTGAAAGTTCAGTGTGTATCGTAAGAGATAGACTTTGGTAGCCTCTTCTGAACCACAGAAGGCTGGTCCCATCCCACTGCTCCAGGGGCCCTCCTGACTGGCCACTTTGGGTGCATTAGCTTCCTTTGTATCCCACAACAGAAGACTAACCAGGCTGGAGATGTTTGTGCTCTTCCAGGTTCCTTTCTGCAGTGCAGAGAAATTTAACAAGAAGAAGACTGCAGATTTATACCCCGCCCTTCTCTCTGAACCGGAGACTCAGAGCTGCTCACAATCTCCTTTATCTTCTTCCCCCATAACAGACACCCTGTGAGGTGGGTGGGGCTGAGAGGGCTCTCACAGCAACTGCCCTTTCAAGGACAACCTCTGCCAGAGCTATGGCTGACCCAAGGCCATTCCAGCAGCTGCAAGTGGAGGAGTGGGGAATCAAACCCGGTTCTCCCAGATAAGAGAGCTATGGCTGACCCAAGGCCATTCCAGCAGCTGCAAGCAGAGGAGTGGGGAATCAAACCCCATTCTCCCAGATAAGAGTCAGTGTACTTAACCACTACACCAAAATGGCTCTCAGGTCCACCCTGTGAGGTTGGTGGGGGCCGGGGGAGCCGTGACAGAAGTTCCCCTTCCAAGGACATCTCCTATGAGAGCTATGGCTGACCCAAGGCCATCCCAGTAGCTGCAAGTGGAGGAGTGGGGAATCAAACCTGGTTCTCCCAAATAAGAGAGCTCTGGCTGACCCAAGGCCATTCCAGCAGCTGCAAGTGGAGGAGTGGGGAATCAAACCTGGTTCTCCCAGATAAGAGTCCGCACACTTAACCACGACACCAAACTGGCTCTCAAGAACATCCGTTGTGGATCAGACCAGTTGCCCACCTAATCTGGCATCCTGTCTCATGGACAGCCAGATTGGAGAGCCAGTTTGGTGAAGCGGTTAAGTGCATGGACTCTTATCTGGGAGAACCAGGTTTGATTCCCCACTCCTCCACTTGCAGCGGCTGGAATGGCCTTGGGTCAGCCATAGCTCTGGTCGAAGTTGTCCTTGAAAGGGCAGCTGCTGTAGGAGCCCACTCAGCCCCACCCACCTCACAGGGTGTCTGTTGTGGTGGAAGGAGATAAAGGAGATTGTAAGCTGCTCTGAGTCTCTGATTCAGAGAGAAGGGCAGGGTATAAATCTGCAGTTTTCTTCTTCATATGCTCCCTGAGGGTTTGCAAGAACAAGTATTGTTCTCCCCAGCACAACTCTGGGAAGGGTGTCTGCCTGTAAACATGAAGATGCCATTGAGTCATCATGACTAATAGAGGAGAAGCCAAGGTTCAGCACTGGAGCATCTTCCTCTCAGGTCCCCTGCAGCTCCCATTCCAAGGCTGGGATTAGAGTGGAAGACCCTTGTTAGGGAGGTTCCTTTAGCCAGAGAAGACAATGCAATAAAAAAGGCCAATGCTATACTGGGGATTGTTGGAAAGGGAATTGAAAACAAATCAGCCAGTATTATAATGTTCCTGTATAAATCGATGGTGCGGCCTCATTTGGAGTACTGTGTACAATTCCAGTCACCACGCCTCAAAAAAGATGATATAGCATTGGGAAAAGTCCAGAAAAGGGCAACTAGAATTATTAAAGGGTTTCGAACACTTTCCCTATGAAGAAAGGTTAAAACGCTTGGAGCTCTTTAGCTTGGAGAAATGTCGACTGCGGGGTGACATGATAGAGGTTTGCAAGATTATGCATGGGATAGAGAAGGTAGAGAAAGAAGTACTTTTCTCACAATACAAGAACTCGTGGGTATTCAGTGAAATTGCTGAGGTTTGAATGGATAAAAGGAAGTACTTTTCCACCCAAAGGGTGATTAACACATGGAATTCACTGCCACAGGAAGTGGTGGCGGCTACAAGCATAGACAACTTCAAGAGGGGATTGGATAAACATATGGAGCAGAGGTCCATCAGTGGCTATTAGCCATAGAGTATTGATGGAACTCTCTGTCTGGGGCAGTGATGCTTTGTATTCTTGGTGCTTGGGGGGAGGGGCAACAGTGGGAGAGCTTCTAGTGTCCTGGCCTGAGTGATGGAGCTCCTGATGGCACCTGGGTTTTTTTGGCCCCTGTGTGACACAGAGTGTTGAACTGGATGGGCTATTGGCCTGATCCAACATGGCTTCTCTTATGTTGGATAAGCATATGGAGCAGAGGTCCATCAGTGGCTATTAGCCACAACTTATCATTGGAACTCTCTGTCTGGGGCAAGTGATGCTCTGTATTCTTGGTGTTTGGGAGGGGCACCATGGGAGGGCTTCTAGTGTCCTGGCCCCACTGGTGAACCTGCTGATGGCACCTGGGTTTTTTTGGCCACTGTGTGACACAGAGTGTTGAACTGGATGAGCCATTGGCCTGATCCAACATGGCTTCTCTTACGTTCTTAATAATGTCTTGAAATAGACCTGACGCAGTACAAAGCAACTTTGCGTGTTCACTAGCCACTGGTTGGATTTATCATCCATGCAGTTGTCTAATCCCCTTTTAAAGCCAACTAACCCAGTTGCTCCAGTTACAGTTCAGATTAACCCTCCAATCTCACACCAAAGAGAAATCTGCCAATGACCAAACAAATTAGGATGTAGGGAGGGGAGGAAAGGAAGCTCTTTAAGAATCTGACTCCTTTGATTAGATTTCCCCTTCCATACAAACACCTAAAGGGTGGGATGGCTTCGTTGAGTTTGCAGGCCAGTGGAGAAGGCCCCAGTTCCTGTGGGGGGATCCAGAGGGAGTCAGGTTTTAAATTGGTGCAGGAGAGCTTCCTGTGTTGAGAAGATTTAACTCTGCATCCGGCGGAGCCCTGTGAATATGCTAATAGGAGTGCTTGCCAGGAGAGGTTTGTCCACATGCCTGCTGCAGCTATTGTTCTAGGCCCGTCAGTGATTCCATTAGAAGCAGAGACCTCCTGCCGAACGCCTGCACTTTGTTGGGAATCGGCATGCAGGGTCTCGGGCTGTCAGGTTTGACCTATTTAACTAAGGTTTTGAGAACAGTTCATTTGAACTTCCCTTTTTTGTGCCACAACTCGAAACGAAATGATGGATCTGGGTTTCTTTCTCTCTCTTTTTTCCCCCTCCTCCCTCCAGCCCCCCACCCTCTTCCTCTGTGTTTCTTTTAAGTTCATTGTGAGAACTTTTAAGAATTTGGCAAGCAACTTATGGGTTGTGTTGCTGAACCGTGTTGAGTAGAAGCACCGGAAAGAAGGCAAAACTCAGATCTATTTGAGTTGCCGATGCGGGGGAGGGTAGCAGAACCTGGGAGAGGTGGGCAGCCTCCTGGTACAACAGTAGAGATGTGGGCAGCAGGTGCACAGCACCCCATGGCAGCCTCCTTGTGGATTTTACAGGCCCCCTCCCCAAGCCTTGGCTTCCCCTCCCCCTCGGGACCCCGCCCCCCAGTCACCTCAGCACATGAAGCAGAGAGTGGCACCGGCAAGCTCTCCCCTGAAGCCCTCTGAGCAGAGTTGGGTGGGTGGGTGGGCAGATTTCGAAAGCTGGGTGGGCAGGTGGGCAGCCGGCCACACCCCCTGCTCCCAGCAGCCCTTAGTCCTGCCATAAAGAGCTGGGGACTCCATGGGCTGCCTTGTTTTCCACCACCATGAGCCTGAACGGTAAGTTCTTGGGTGGGTGGGAGGAAGGAGAGGCCCCTAGATTGCACAGGCTTGAGTCCTTTCGGGGTGGGAAGGGAGAGAGGAGGGCTGCCAGGACGTGCCTCCCCAAGCCAGCGTGTACAAACCACGTGCGTTCCCTGCTGCTCCCGGTTGGGGAAGGGCACAGGAAAGCAGGGGAATGAGGACGGAGCACAGAGATACAAATCAGCCTTCTTTTGAACTTCGGAACTGGAAGTTGATCGCTGCAGGCTGAGCTCCAGGAAAGATAGAAGGGGAATCAGAGCTTATATGCAATTTAAATCACACTGCAGGGGGGAGGGAGAGGGGTGGTCCCCAGCCTCTCCAGCTTCTTGCTCTCACCCCCATGGCCGCCCCCCGTGGCCCGCTCCCCCTGTGACTCTTAGCTACGGGGCTGTTGGGCAGTCACCTTTTGCAGCCCTTTATGATTCTGCTTTCCAAACGGCTCTTCTGCATAGCCTGGAGTTCATGCTGTGAGCGTGAGGGTGCCGGCTGTTTGGTTCTTTGCATGAGCGGTGATGCCTTGAGCTTTTGTGACATGGCTGATGCCTGATAAATGTAGGGTTGCCAGCTCCAGTTTGGGAAACTCCTGGAGTTTGGGGAATGGAGCCTGAAGAGGGAAAGAACCTCAGCAGGGCAAAATGTTGCAGCGTCCACCCTTCAAAGCATCCCTTTTGCTCCAGCGGAACTGATCTCTCTGTAGTCTGGAGATGAGCTGTAATTCCAGAGGATCTCCAGGTCCCACCTGGAGGCTGGCATCCCTGCGTGACGACTGTGCTGCAGTCAGCTATGCAGTGTACAGCAGGGGTGGCCAACGGTAGCTCTCCAGATGTTTTTTTTGCCTACAACTCCCATCAGCTTCAGCCAGCATGGACAATGGCTGGGGCTGATGGGAGTTCTAGGCAAAAAACAACTGGGGAGCTATCATTGGCCATCCCTGGTATACAGAATCCTTCTGACTGTACAAAGAAGTCCTTTTAGGCCACTTTTACTAATTTGTTGATCGATATGTGCTCTGTTTCAGGAACAATACGTTTTAGTTGCCATCAGACTTGAGTGTTTGTGGATCTCTTTCTACTGTGAGCAGGTTCCGATGATGGGGAAAAGCCAGGGGAAATACCTGGAGCCTCCCTTGATTGTCAAGTTCCCATACAAGTCTAGGAACAACACAGGGTGGTTCGTGCTCTTCTTCACTTGACCTCATTTCTGGTTGGGTGGGTTGTGCTCTCGGTTTTGCTGGCAATCTTTGAAAGCTCCAAGCTTGACCTCCTGCATCTGTTCCTAAATGGGAACATTTGGACGAAGCTAAGATGATGCTTTCCCATGAAAGAGTCTCATTCTTGGGTGATTGGATGGGGGACGCTGTGCCTCAAAAAACACCAAAAACGTGCAGAACAACTGCGGTCCAGAAGCATCCTTTAACCAGGAGGCCCATCAGTGGCTATTAGCCGCAGTGTATTCTTGGAACTCTCTGTCTGGGGCTCTATATTCTGTCTGCTCTATATTCTTGGTGTTTGGAGGTGAGGGGCAACAGGCTTCTAGTGTCCTGGCCCCACCAATGGCCCTCCTGATGGCGCCTGGGTTTTTTGGCCACTGTGTGAAGAAGAAGAAGATATTGGATTTATATCCCGCCCTCCACTCCAAAGAGTCTCAGAGCGGCTCACAATCTCCTTTACCTTCCTCCCCCACAACAGACACCCTGTGAGGTGGGTGGGGCTGAGAGGGCTCTCACAGCAGCTGCCCTTTCAAGGACAACCTCTGCCAGAGCTATGGCTGACCCAAGGCCATTCCAGCAGGTGCAAGTGGAGGAGTGGGGAATTGAACCCGGTTCTCCCAGATAAGAGTCTGCTCACTTAACCACTACACCAAACTGGCTCTCAGCTACACCAAACTGGCTCTGTGATACAGAGCATTGGACTGGATGGGCCATTGGCCTGATCCAACATGGCTTCTCTTGTCTTATGAAGCAGAGTGTCCCGGTAATATCTTTTTGTCAGAAGCAGGGCTGTGGTTGCTGGATGCCTGCTGCAAACGCAAGATGCCAGAAATTGTTTCTACACTTGCACAATGGTCACCAACCCCTTCGTTTCTTCATGGGACTGGATCCAAATGGGGTGGGGGTGGAAACAGGAATGGCTCTCCCCTATCACTTCTCCAGCCTCTGCACATGAGCATCTTCTCTTGCCAGCTGAAAAGAAGGCTGTATGTAAATACCATTTTAAAAAGGAAATGGAGCATCAAAATACATTAAAGCATCATTAAGGGCCTGAGCTAAACGAGAAAGGGAGGGGAGAATCCAGCCCGGAATATTTCCAGTTTAAAAACCCACAGCTTGCCTTGGTGGGGTTCTCGTCCTCCTCCTTTCTTTTGTTGCATAATTTTGGGGAGGAAGGGAAAGAGAGCTTCAAGCCACAGGAGAAGGAATGCAAAGTTAAGTCATAATTAATGGAACACAGATATTTGTAATGTCTACATGTATGCCTATAAAAAATATAAGCCCAGGGAAAGTGCTGTAACTTCTGTTTCTTGTTTATACCCAGAGAATTCCCCGTGCCCAATTATGTTTGACAAAAAAAAGAAAAAAGAGAGAGAAAAGAAAAACAGAGCCATATGCAAGTTCCTTGTGCTTTAATAATCTGCGCGTTCCTAGCGAGCACAAATATTAATTGCAATAGTATGCAGTGAAGTGATTAACATCAATATGATTTATCATCTGGAGATTTCTGGAACATAAATAAATGAGTTGTTTTGTTCAGCGAGGTGTTGACCCTTTCAGAATATGTGATTTAAAGGGGCTTTATGTTATTATGCCTATTATTGGAAATATGAAAGGCGCCACGATCAGCCGAGTGTTCAGTTATTTGATTTTCTGGAGCATTAGCCGCTCTTGTTTGTGACATTTCCCAGTTGGGTGCTCGTTTGCGAGCTCATTAATAAGGCTTTCTCCAAGGAATGTCGCTGCAGATGAGGAACGGTATAGCCGAGCCCAGCCCCGCGAACGCATCTCTTGGTCACAGCGAGGAGGCGGTTAAATGGGTTAAAATGGAGAATAAGAAACCTTCCCCGCAGGCATCAGCCCAGACGCCCCGGTTCTTGCTTGCAAGTAAAAAGGCCAGCTTTGTGCTTTGGAATAAAAACGAAGCCAAATATTTTGGCACCCCGATTTGGAGGGACTGCTTTATGGAGGCCTCTCTTTCTGACGGCCAGCCTTCCCGCTGCGAGATGCCAAACTCTGGTGGTCTGTGTAATTGGCAGTAAAAGTAGCTTGCTTTACGGTCCCTAACAGGCTGGTTTAACAAGAGGGATGCAGGGTATATTTTTGTAAAAAAAAAAAAACGCAAGGGACAATATAAACCAAGCACAACTCGGACCCCTTGGGCTTTATTTTCTATCTTGGGTATGCATCAATGTGTGAGAGAGAATCAGAGAAACAGCACAATGGCACTGTGTTGCTTTTAATAAAACATTTTAGATTTCTGTGTCCTTCGCACCCCCCTCCCCCCCTTTAGTTTGACTAGTAATACCAAAGTTAGTCTTTGATTTCTCACCTCCTCCCTGGTATTCTTTACAAGGGTCAACTGGAAATAGTGCTGGCCCCTTTTGGCACTTGGCTCTTCTAAAGCCTCTGCAGAGTGTAATCCAGAGAGTATCTTCGTGACATCGCTGAGGGCTTTGGGACATGACTGTTGCCCAAATGACTGGTTGTCTGGCTGGCTTGAGTGGTCAGGTGGTCCTGTCCTCTGAAGCTCAGTCTGGGAAGGAGGAGGAGGAGAAGAAGAAGAGGAGCAGCTCTGTATTCTTGGTGCTTGGGAGGGGCAACAGTGTGAGGACTTCTAGTGTCCTGGCCCCAGTGATGGACCTCCTGATGACACCTGGGTTTTTTGGCCACTGTGTGACACAGAGTGTTGGACTGGATGGGCCATTGGCCTGATCCAACATGGCTTCTCTTATGTTCTTATGTGACAGAGTGTTGGACTGGATGGGCCTTTGGACTGATCCAACATGGCTTCTCTTATGTTCTTATGTGACAGAGTGTTGGACTGGATGGGCCATTGGCCTGATCCAACATGGCTTCTCTTATGTTCTTATGTGACACAGAGTGTTGGACTGGAGGGGCCATTGGCCTGATCCAACATGGCTTCTCTTATGCTCTTTTGTGACACAGAGTGTTGGACTGGAGGGGCCATTGGCCTGATCCAACATGGCTTCTCTTATGCTCTTTTGTACTTAAGATATTGGATTTATACCCTGCCTTCACTCTGAATCTCAGAGTGGCTTGCAATCTCCTTTCCCTTCCTCCCAGTTTGGTGTAGTGGTTAAGTGCACGGACTCTTATCTGGGAGAACCGGGTTTGATTCTCCACTCCTCCACTTGCACCTTCTAGCATGGCCTTGGGTCAGCCATAGCTCTGGCAGAGGTGGTCCTCGAAAGGGCAGCTGCTGGGAGAGCCCTCTCCAGCCCCACCCACCTCACAGGGTGTCTGTTGTAGGGGAGGAAGATAAAGGAGATTGTGAGCCACTCTGAGACTCTTCGGAGTGGAGGGCAGGATATAAATCCAATATCTTCTTCTACCCCCACAACAGACACCCTGTGAGGTGGGAGGGGCTGAGAGAGCTCTCACAGAAAGCCACCCTTTCAAGGACAACTCCTGCGAGAGCTATGGCTGACCCAAGGCCATTCCAGCAGGTACAAGTGGAGGAGTGGGGGATCAAACCCGGCTCTCCCAGATGAGAGTCCACGCACTTCACCACTACACCAAACTAGCTCTGGAGAATTACTAGCTAGGGATACTGGCCTCTAGGGTGGACTTGGGCTCCCCAAAAATTCCAGCTCATCTCCAGGCTACAGAGATCAGTTCCCCTGGAGAAAATGGGTACTTTGGATGGTGGACTCTCTGACGTTGTACCCCACTGAAGGTCCCTGTCTCCCCCAGGCTCCATCCCCAAATCTCCAGGAGTCTCCCAACCTGGATCTGGCGACCCCACGTCCCATCCTCAGCCAGTGGGGGGGGGGCGGGGGCGGACTTGGAACCCCTACCTTTAGCTATCAAGCCCCTTGTCAGTTCTGGGCTCTTTGTGGTGGTTGTTTAAAGAAGGAAATGGTTGCCGGCGTTTCTATAGAATCAAGCTGCTAAAGGCAGCCCGGCAGGTAAGAGCCCAAAATAGCCAGCACAGCTTTATGAACTGAAATCTGGAGCAAGCAGTGGATGTTCTCGAAATGCTGCATTCAGGGCCAGATTAACAATTAGGCCTATGAGCCCCCATGCCTTTAGGGCCCCGGGCTGGCTTTCCCCCCCTGCACATGCAGCCAGCAACTGAGCCGCTCTTTGCCCGACTTGCCTGGTGCGGCTTTTGCCTTTCTCTGCCTCTCCTCCCGCAGCTTTGGCAAAGGGGCTTTTGGGAAGGTGCCTGCAGGGGCCGCAGGCAGCGGGGTGGGTGCTCCGACTGAGATAATTTGCAAGCCCCCCCCCCCCCAAGATTTTGATTGCCTAGGGGCCTCCACAGGGTTTAATCCCGCACTGAGCCTGCCTGTTTCAGGGGCTGCAGCCGCTGTGTAGCCAGAGACTACCAGGTTCATGGAGGCCGAGTTGGGGGGACGAGGAATCTTCATGTGCCAAGAGGGGCCCTTTGTGAGCAGAGCAGAAGCTCTGGTTTGGGAGAGCCTCACTCGCCTGTTGGTTGGGAAGAGCAGAGGGGTCGCTGCAACCGCGTTCTGTGGGCCTCCTGCCCCTCCTTGGCGCTGCAGAGGAGAAGGCGAGAGGTGCAGTGTGCAGAGGCAAGCCTCAGGACCTCGTGGACGGGAACCTTGGCGGGTTCAGTGTTCACAGAAAGCAGTGAGGCTTCAGGGCACAGCCGAGTTCCGCTGGCTTCCGTGGACTTGCTGGGATTGGTCCCTTCAGCAGCATGGCAGGAGTGATGAATGGGGCTATTTCAGAACTGCAGGCAGGCAACCTGTTCATTGGAGTGGGCTCATTAGTCAGGGAAAGGCATGTCCTTGATGGAGCTTCCAGAGCAGCCAGGCATCCGCCCCAGCAGGCACCGAGTCTCACCGTCACAGGCTTCTGCCTGTCAAGCAGGCGGTGAGGGGGGCGGGGGGGGGCAGAATTGGGTGGTCCCTTTCCATATCAGGAGGATGTGTGCGTCTGCCTGTATGAGAGACCCTGTTGTCTAGCCAAAAGAGGTCCTTGATTTGGGCGCCCCCCCCCCCAAAAAAAAGGATAAAACCAAGTGTGATCTTCATTGTTCGGAATCCCATTTTAAAATCTCCTTTTCTTACTCCTTCCCTCCCCCCCCCCCCCCAATTCCTTACTTTCAACATCCATTCCTTTTCGGACTTTCTTCGCATAGATGCAACACTGTCTCCTGCCAGTCTAATTTTCAAAGTGGAGTTTGTCCTTGTCATCTCTTTTTTTGTTGTTAATTCTTTGCTCTGTCAATAATTGCTGACGTTCTCCGTTCCCAGCGTTGGTATTTTGAGCTCTGAGCTCCCCCCTCCCCCCCACGTACCCCTTTTGCCGCTGATACTTGCTTGGTTTTGCTTTCTATACCTTTTATTTTTTACCAACTCTGCCAAGATCTTTTCTCTTCACCCATGGCCTGAGCTTGGTCTTACTCTTTTCCCCTTCAGCAGCTGATATATATATATATATATGTTAATCATTGCCTGACTTGGGTTGAGTTTCCTTTGGATTTGAAATCTGCTCTCATTTCTCAGTAGTGTAAAAGTAGCTCTTGATTGCTTGCTGGCTAACTCTTTTCCAGTTTCTGCGTAGCTTGGACAAGGTTCCCCTCGGCGCTTGGATGTTATTGTGCCTGGCTCTTTTTAATCCTTAACCTGTTTGGTTCCTGTGCTTGCCGCTCAACAAAAGGTGCTTTCTGTCCTTTAACTAATTTTCTCCCTCATCTCTAGTCTCTTGCTTTTTGACCTGTCATTTCCTTTCAGTATGGTGAATGAGTTTCTGAACTAATATATAACCTCAGTTTTTATGCTGTTAATTTACCATGTGTTTCCTCTTGGTTTTTTTAACGGTATTTATGCCATCTCTGTTAATGTTTTTTTCCCCCCCACACACCTTTGCCTTTCCTCAAGTCAGAATTCCCAGAGGGCTCTGCTTTTGGCCCTTTACTTTTGTTCTCCCTGGAGTTCCTCCTTCAAGTTCTCCTGTTCAGTCTTTTGGTATTAACGTCTGTACCCCCTGCTGGCCTTTCACCCCCTTTTCCCCCCACCAAGCTAACTTTTTTCTTTCACCTTCTTGCCTTGGAACTTCATACTGGCTCTGTGTTCTGCGAAAATATATATATATATTTCCAGTGTATAGTTATTTTTCATTTGAAATTTTCTCTTCCTGCTTTTCTTTCTTATTGATGATGCTATGTTCTTTTTTTTCCTCAAGCAAACAATTCCTCTGGGTTTTTTTTTTCTCCTCTTGCAGTTTCATCATTGGCCTGTCATGTCCTCTCTGGCTTTCAAATATTGCCCAAATTTGATTTTGTTTTTTCTGTTGATGCAGCCCGTGCTTCGCTTCATTGGAAAAAAAAATGGATTATTGAGAAGTTCTTTTTCCTACCTTAAACCTCTTGTTTCTGCTGCTCAAATATTCTTTGGTTTAGCTGATTTCTTTCTCTCCTCTCCTTTTCCTTCTTTGATCGTTAAATACCCTTTCTCTCCTCTTTTGCATCTTAGCGCTTTTTCCTCATGTGACTCTTTATCTGCAGAACTCTGTGCTCGCTGCTGCTTGCCCACTTGACCCTCTTCCTCTTCAACGGTGGTGACGTGCACGGCTTCTTTTAGCTTCCCTCTGTGCAGCGATCTCCTCTTTCCTGTACTTCCCTACAAATTGAATATCGAATGTACAGAGTGGACCTGTCTGGATGCTTGTGGGTCTTGCGTGGTGTGTTGCGTGTTGGTGGATCACAATCCCCCCCCTCCCGATCCTGTTCTTTCCATTATACTTGGCTTATGACTGTACACCTGTAACAGCTTTGAGACTTCCCAGTGACATTCCAGTTGAAGGGGAAAGTGGCTCATGGAATTCTGATCTCAGGTAGATGGCTCTGATGTGGAGGAAGAGGAAATCTTCATCAAGTTACTCTGTCTTGAAGTTCATGCGGTGTCTAAGATCTGGAGCTACCTCCTCAAGGGTGAAGAAAGAGCTGGTCTCCAGAAGGGCTGTAGGTTGGACTACGTTGCAAGTGGCCAAAGCATTAACGTTTCGAAGAAAGAGTTTTCATCAGATTGCAAGCACCTTCTCTAACTTTACATATTGGTTGATGCGACTCAGCCTTTTCAGCGTGAATAAATGTTGGTTAACGAAAGCGTCTTCTTTGACTTCCTTAAATGCATTTATCCCGTGATATATTTACTTTGTTTATGCCCAGCCTTTCTCTCCCATGGCATCCCAGAGTGGTTTGCATCAGTCTCCTGACCTCCCATTTTATCCTCACAGTGACAATAACGTCTGAGTCCGAGAATGAGGGATGGGCCAGAGATCCTCCAGCAAGCTGAAAAGGGGTGGGGGTGGGGATTCCAACATGCAGTCCTCCTGTGAACTAGAAAGTCATTCCAGGTGTCATTGTCTTTAGTGTGAGTGGTCTGCCCAAGGCGCTTTAGTGGCTGACAGAAAATCCAGTTTGCATCCAGCATCATGCCAGTTACCTTGGAGGCGCAAGGTCTGGCGAAGTTAGCCAACTACCTGGTTCCTATTCATTTCCAGGTGGATTTCCCCATAAACAGGGTCATAGCTCTGCATGTCAGCAGTGGGGACGGTACCCAGTTGGAAGCCGTGCCATTAATGGTGCCTCCTGAATTGGCAGTTTCCACTCCAATTTTAGGAGTGATTCTCGTGCCCGTGTCTTGCCCCAATAAAACCCCCAATTACATCTGTCTGCATGTTTGTTGTCTTCCTAATCATCTTGCATCGTAGAATGGGAAGGGATATTCTTTCAGCAAAGAAAAAAATAATAATTACAAATTGGAGAAAGCAACTTCAGCTTGTGGTAGTGTTTAAAAAGGAGTGTCTCATTCAAGGACAGAGAAGAGGGGTTGAATCTAAACCAAAATGAACCCGCAGTGCCCCTCTTGCCGTTTCTTACTGCTGGTGTTTCGGTGAGATTGCCGGTCAGTGTGTGTGTGGCTGTCAAAGGCGACAACATCCTTTGTCATTGCGGGGTTCCGCTTTTGTTCCTGCCAGATCTTTCTACAGGCTTTCTGAGCTCCCTTCCTGAACATAAAGCTTATTAATCCCTCCAGGTGTTTGTGTTTGGAGATTTGCAAGACTCGTCTTTGCGAGCAGAAGCCGGGCATTGTCCAAGCCAAAGCAGGGATCTGGGATTTCTTCCCTTTATTCTCTTCTGATGCAAGGGCACCCGTAGGACCCCCGTTTATGCAAGTGTTGCAGCACAAAGAATGCCTGCCCTTAAAATACAATACATGATAAAATGTATTAATCCTGAGTACCCAAAATGCGCTGGTTCACCTCTGCGAGAAGGCAAACGCATTCCCTTTTCTTCAAGTGAGTTCAGAGAGAAAATTCAACTTAACAGAATTTCATTTTGTCAGGCATGATTGGGGTGGTGGTGGTGGTGTTTGCCCTTGGTGTGTGAATTCCAAATCTCCATGTAAGAATCTGGAGTTGTATTAGACAGCTTCATTGGAGAAATTGTGCCAGAATAAAGTCCCGGTGTGCAGGGATGCGTTCAATGGAAGGGGAGAGATCTGGACTGTGAAACCAGACCAACGCAAGGCTTGCCTGAGTTTCAAGAGTCTGTTTTATATGGGAAGTGTTTCAGCGCACCGGTATTTGTTGTGTGGGTATCTGTGATACAATATTTATTTTCTCTGTTTTCTGCAGATAAGCCTCAGATCCGAGTGTCACAGATTTTACCAGCATCTGGGCCAACAAGGGAAGGAGATCTACTTGACCTTCTGTGCCAAGTTGAAGGGAAACCAGAGTAAGTTGACAGCTTGAATCAGTCAAGTGCAAGTAATTTCATGTAGCTGGAGATGGCAAAAGATCTTCAGCCGCACTTTGTGTGCGTCAAGTCTTAGCCAACGTATGGCGACCTCATAGGGTTTTCAAGGCAAGCAGCAAACAGGTGGTTTGCCATCGCTTGCTTCTGGACTTCCTCGGTGTTCTCCTATCCAAGGACCAACCAGGGCCCTGCTCCGTTTCCAAAATCTGACAAGCAGGAGGCAGCACGATCCTTCCAAGGCTGTGAAGTTGTCTTGTGGGGGTGGAAAATGCTGTTCGGTCACTGCCAATTGATAGTGAGCCCATAGGGTTTTCAAGGCGAGAGATGAACAGAGGTGGTTTGCCATTGCCCTGGACTTTCTGGGTGGGCTCCCATCTAAGAGCCAGTTTGGTGTAGTGGTGAAGTGTGCGGACTCTTATCTGGGAGAGCCGGGTTTGATTCCCCACTCCTCTACTTGCACCTGCTAACATGGCCTTGGGTCAGCCATAGCTCTGGCAGAGGTTGTCCTTGAAAGGGCAGCCGCTGTGAGAGCCCTCTCCAGCCCCACCCGCCTCACCGGGTGTCTGTTGTGGAGGAGGAAGGGAAAGGAGATTGTGAGCCACTCTGAGACTCTTCAGAGTGGAGGGCAGGATATAAATCCAACATCTTCATCTATCTCACAGGGTGTGTATTGTGGGGGAGGAAGGGAAAGGAGATTGTGAGCCGCTCTGAGACTCTTCGGAGTGGAGGGCGGGATAGAAATCCAATATCTTCATCTACCTCACAGGGTGTCTGTTGTGGGGGAGGAAGGGAAAGGAGATTGTGAGCCGCTCTGAGACTCTTCGGAGTGGAGGGCGGGATATAAATCCAATATCTTCATCTACCTCACAGGGTGTCTGTTGTGGGGGAGGAAGGGAAAGGAGATTGTGAGCTGCTCTGAGACTCTTCAGAGTGGAGGGCGGGATATAAATCCAATATCTTCATCTACCTCACAGGGTGTGTGTTGTGGGGGAGGAAGGGAAAGGAGATTGTGAGCCGCTCCGAGACTCTTCAGAGTGGAGGGCGGGATAGAAATCCAATATCTTCTTCTTCATCTTCTTCTTCTTCTAAGCAAGAGAGACCGTGCTTAGCTTCTGAAATCTGACAAGATCAGACTAGCCTGGGCTACGTAGGTCAGGGCAGTCACACTAGAAACGTGAATAACATTCTGAATAAAGCTTTGTTGGTCTTCAAGGTGCTACTGGACTCCTACTTTGTGCTCTAGAAATGTGTTGATGCAGGGGTGTCAAACATGTGGCCTGAGGGCCAATTCAGGCCCCTGGAGAGTTCCTGTCAGGCCCCCAAGTGACTGGCTGTCATCTGCTTCCTTCTCCCTCTCTCTTGCTTCCTTCTGCACCACAGCTTGCTTTGCAAGGCTTGCTCAATCGCACAGCAGAGCTACAGAGCAAAACCTCTATTCTCTTAGTTGGCTGAGGCTTCTCCCCTGGGGAGGAAAGGGGAAAGGCAGAGCTTGTTTTTTCCAGGCTCTCTCAGTCTCATAGCAGAACTACTGAGCCAAGTCTCTCTTCCTTCTTTTGGCTGAGGCTCCTCCCCCCAGTCCTCTGAGGAAGGAAGGGAAGAGCCAGAGCTTCCTTTGCCCCGTTCCCTGGATTCCATGGGAGAAATACAAAGAATGCACCTTTAAGACCAACAAGTACTAATGTTTTAAGCATGTTTTAAGGGTTGTTTTTTTTAAAAAAAAAAAAAACCTTTGTGTTTGTCTGTGTCCTTTATAAAGTTTATATCTCTGCTACCTAATCTTAAATAGGTACACACACAGCCCAACATGCCCTGGCTCAACAAGGTCTCATTTATGTCAGCTCTGCTCCCCATAATAAATGCATTCGAGACCCTTGTGTTAATGTCTTTAATTACCTGACACGTCCCTGCTATGTTGGGGCTGCTGTCTTTGAGTATCCTCAAGCTTCAGTGCTTCCATTCTGGCCCTTCCCGTCATCTCACATGGGCCATAAAAACATCCATGCAGTGTTTTGGGCCCCGTTTGTCCGATTATGAGATCTGCGTGCCACTCTCAGAATGGCAGCAAGGCAACGCGTCTGTTGAAAGACCGAGCAGCCGAAGAGACTGCAACGCCAGGGGATCTCTGTCCTTATGAGGCTGCAGCTGGGAGATGCCTTCTGTCTATTTATTTATTTATTTTTATTGGATTTCTCTCCCGCCCAAGCAGGCCCAGGGCAGCTTACAACAATAAAAACATTTACAAATATTGAGCGTTAACTAACTAAAACCTTGAACAGTATAACAATTAAAAAATATTAAAACAATTTGGTGCTAATGGTAATGTTTTTGCCATCTTCTGGGCATGGAGCTGGGATCACGGGGTGTGTGTGTGTGTAATTTGTGAGTTTCCTGCATTGTGCAGGGAGTTGGTCGAGAGGACCCTGGAGGTCCCTTCCAACTCTGTGATTCTATGATAAAATGTAGACTAGCCAATGCATTGATTTCCAGTCACAACACTTAATTGCAGGTCATTTAACTGAGACCTCCTACAGACTTTCACAAGCTTTCTCTTTAGCTAACAGATAGGTTACAGTAAACCCATGTGACTTCCTGTTGACTAACAAAAGCAAAGTTAACTCTATAATTACTGAAGTGTTGCAAACCTGCTAACCCCAACAATGGGAGACCACCAGGGAAGTCCAGGGTCGCGACCCAGAGGCAGGCAATGGAAAGCCAGCTCTGAATGTCTCGTGTCTTGAGAACCCTACGGCGTCGTCACCATAAGCTCACTGTGACTTAAAGGTGCTTTCCACCGCCATGCTTCCTTGGTGAATGTGGTCCTGAAATTCCCCCTTTTCAAGCTAGCCTAGACTTCCCGTGTCAGGAGTCTCCATCGAAGCTCTGTGCTGCCTCCCCATTTTCTTCTAGACCTTAGAGGCTGCAGGGTTGTTGTTTTTTTTAACTTCTTTCTCGCCTGTCCAGAGAGTTGGAAAAGATTCCCCTTCTCCCCCCCCCCCCCCCCCTTCCCGGTTATCCATCAACTTTCACTGTGAACTGAGGGCTGTCCTGGCTTTCTTGATTGAGTTTGTCCATCTCCTGTTGGGTCATCCTCTTCTCCTGCCTTCCTCGGTTTAGTCATTTTTAGCTTCTTGGGAGAATTCCTCATGAGCCCAGAGTGAGGTGCCTCCAGTCCCAGTCTCACCACCTAACCAGTGTTCCCTCTAAGCTGAGTGAGCGAGAGCCAGCTCACAGATTTTTAGCCTCCAGCTCACACATTTTTGTCTTAGCTCAGGACGGGTGACCCCAGAGCATGCTAATTGATGCAGCAGCTCACAACTTTCATGCCAGGAGCTCACAAAGTAGAATTTTTGCTCACAAGACTCTTCAGCTTAGAGAGCCAGTTTGGTGTAGCTAAGTGTGTGGATTCTTTTATCTGGGAGAACCAGGTTTGATTCCCCACGCCTCCGCTTGCAGCTGCTGGAATGGCCTTGGGCCAGCCAGAGCTCTCTTATCTGGGAGAACCGGGTTTGATTCCCCACTCCTCCACTTGCACCTGCTGGAATGGCCTTGGGTCAGCCAGAGCTCTCTTATCTGGGAGAACCGGGTTTGATTCCCCACTCCTCCACTTGCAGCTGCTGGAATGGCCTTGGGTCAGCCATAGCTCTCTTATCTGGGAGAACCGGGTTTGATTCCCCACTCCTCCACTTGCAACTGCTGGAATGGCCTTGGGCCAGCCATAGCTCTCTTATCTGGGAGAACCTGGTTTGATTCCCCACTCCTCCACTTGCAGCTGCTGGAATGGCCTTGGGTCAGCCAGAGCTCTCTTATCTGGGAGAACCGGGTTTGATTCCCCACTCCTCCACTTGCAACTGCTGGAATGGCCTTGGGCCAGCCATAGCTCTCTTATCTGGGAGAACCTGGTTTGATTCCCCACTCCTCCACTTGCACCTGCTGGAATGGCCTTGGGCCAGCCAGAGCTCTCTTATCTGGGAGAACCTGGTTTGATTCCCCACTCCTCCGCTTGCAGCTGCTGGAATGGCCTTGGGCCAGCCATAGCTCTCTTATCTGGGAGAACCGGGTTTGATTCCCCACTCCTCCGCTTGCAGCTGCTGGAATGGCCTTGGGCCAGCCATAGCTCTCTTATCTGGGAGAACCTGGTTTGATTCCCCACTCCTCCGCTTGCAGCTGCTGGAATGGCCTTGGGCCAGCCATAGCTCTCTTATCTGGGAGAACCGGGTTTGATTCCCCACTCCTCCGCTTGCAGCTGCTGGAATGGCCTTGGGCCAGCCATAGCTCTCTTATCTGGGAGAACCGGGTTTGATTCCCCACTCCTCCGCTTGCAGCTGCTGGAATGGCCTTGGGCCAGCCATAGCTCTCTTATCTGGGAGAACCGGGTTTGATTCCCCACTCCTCCGCTTGCAGCTGCTGGAATGGCCTTGGGCCAGCCATAGCTCTCTTATCTGGGAGAACCGGGTTTGATTCCCCACTCCTCCGCTTGCAGCTGCTGGAATGGCCTTGGGCCAGCCATAGCTCTCTTATCTGGGAGAACCTGGTTTGATTCCCCACTCCTCCGCTTGCAGCTGCTGGAATGGTCTTGGGTCAGCCATAGCTCTCTTATGTGGGAGAACCGGGTTGGATTCTCCCCTTCTCCACTTGCACCTGCTGGAATGGCCTTGGGTCAGCCATAGCTCTTGCAGGAGTTGTCCTCAAAAGGGCAGCTGCCGTGAGAGCGCTCTCAGCCCCACCCACCCCACAGGGTGTCTGTTGTGGGGGAGGAAGGTAAAGGAGATTGTAGGCCGCTCTGAGACTCTGTCCTTGAAAGGGCAGCTGCTGTGAGAGCCCTCTCAGCCTCACCCACCTCACAGGGTGTCTGTTGTGGGGGGAGAAGATATAGGAGATAGTCTCTGATTCAGAGAGAAGGGCAGGTATAAATCTGCAGTCTTCTTCTTCTTCACCTAACCTCCCAACGGCTCAGGAGAAAGAACAGAACAGAACATAGACCTGCCCAGTGAAAGGTCTGAAGAAGAATGACACAGGTCTACTCCCAAGGCAAGCACATTTAGCCAAGGAGGTACCTCATGGGAGAGGGAGTGGCACCCAATGAAGCCTGGCATGACACGTCCTTTTCCTAGTGCAAAATCCTTAAGCAACGGATTTCTGCAAGTGTGCTTTTGGCATGTAATTCTCTAAAATTAAAATATTTTTTGAAAGTCTTACAGCTGAAGTCCAGTGTGAAAATCTTCTGAAACTCTTTGTGTCTTACCTCTAAATAAGCCTCTGTCACATTAGAGCTCTGTAGAGTTTTTGCTGGAGATGATTCTCCCTTCCCCCATTTTTGCTGTGTCTTGCCACACACAGAGCCTATTGGATCAATTTCACTTTTGAGCCAGTTTGGTGTAATCGCTAAGTTATCTTGGAGAACCTGCTGGAGTGGCCTTGGGTCAGCCATAGCTATTGCAGGAGTTGTCCTTGAAAGGGCAGCTGCTGTAAGAGCTCTCTCAGCCCCACCCACCTCACAGAGTGTTTGTTGTGTGTGTGTGGGGAGGGGGAAGTAAAGGAGATTGTATCCACTCTGAGATTCAGAGTATAGGGCAGGGTATAGATCCAATATCATCTTCTTTGGAAAGTTAGCTGTGTTTAGATTTAAAACTTGTGTGTGCTGTTCCCTTCCTTTGCCTGTTGAACTAATGACCATTCACTTGGAAGTTGTTTTCAGTGAAACAGGTTTAGTGATGGGGGAAAGGGGGACACAAACGGGAGCTTCCTTGTGTCTGGTTGTGGGTCTTCGACTTGTCTGACACCTGCCGTTGACCAGTTTGGTGTAGTGGTTAAATGTGCGGTCTCTCATCTGAGAGAACCGGGTTTGATTCCCCCCTCCTCCACTTGCACCTGCTGGCATGGCCTTGGGTCAGCCATAGCTCTGGCAGAGCTGTCCTTGTGAGAGCCGGTTTGGTGTAGTGGTTAAGTGTGCGGACTCTTATCTGAGAGAACCGGGTTTGATTCCCCACTCCTCCACTTGCACCTGCTGGCATGGCCTTGGGTCAGCCATAACTCTGGCAGAGCTGTCCTTGTGAGAGCCGGTTTGGTGTAGTGGTTAAGTGTGCGGACTCTTATCTGAGAGAACCGGGTTTGATTCCCCACTCCTCCACTTGCACCTGCTGGCATGGCCTTGGGTCAGCCATAACTCTGGCAGAGGTTGTCCTTGAAAGGGCAGCTGCTGTGAGAGCCCTCTCCACCCCCACCCGCCTCACAGGGTGTCTGTTGTGGGGGAGGAAGGGAAAGGAGATTGTAGGCCGCTCTGAGCCTCTATCCTTGGAAGGGCAGCTGCTGGGAGAGCCCTCTCAGCCCCTCCCACCTCACAAGGAGTCTGTTCTGGGGGAGGAGGGGAAAGGAGATTGTGAGCCGCTCTGAGACTCTTCAGAGTGGAGGGCGGGATATAAATCCAATATCTTCATCTACCTCACCAGGTGTCTGTTGTGGGGGAGGAAGGGAAAGGAGATTGTGAGCCGCTCTGAGACTCTTCGGAGTGGAGGGCGGGATATAAATCCCATATCTTCTTCTTCAGTCCCTGGAGGGCCCAGGAGAAGGGCCTCCAGGTTGTTTCTGTGTACTTCTGACCCGGCCCCTGCTTCTGGGTTGGGTCACAACCCCTGAATGCTAGGGGGGCCCGCTGAGTTCGAACCTAGCTGGCCTTCCGCAGGGGCTAGTCATGCTGTCTCACTTCTCCTCTTCAGGCCGACAGACACGACCTGGTTCAGAGTGGACGACGAGATGCCTGCGCACGTTATAGTGTCGGGCTCCAACCTTCACATTAGCAGCCTCAACAAAAGCGACAACGGCACCTACCGCTGCGAGGCCTCCAACGAAGTGGGGAAGTCCTTTGTCGATTACCTGCTTTATGTTTATGGTACGTGCGAGAAGCCCTCCCTTTTCCCCAGGTGTGACGACTCACAACCTCTCGCAGGCGGGGAGGGGGGGTGGGCGTTGTGCGAAGTCTGTGAGGGTGTCCGGGCGCTTCGCATTACAGGAATGGATGGTGTGTTTTTACTTCTCTTTCTTTTCCTCACTTGACTCCAAGTCTGTTTTCCTCCCACATCTAGTAGGTGGTTTCTTCTAGCACTCTCATTAAGGGGTCTCTGAAAGAGCAGCAATTAGGGGGGGGGGTAGCAGTGTGGCTGGGGGTCTGGGGGTTGTCAATCACTAGGAAATTCCAGGACTGCTGCAGTCTTTTCCCCCTCTACTTCCCTATAAGCCTGCCAAGCAAGGAGACTTTCTGGTCTCCTAGGCCCTTTATAGTTAACGGATGGCATATGTATTGCCAACACAGTACTGGAACCAGAGAAATAGGCCTCGTTCTGCCTGCTTTTGAATGTCAAGAGAGTCTCTAAAGCAAAGCACACTGTGTTTCTTTAAGTGCTGTTGAAACTGCTTTTTGATGTTCTGGAGGAGTTTAATCTCTTGTCCAGATGTTGTGACTTAAATGGCAATAACCTCGGAATGCTAGAGGATAGCGGGAGATGTCTCTGGAGCTGCCTTGGGGAACAATCCTCCCTCTAAGCTGTGCGGTCTTGTGAGTAAAAATTCTGCTTTGTGAGCTACTGGCATTAAAGTTGCTTATTTTATTTATTTATGTATTTACTTTAGATTTATATGCCACCCACCCCACGAGCAGACTTTGTAAGCTACTGCATAAATTAGTTGTAAGCTACTACATAAATTAGTTTGCTCTGGAGCCATTATTTTCCCTGAGCTAAGACAAAAAATGTGTGAGCTGGAGGCTAAATAACTGTGAGCTAGCTCACACTTTCTCAGCTTAGAGGGAACATTGTTGGGGAAGAGGGCTTTTTCCTGGGGGAAGACCTGGGCGTGTCCTGTGTGAGACGAATATGCTGCCATCTGTAGTTTCTGGTGCAGGCAGAGTGGCGTGATGTAGCCCAGCCGTTCTCAGAGAGAGCTGCCCGTCTTCAGAATGTCCCATGCTTAAGTCCTGCTCATTTGGGGACAGCTCCTTCAGCTCATAATGGCAGTCCCATTCCTAGTTGCTGCAGATATTGAGAGGATGAATTGACGTAGCTGCCTGTTAGATGATACAAATGTGGAATGCGTAAGTTGGCCCCCATCAAGAGTTCCTCATAACTCTTCTCCACCCTCTCCCCCCCACCACCAGTTTTTTGCCCTGTGCAACAACTTACGGTTGTTCCACATTTTGTGGTGGTTGCTAGACGTGGCAGCTGGATTGGGACTTCTTCCAGCAAGGGTCTCAGGACAGACTCCTTTGGCAGCAAAGTCTGCAACTCGCCATTTCCTGAGCTCTTCTCTGACTGGGTTTTAGCAGCTGCATGCAGGGAAGAACATGCACACCCATGAAACTGCTTTCTACCAGTTTAGATCCTTGGTCTTGTCTCCTCTGACCGGCAGTGAGTGGCTTTCCAGGGTTTCTTTCATATCACCTACTGCCTGATTGTTTTAATGGGAGGTGCCCGGAATTGAACCCGGAACCTTCTGCATGCCAAGCAGATTCTCTGCCATTGAGTCACACGTCCCTTGGGTTAGGTGGCTTCCTCAGGGCCAAAAGCATGGAAAATACAGACTGTCATCTCTAGGAGTGCCTTTCTTGAAAACAAGGGCTGCAAAGTCTGTGTTTGCATGCCCTGCTCCAGTAACTGCATCCCAGACTTCCCTGTCTGCCTAGATTGCCTGCCTGCATACACAGACGGGATGCCTCAAAAAAGACAGGCCTTTGATAATGTAGATTAAGGATTCTCTTTTAAGTAGCAGTAGCGGATTTGTAGGAAATGCATGAGAAGTCAGAAGACCCAAATTGCAATGAGGGCTGCAAAGAAGTTCTACAATAGCCAGAGGCGGACTTCCAGGCCCCCATAGCCACACCTGAGGTTGTTGCGTTTGGTATTCTCCCTGGAGTCGATCCCAGGAAGGTGCTTTTTTAAAAAAAAGATGCTTCCTCTGTGTTTGGCTTCCTTTTTTGCACAAGAACTCCTCCCATTGAAACAAATGACCTTGCACTCTTTAAGTGTATGACAAGATTACTTTTGTGGGTGAGTTAACAGAGCATGAAAGTGAACCTTGGAAGTTAGTTAATTTATTTAGAAAAGGTATATGCCGCCTCTCCAGAAGAATTGCTTGAGGTGACATAGGACCATGATGGAGCCATAATACAACCGTTGTTTAAGAAACTATTGAAAGCCCAACCAAATCATTTTTAAAAACAGCACAAAACATCTAAAAAAGCGAGTCTCGTGAAACAGTCCTCTGGCTTAGATGCATGCTATGGAAACACAATTTTAGAGGCTCAATCCCTGAATTAAAAGGAATTTTTTAACCTGGCGCTAAAAAAAAAAAGAGTAGGGTGGGTGCCAAGAGGGTCTGAAATGAAGGCATTCCGCAGGCAAGGGGCCACCACTGAAGAGGCCCTCTCTGTGCCCCCCCCCCCCACATTGCTGCAGGGAGAGAGATCATGGCTTATGAAGCTTGGAAGATGCTTTCAGGGGATAACATCCCATCTTCCTTCTTGGTGTGCCTGGTCGGATAGGCAAGCTGGCCACGTAGCTGGCCTCTCCCTGTGCTACTTTGGAAAACTTTTGAACGCTAAGGCTAACTCAGAACAGACCACCAAATCAGTGGGTTCTAGATCAAATCAAGCCTGAGCTTTCCCTAGAAGCTAACCTGACCAAACTGAGGCTATTGTGCTTTGATCACACCCTGAGAAGACAAGTCTCATTGGGAAAAAAAATGATTATGATAGGCAAAATAGAAGGCAGAAGGAAAAGAGGAAGACTCCATCAAGGACTTGAAGAGTTGTCATCTAGAGGATGGTGCAGAATTGTTTCCTGTGGCCCCAGAAGGCAGGACCCGAACCAGTGGGTTGGAATTAAATCAGAAGAGTTTCCGATTCAACATTAGGAAGAATTTCCTGACCGTCAGAGTGGTTCCTCAGTGGAACAGGCTTCCTCGGGAGGTGGTGGGCTCTCCTTCCTTGGAGGTTTTTCAACAGAGGCTAGATGGCCATCTGACAGCAATGAGGATCCTGCGAATTTAGGGGGAGGTGTTTGTGAGTTTCCTGCATTGTGCAGGGGGATGGACTAGATGACCCTGGAGGTCCCTTCCAACTCTATGATTTTAGGATTAGGAAGAACTTCCTGACAGTAAGAGCGGTTCCTCAGTGGAACAGGCTTCCTCGGGAGGTGGTGGGCTCTCTTTCCTTGGAGGTTTTTCAACAGAGGCTAGAGGGCCATCTGACAGCAATGCTGTGAATTTAGGGGGAGGTGTTTGTGAGTTTCCTGCATTGTGCAGGGGGTTGGACTAGATGACCCTGGAGGTCTGTTCCAACTCTATGATTCTAAGGAAGCCACAAGGGCCCTCCGTCTCCAAGACTCGAACAAGGCTGTGAAAGATAGGGCATTTTGAAGGTCATTCCTTCATAGGGTCGCCATGATTTGGAAGTGACTTCAGAGCACTTAGCACAGAGAGAGACGAGGCCCTCTTGTCAGCAGGAGTGTGGGATGGGACACCCCGATGCACACGGTCTGCTGCCTTGCATGAGCCCCATTGAAATCAGTGGGAGCCCCACAGGAGCACGGAGCCACTTTCTGGGAACTGATTCCCAGCAGCCAGGTTGGGGTTCTAGAGGAAGGAACCGCATCCCTCCTAAAGCAGTGAAGGATTACGCCGGTGGGAGCCTCTTCCAAACTGCTGCAGCCAAGGCTGAGTCCACACAGGGGGTGGCTTTTGCAAAACGCCACCCACCTTCAGCAGCCTTCAGTAGTGATGGCGAAATCGACCTCCCTGATTGTAGAGAGTCTGGATGTTAGATTCTTGTGGCAAATAACAGGGGGGCCCATCCCCTTCATGCCTTTGTTGTGGACATGTAGTTAGTCATTCTCGGAGACCAGGCACTGCTTTTTTGCTGGGCCTTTGGTCTTATCCAGCAAGGCAACCCTGTCAGCTCTGGGGGCAGACTTTATGGGAGCACAGGTTTTTGATAGGTCACTTCCATCCCGATAGATTCATGAACAGGCAGTCTAATCCTGAGGTGTCGAACTTATTTATTATGAGGGCCGGATCTGACATAAATGAGACCTTCTTGGGCCAAGGCCATGTCGGGTTGGGCCAAGCCATGTCGGGCCGGGCCATGTGTGTACCTATTTAAGATTCGGTAGCAGAGTCAGATGCTGAAGCTCAAATCCTTTGGCCACCCAATGAGAAGGAAGCACTCACTGGAGAAGATCCTGAAGCTGGGAAAGACAGAAGGCGAAAGAAGAAGAGGACGGCAAAAGAGGAGATGGCTGGGCAGCGTTACTGATGTAACTAACATGAATTTAAGCAGACTTTGGAGGATGGTGGAAGACAGGAGGGCCTGGCCTGACTTGGTCCAGGGGGTCGCAAAGAGTCAGAATCGACTGTGCGACTGAACAACAGCAGCAGAAGCAGAGAGATAAACGTTATAAAGGACACAGATAAACACAATTAAATATATATTTTTAAAAACTTAAAGCATTAGCGCTCATTGGTCGTAAAGGTGCTTTCTTTGTATTTCTCCCATGGGATCCAGGGAACTGTGCAAAGGAAGCTCTGGCTCCTTCCTTCCCCAGAGGACTGTGGGGGGGGAGAGCTACAGCCAATAGAAGGAAGAAAGGCTTGGCTCAGTAGTTCTGCTGTGCGATTGAGAGAGCCTGGAAAAACAAACTCTGCCTCCCTTCCTCCCCAAGGGAGGAGCCTCAGCCAGTGGAGAAAATAGAGGCTTTGCTCTGTAGCTCCTGTGCAATTGAGCAAGCCTTGCATAGCAAGCTGCTATGCAGAAGGAAGCAAGATATAGGCAGAAGGAAGCAGATGACAGTTACTTGGGGGCCTGATACGCACTCTCCAGGGACCTGATTTGGCCCCAGAACTGCATGTTTGACACTCCTAGTCTAATCCTTATCTCAACCAGTGGTGTTGATTCCCAAGTGAGTGCCCAGTGGAACAGACTATCAAAAATTTGGACTTGGGCACCTCCTCCTTTACAGGGAATACCTCTGGGTGTCCTTCGTCCACAATCTTACCTTCCCAGTGAGGCTGCACCCAGGTGAGGCTTCGCTTTCTCCCACAGACGTTGTGCCAAGCACAATAAAGGTGAAGCACATAATTAAAATTGGGATGTATTAATTAGAAAATCTGAGAGCTCACTCGGAGATAAAAGAGTAGCAGATGTATCAGTGATGAGAAGGTTGACATGCTGGAGATAAAATTTAAAATCAAAAGCCTCTGAACCGTTTCATGCTCTATTATTCCAGATTCATTGCTCAGTTCAAAGTCTGGTGCTCTTCTTAACGCATTCAGTTTGATCATCTGGGCACCGATCCCGAAGCGCGTGTCATCTCCCTTCCCCTCTCCTTCCCCTTCCTCCTCCCCCTCTGCCCCCAAAACTTTTCATGAAGTTGTGAGGCCGCCTGTTCTATATAAATATTTGATGTTCCTGGAGATTGTTGCCTGTTAGCTTTTGCAGGTCAAGCGTCTTCTATACAGAGTGTTTAGTTTGGGGTGTTTAAAAAAAAGGGGAGAGAGAGAGAGAGAAATGCCCCCCCCCCTCCATCTGGTTGAGCCATGAGAGGCTGCGCGGTTTGGTGGGAAAGGGTGGGGGGAGCAGGAGCCAATGTGGAACATTAATATTTATAAGTTGCAAAGACATCGGCTTTATTTTAAAGGAAATCTCACTAAAATCTTCCGTGCATCCAACTTGATATTTAGTCGTGACATTCTCGTTCCCTTTTGTATTTATTACCGGCTTAGAAGTAGTTTTATATCCTGCTGGGAGGTATTGATGGAGGGGGAATAATGAAGTTAACTGCTCTGCAGAGAGGCAGAGAGAGAGCCCTGTTCCTTGGCTGTTGGTATTTAGTCTGTTAAGCGCAGCAGGAGACCCCCCTCCCTTCCCTTCCCCCAGCCCCTAATTTCAGATATAAAATCTGAAGTAACAGACAAAGCCCCATTCTTCCCTTTGTGTGTCGCAAGCTGTCCTCCTTGGCATAGAAAACATGTAGCCTGTTTGCCCTAGTCAATTCTTCCCTCGCTTTCTTTTTCCCTGCCTCTTTCTCCCGGGAAGGCTGTTTTCATCTCATCTCTCTGCTCTCTCGTTTGCATCAATGACTAATTTTGTGTCGGCTTCTTTGTCCCCCTCCTGATCTTGGCGGGAGGGCAACTGTGGGCTGCTGGACTCTGGTCCTCTCGGCCCGGAAGGGCTCCCTGCCGGTTGAGCCCCGCCCGTCCCCTTCGTCAAGGTGGGGAAAGGGGTGTCACGCCCATCCTTCATTTTCTAATTTATTGATCCGTTTTGTGTTATGCTTATTTTTTTTTAATTTGCCTTTTTTTTTCTGTTTTCCTTTTTTATATATTTTTTTTATCTAGATCCCCTCACAACTCTCCCTCCACCCACAACAACCTCCATCATCCCCACCACCACCACCGCAGGTATGGTACCTTCATAACCATTGGGAAAGACTAGTCTATTGTGTGTGTGTGCGCGCGCGCACGTGTGCGTTGCCTGTTTTAGGACAGAGGAGGGAGCGGGGTGGCGCCCCACTGCTTCCTCTGGTTCTTGACTTATTTCCGTGTTTCTTTTTTGGCCATATCTTGGAACTAGAAGGGGTCAGGAGGGCTGGCGCTGGGAAGCCAACCAAGTCTTTGTGGCAGAGGCTTAAGAACATGAGAAGAGCCTTGCTGGATCAGAGCAGCGGTCCATCCAGTCCAGCACCCTGTCTCACACAGTATCCAACCGGTTCCTCTGCCAACAACAGGGCAGAGAGGCCGAGGCCTTCCCCCGACATTGCTGCCTGGCACTGGGATTCAAAGGCTGACTACATTGGAATGTAGAGGGCCAGAGCCTGTGCAAGTACTGATGCTGCAAATGTGTTGGTCCTGAAGATGCCACAACACTTTGCTGCGTTGCCTCCTCGAGCGGGGTGGCTCACTAGTCCTGGGTTCAAAACAAGAACCTCTTTTCGAGTGTCCAGCTGAGGGAGACGGGAGATAAAGTACAGCCGCCCCAGTCAGATGCAGACTTTTATCTCTCGAAGCATAGCGATGGCTCCTTTTGAAGTTTGCTTTCGGTAATTTTAACTTTTTTGGGTCACGCTAGACGTTTTTATTTTCAAGTGTCATAAACAATCTCCTTCCGTACCTCGCAGCTGCAAGTTTCTCTAGTCAGTGACGCGATGTGGTTCTTCTGTGGCGCTTCCTAACCGAGCCCCCTTTGGAAGCAAAAGTGGTCACCTCACTGTCCCACCGGCCATGCTAAGTCGAGGTTCCTCCCATGCCGCCGACCCTCCACTGCCGTTTTTGTTTTCTTCGACACCCCTTTTCTGCCCCACCCATCTGCGTGTCCATCGTAATCATCCATGAGGTCCCAATCCATCTTTCATGGTTATTGCCACCTGGATACTTTTGTTGCAGCTTTCTTTCTCTTTTGGAAACGGAAGTTCGCAGCCAAGGCCAGTAAGGAAGGTGAGATGGCTCCGCCCCTCTTTGCAAGCGCACAGTGTTCCTGCGACGGTTTCCCCTGGGCTAAATCCAGTGGTCACCCCCTCACCTTTTCAGCTGCCGCTGTGCCTTTTTCTCCCTTGACACTCCTGTCCTAGGTCACACGCTTTGCTTTCTCTGAAATTCAGAAACACCTGTATGTGTGCAAATAACTGGTCTTTCTTTTCCAGTGTGCCTTAACCATCACTTGCTGCCATGTCGTCCTGCTTTTTTGCCCTGTTGCATTTTTCTCCTTTCAGGATCTTGAGAAATGAGTGTCACTGTCCGATCACCTGAAAGGGGGGGGGGGGTTCTTCTACAAGGCTGTCCCCCCCATTAGGCAGCATTTGTTTCATACATCTTCCGCTTGCAATGGCCAATCAGATGCTCCACGGCGCGTGTCTTGACCTAAGGAAGACAAATCTGAATGTATCGGCCTCTACGAAGAGAAGAGCAGCCCTGCGGCAACGGGGTGGGCGGGAGAAGGCTTGGGGGCTCATTGGGGTGGCGGGCCGCCCGCTCAATCAAGTCAGCACTGCTGCTTGTCGTGGAATGGCTTCCTAACCATCATGGTGAAGTTTCTTGAGTTAGTACAAGAAAGTGAGATTAAGATAGGAGAAACGTGTAGCTTTAAAATTCCTGGCATCAATGATGATCAACCATTAGCCATTAGTTTCTCTTGGGTCACTCCGTAAAGCTCTCCTTCCATGGGATGTTTGGCCAGCAACTCTGAGATTAACACGGTGAGATCTTTCCCAGGTGGCCTATGGCAGGGGTCCCCAGTGTGTACCTGTGGAGACCGTGTCACCTACCACACCTTTTCTGGTGCCTGCCAACTGTTTTTAGAAACAGAGCCAGGTGGGGGGGAGGTTTGCCCAGCTTCTGATTGGCTGTTTTTTAATTTTTTTAAAAAAAAATCACTGATTTTGGCAGCAGCTGCCACCACAGCACAAAAATCTTTACTGTGTGATGGAAAGTAAGCTGTGGCAGCCATTTTGTGGTTGGCTTCGCCTCCCAAAGCAGCTGTTGGTGGCAACCATTTTGTGCCTGCACTCACCACACTCTCATCAGAATCTCAAAGGTGTCTGTGGGTTCAGAAAGGCTGGGGGGGGGGGGGGTTGCGTAATTCTGTTTCCAGGGGCTATGTGTGTATCCAGGATACCGTTTTTCCCCTGCATAGTCAAAGTGAGGCTGTAGCTATTAATGAATCAGTTAATATTTGAGATGCTGGGGTGTCTGTCTTTCCACTTGAACAGAAGTTCAAAGAAAAGTATGCACACGTTCAGAGACTGTGCCGGAGCTGGCAAGCTGGTTTTGGCTGGTCCGAAGGAGTGCCCTTTAAAAGAGGAACAGTACGTTTTAATAGTAATTTTGCTGGTCAGTTTACAGCTAATCTAGCTTTGCTGTGGAGGCTCTGAGTCATCCACATGGCTAAAGAAAGCGCTGCCACTAAGCTGCAGGGGGGAACTTTGGTCAGACGTGTAAGAGCACTCGACTGTGGAGGAATTTTTTCTCTCTGTAGAACACACAAGAGGCAACATGAACTGGTCTTTGTGAGCTTTTTACACAGCTCCGCTGAACCACACACTGGGTCCTCGAGTGTAAGCTTTGTGGTGTTAGTAGTGATAATATTTCCTCTGCTTTAAAAAGGGACCCAGGCTGGGTTGAACGGAGGACGGCCTTTTTTTACCAAGAATGGACTCACTCCCCCTTAAAGGTAAAGGTAGTCCCCTGTGCAAGCACCAGTCGTTTCTGACTGTGGGGTTACGTCGCATCATGACATTTTCACGGCAGACTTTTTACAGGGTGGTTTGCCATTGCCTTCCCCAGTCATCTACACTTCCCCCCACCCCCAGCATGCTGGGGACTCGTTTTACCGACCTCAGAAGGATGGAAGGCTGAGTCAACTTTGAGCTGGCTACCTGAACCCAGCTTCCGCCGGGATCGTACTCAGGTTGTGAGTAGAGAACTCGGACTGCAGTACAGCAGCTTTACCACTCTGCCACGGGGCTCATGATTAGCCTTAACTATGGTTTGCTCTACTCCTGGCTCTCAGCTTTGGCTATAAGGCCACTTCTTTATGCGTCCTCCATGCGGACTCTGTGTATTTCAATTCACCGTGATTCCCTCGGGGTGCTTTTAACATTGCTTTTCTTCTGTTTAAGTTTTTTAGTGTTTGAAGCTTGACACGACCTGTTGCTCTGTAGCTTAACTGCTGCCAATAAGCATTCTCTTCCTTGTTGTCCTGCTCTGGACATCACCAATGAGCTTAATCAGGACAGGCACTCACCAGGCCTTAGGGGGACAAATTTGGAGTCCTCAGTATCATTCTAACCCCCTCAGTACTGTCTTCACAGGTCTCCCATGGTAGGTGGCCATGTACAGACACGTACACAGAGAGGTAACATTTCTGGAATCTCCGAAGCCACCGGGCTCTTTTTTCTGGGGATAAACTGGAAATTTGGGAGAGAAATTGAAACATACACAATACTGTCCCATCAAACCTAAAGTTATATTATTGACTTAATAGAGTAAAGTGCATCATTTATGACTTAGCTTATAAAATTGAACTATTAAATTGATGGGATTCTACAGTATAAATGTCTTAATTTCTGTGGGGAAAAAGTAGCAGATATACCCAATACCTGAGAAAGAATTATTCAACCTGTTGCACCATATGCTGCCATAGTAGAGGTAGCTTCATTTTTGCTATCTGTGAAGGAAAAAAATGAAGGTAGAAAACAAACTTCCTAGTAAACAAAAGAAGATGTATTGTTTGGACCAAATACTCTCATATAATCACAATATGTAGCACGACCAGCATATTTGGATATCAAGTTAAACTTAATAACAGTGAAAACACTAAGTGCCATTGCAGTCTGTTATCAGTAAACACGTTATCTCATATTAACCGTTGCCAGAATTATTCACGTTTAAACGATAAGCATATTGTTGAAAATATGTTGTGTATCTCTGCAGTATGGGTAGGAATGATCCTATAGGGGAGGGACGGTGGCTCAGTGGTGGAGCATCTGCTTGGGAAGCAGAAGGTCCCAGGTTCAATCCCCGGCATCTCCAAAAAAGGGTCCAGGCAAATAGGTGTGAAAAACCTCCGCTTGAGACCCTGGAGAGCTGCTGCCAGTCTGAGAAGACAATACTGACTTTGATGGACCAAGGGTCTGATTCAGTATAAGGCAGCTTCATATTCAGTATAAGGCAGTTACGGAATATGTTCATATGTCTAATTCTGAACTGTGACTTCAGCGTGCAAATCATTCAATCTATGCACTGGAGTTAAGTAGTACAGGGTAAGGTCATTTCCTAGGTTTGCACAAAACTAGGAAGAAAAAAAAAGTTTTATTATAAATTAAAATGTTACACTGATTGAGGAAATGGCCACCATCTTGAGGGAGTTGTCTTCCTCTCCTGGGGACACTGTCCGGCATGGAATGGGTGGGCTGGCCTCCCTCAGATGTCTTCACCCCTGGGCGCAACCAACCTGTTGCCATGGTGGGTCAGCAAATGAGGTAGGGCTGGGTGGGGGTTCTCCTGCCCTGGAGGTTCCAACCCACCAACCCACATTGGGCCAGCGGGGAGAACCTCCCCTGATGTCGCCGGTGCAATGACGTCACCCAGAAGTGACGTCTTCACACCAGCACCGGATGGGTACCATAGAGTTTTTCCCTCCCAAATTGCTAGAGCATCTGGGAAAACCATAGAGCAGGGGTGGCCAACGGTAGCTCTCCAGATGTTTTTTTTTGCCTACAACTCCCATCAGCCTCAGCCAGCATGGCCAATGGCTGGGGCTGATGGGAGTTGTAGGCAAAAAAAACATCTGGAGAGCTACCGTTGGCCACCCCTGCTAGCATAGAGTTTTCCCAGAAACGCCTAGAGCAGCCGGCATGCGACGTTGCCGGCGCAATGATGTCACTTCTGAGTGACGTCATCGTTCATGATATGCACACAAAAAATGTTCCCCGCCAGAGGCCATGGGGGACTTGGGAACCCTAAAATGAGGTCTAGAAGCCCAAAGCTGCCTCCCAGTGCTGGTCAAAAGGCATTACTTACTGGAGCCATTGGCAAAACGGGCTGTGAATCTCACTACACATCTGCTGGACTCCCGCGTCGCATTTCAGCTGGGCTGTTCCAGAATTACCCTCTGCTCTCTTGCACAGTTGGTCGGTAGTTTGCTTTGGCACCGACACTGTCTTACGTAATCTCTCCTCCCCCCTTCTTCCTTTATGCTCCATTAATAGATGTCAACATGATTCTTTAAGAGGGTCGCCCCAACCTCCTTGCTTTAATAGAGGCATTCCATCCACCCTTGTCTTGCCACTCTCTGCGGCAGCATCTTCCCTCCGCAGAAAATGCCCTTGTGGTAACAAACGGTTTGGCACTGAGGCGTAGTTAAGCTGAGATTGCTACTCGAACAACTTTGTCAAATCCCTGTTTTTGATGGATGGGATCTTGCTGAGTTGCTGTGTCTTAGCAGACAAGCTGCGTATGTATTTATCTTATCCTGAAGGCTTGCTGTCTGCACGGGTGGAATTTAACTTGGGCTCCTCTCTCCAAACAGATTAAAGGTTAGAGAATAGAATGGCTCCTTTTCTCCCGCTAGAGAGTGGGCCGCAGTCTTAAATTTACCTTGTGTATTATGACCTGACAAATGGGTAGAGAAATGAATTTCCCTTCTCCCCCCCTGCGTTCTGTAGTGCTTTAGAGCCACCCATTAGCTTTAAAAGCTTCAACAGCCAAACACCAATGATTAAACGCCAGTATAAAGCTCCGGGAATGTATTTTCTTCCCCCTGTGCTAAAGGTTTGTGTAACTGAAAACCATTCTCCAAATGAAATTAGCATAATTACCAACATTTTATGCAGTCGTCTCAGGGAGAAAAAACTGCTTTTCTAAAAGCCTCGAGGGGCACCAGATCATTTTGACTGTTGCTCTCGCCCCTTCCCACATTCTGGGAATAGACAGATGCAGGCAGGCCCAGAATGCCTCAGAGCTCTGATGCTCACATCTCCTGAAAAGCTCAAGAGATCCCATTCCAGATGGGAACCCCAAATTAAAGCTGCTGCCAACTTCTGGAGCCTCCCTGGGTGGTCTCTGTGGCTGAAGCGCAGCTCTCTCTGTGGAGACGGGCAGGTGTGGATGTCGACCAAAGGACTGTTTGAATGGCTGCCAGCTCCCAAAATCCCAGAGAAAGCACCTCCGTTCCTTGTCTCAGTGGCCACCATTAACTCAGAGAACCTGTCCTCTGAAAGAAGTCCAGTAGTTGCTGCTCTTGTGCGGATACAATTTATTGATTTGATTTTATTTTTAGCCTGCTTTTCCCGTAGGACAGGCTCAGGGCGGGTTACATCATAAAAACAATCAACAGGAAAAATAAATAAATAAATAAAGACCAATTTAAAACATATAAAATCTAAAAGGGGAGGGGCGGTGACTCATTGGTAGAGCATCTGCTTGGGAAGCAGAAGGTCCCAGGTTCAATCCCCAGCATCTCCAACTAAAAAGGGTCCAGGCAAATAGGTGTGAAAAACCTCAGCTTGAGACCCTGGAGAGCCGCTGCCAGTCTGAGAAGACAATACTGACTTTGATGGACCAAGGGTCTGATTCAGTATTCAGCTTCATATGTTCATATAAAACTACAGAGGGACAATAGAGACTAAAATGGCAGGTTCTGCCTCACAGACATGGCCTATTGTCCGAGTTCAGCAGATCTTATAGCACTGGGATGGAACGAAGCGGGGAGGCCGGTAACAAGTGACGTCCGCTGCCTCAGCTAAAAGCCTGGTGAAAGAGCTCTGTTTTGCAGGCCCTGCGGAATTGGAGCAGATCCTGCAGGTCCCAGATTTCCAGGGGGACCTCATTCCACCAGGCAGGGGCCACGGCTGAAAAGATAAAATCCATCTTTAAGCCTCTTCCAGATCCACCGGTTAGGCCCCACAGACTTTCCTTACAGCTGGGCAATCATAGTGAACAGGAATTCTTTACTTTGTTCAGGCAAGTCACCAAGTCTTTCTCTAATAGAGATCGTTTTGCTGAAGCGTTCTGGGGTTTTGGAGCCCTTCGCAGTCTAGCTGCATTGCCGACAAGTGCAACCCCCCCCCCTTCCCCAAAAAACAGCCCAGCCCTTTTATATCCTTTCAAAATGTCCTTGTGGCTTTATTCATTAAGATGTACAGTACGATATGGTAGAAGAAGCGGCATAATTTAAACAGCCCCTGGGGTCTTCCCTTGAAACACTCCATTTGGACAGCTGTTATTTCCTGCGAGATAATTAAATGTTTTAAATATATTTTTTTTAAAAGAGAGAGAGAAGGGTTTATTTTTTAAAAGTCTATTGTGTGTGTGTGTTCAGTTCATCTTGCCCCCCTGGTGGATCTGTTTTCTTTCCTCCCAAGTCTGCCTCTAATTATTTAGTGCTGGCTGCAAAAACAGGCCGGGGCTTGCCTTTTCCCCCAAGGCCGGGCCTTGTTTGTCTCTTGGCTTGTGTGCTAATAGGATGAAGGACGTCCTCCGCCTCCTTCCGAGGAGGCCCTCGTGGTGAAGCTGACGTGTTTGATCAAGTCTGGGTTGGAGATCCCATTATGCCTTCAGCAGGGAGGCCGGGGACAATCAGAAGCCACCTCCGGGTTCCTCACGCTCTCTCTCACCAGGGCTCAGATGCATTTCCTTCTCCCCTCCCACCCAGGGGATGCCCTTTTTTAAAGGAACAATAACTATCAAAAAAAAATAACTGTGTAGTAAATATAGAAAACTTCGGCAATATTTGTAATGAATGAACTTATATCCTAAACAATTTAATAGCTATACAATACAAAAGATACCAAATAGTACAAGAAATTAATTCAAGAAGAAGACTGCAGATTTATACGCATGCCCTTCTCTCTGAATCAGAGACTCAGAGCGGCTTACAATCTCCTATATCTTCTCCCCCTACAACGGACACCCTGTGAGGTGGGTGGTCCTGGAGAGGGCTCTCACAGCAGCTGCCCTTTCAAGGACAGTCTCAGAGCGGCCTACAATCTCCTTTCCCTTCCTCCCCCACAACAGACACCCTGTGAGGTAGGTGAGGCTGGAGAGGGCTCTCACAGCAACTGCCCTTTCAAGGACAACCTCTGCCAGAGCTCTGGCTGACCCAAGGCCATTCCAGCAGCTGCAAGTGGAGGAGTGGGGAATCAAACCCTGTTCTCCCAGATAAGAGTCTGCACACTTAGAGCTATGGCTGACCCAAGGCCATTCCAGCAGGTGCAAGTGGAGGAGTGGGGAATCAAACCCAGTTCTCCCAGATAAGAGCCTGTGCACGTAACCACTACACCAAACTGGCTCTCACAAGGACATCTCTGCCAGAGCTACGACTGACCCAAGGCCATTCCAGCAACTATAAATGGAGGAGTGGGGAATCAAACCCGGTTCTCCCAGATAAGAGTCCACACACTTAACCACCACACCAAACTGGCTCTTAGCAAGGAGCCAGAAATCCACTACAATTATTAATCCAGTCCGTCATAACAAAGATGCTTTTCTTGAAGCCAGTATTTCGGTACATAAATCAAATTGACGTCAACAAAACGTTCTCTTACATGACTCTCATAAGGCACAAGCTCTTTGAGCGAAACGTGTATTTAGTCGACAAGCACGTAAGGAAGGACCTTTGGGCCAGACTACTCCAAGAGAACTGGACTCCATGAGGAACTAACCTTTGGAACTGAGTATGAATTTGTTATGATGGACTGGATTAATAATTGTAATGGATTTCTGGTTCCTTGCTGAACGAATTTATTGTACTATTCGGTACCTTTTGTATTGTATAGCTATTAAGTTGTTTAGGATATTATAAGTTCATTTATTATAAATATTGCAAACGTTTTCTATATTTACTTCACAGGGGTTTTTTTATACTTATTGTTCGTACTGCGGTACCACTTATCCTTTGTTTCTTTTTTAAAGGAACAGCACAGTGGGATTTGTCTAGGGGTGTGTGTCTGTGTGTGTGTGTGTACAGCCTCTTCAGTCCTTAGTGGAGTGAGGCCATGGCAGCAAGGAAATAGTAAAACAGTGTAGACCTTTTCTTTAATGGTGGACGATTCCTTTGGAACTGGGACACGGGCGTATTTCATGGGAGGCCCCAAAATGGATGCTTGAATTTTCTGAAATCCAGAGCCATTTTTATAGCAGAAACTCCTTTGCATATTAGGCCACGCACCCCGGATGTAGCCAATCCTCCAAGAGCTTACAGGGCTCTTCATACAGGGCCTGCTGTAAGCTCCAGGAAGATTGGCTACATTGAGGGGAAGGGTGGCCTAATATGCAAAGGAGTTCCTGCTACAAAAAAAAAAAGGCCTTCTGAAATCCAATCAGCATCAGGCCAAGTGGGATGTCTGCTTTGGCTTAAAATAGCCCTCTTCCACTATCGATAGTTTCAGAAGGGAGCCCTGAGGCGGTAGAGACCATCCTGAGGCCCAGGTAGGAGCTTGTCAGAGTTCTCTTAGTCAGCTCTGACCAGGGGGGTTCAGGCTCTCCAAAGTGTATCTCCTGAAAATGTTAAATAATAAATATTAAAACGTAAAATGTTGTTGATCTCCCAATGTTGTTGTTGCTCCTGGATTTGAATCTAGCAATTTGTTCCATTTTCTATGCTCACATCAGCATTTGGAGCAGACTTGCTGGAGAGCAAAAGCATGTTAATGTTTATCAGGAAGACGTGCTTAGATGTAGCGTTCCCCGTCATGATAGGGGCGGGGGGGGGGGCAAATCCCATTAGTTGAAGCAGCATTTGGCTTCCTCGTAGCCATCTGTTGGACACTTGATACGTTCTCTGCAAACCCTAAATGGGCCTACTTCTCCACCCTTCAGCTTTCAAAACTTTAAAAAACCAGATTGAAGTGAGACTCCATGAAAGGTGTACATTTCCTCCTCCGGGCGTCATAAATGCGGCTCGTGTTCCTCCCTCAGGCAAGGGGTTGGTTGCCAGCGGAGTTTCACAGATCGGTGCAAAAGCTGTGCCGGGTGTAGGCCTCAGTCTGCGTACATCTCTCATTGTATCGTCCCAGCTTTCAGCACAGAAGTTGCTTTGTGTCTCTGGGAAAATGTCAAGTTAATTTAGAGTTGATGTTGCGATCTCCTGACATTTTAATCCACTCTGAGACCACATTAAAAGGGAACAGAGGAGGAAGGGAACGCACACTCACACCAACGCCTGAGGGGGAAAAAAAAGCCAAGCAGTTTTTGTGTTGCTTTCCTTAGTCAATAACCATCAAAAGGTTTGGTTTTGTTCTTAGGGTGTTTTTATTATTATTTTTTTTTTTGCTTGCTTGCTTGTTCATTGAGCAGTCAAGTCTGCGCTGAAGAGACCCTTTTCACTCGAGTACCTGAAGAAAAACTCTGCATCTCGTGTGGAAGGAAGAGGAAAAAATGCTGTAATGTCCGTTAGCTATCATTACCTAATTGCGGGGCGCTGGGAGCTTTCCCTCTTGTGTTCTTCCAGAAAGGAGCGTGACACACGGGAAAAGCTCCTGCCGCTGTACATAGGGATGTGTAAATAAAAAAACTGCTAAGAGACACCACAAATTTTAAACAACCAGACAGTGTAATGTAGAGGTCAGTGGTGTTCTGACCAAGCTTGCACATAGAACAACCAGACAGTGTAATGTAGAGGTCAGTGGTGTTCTGACCAAGCTTGCACATAGAACTTCAACTAGACAAGAGCATGTAGCAAAAAGACATTCACAGAAGACAGTTCAAAAACAGTCTTTCCAATCACAAAGGAGGGACAATATTCCAGTATTTAGTTCATAGAACTAAAGGAAGCCCTTCCAGAGACGTCTGTTCTAGATATCAAGATGTTGCATCCGTCTTTCTTCAGTCTGGAAGCTTTTTTATCACTGGAACTCAAATCTTTACAATGCATTCACAGAAGACCAACAAGGTTCAAAACACGTCTTAACACTGTCTGGTTGTTTAAAAGTTATGGTGTCTCTTAGCGGGGTTATTTTATTTACACAGCTGCACGCTGAGATCCTATAGTTTCGCTCTACATAAGGAAGCCGCATTTCAGCCAGCTGCTGTTGCCTATCCTGTCTCCAGAAACCTTGGGTTTGCTGCTTAATCTAGTGCGAAGTGGCCCTGGCCCTGTTGTTGGGCACACCGTAGCAGGATTTCTGACACCCCCAAATATGGGGCCCAGGCCTTGAATTCAGCAGCTCCTGAACCTTTCTGAAGGTTCCCCCTTCTACTCCCCACCTACCTTGTCCATTGAATAGTAGGTGCAGCTGCATAGCAATCCCTGGATGAGCTCCGCCACCTATTTTTTCTACAAAACAACCCAGTGACACCTTTCATGGCACCTGCCAGGTGTCTTTTAAAAGTGGGCGGGGCCAGGTGAGCCTTTTGCCCAGCAGGGTTTTTGATTGGCCATTGAAGATCTGACTGGCTGTGCAGATTTTTTAAAAGTTGCTTCAGCAGTCGCCGCCGCAGCACACGGCTCTTCACTGTGTGACTGAAGATAAGCGGTGTGTATGCAAGAAAATATTTTTAATATATTCCTTTTGAAAGGTGTCCCGTTGAAGAGCGCTTCTGCCTGAAATGTCCAAGAGTCACCATTAAAAGTTTTGCATGACTTTTAACCCTTGACATTTTGTGGTTGGCACCACCTCTTGTGGCAGCCATGTTGTGGTTGCGCCCACCATCCAGTGTCAGAATTCCAGAGGTTCCCACAGGCTCAAATGACTGAGGACCCCGGAAGAAAAGATTCCTCCATTCAACAGTGCCCTAAGTCTTGGTGGCAGAAGCAACAACAGCGTGCAGCTTCTTTTCATCACAAGGGTGACGGTCCTGGCGAGCTACCTGGCGTTCGGGAAGGCTGCGTCCCAGTTTTTGCCATGGAGCTTCAGCGGCTAGCGCAAGCCTCTTCCATTTTGCTAGACGGGAGTCCCAAACGAGGCCCGGACATGGAGCCGTGTGGAACAAAGCATTAAATTTCAGCGCAATATGCAGTGCCATGCTTCAAGCAATAATTTTCCACGCTACACAAAACGGCTAAGCGGATCCTGATTATTTTGGTGAAACATCTGGTCTGCAAATGAAGCTATCTCTGGGGTGTAGTGCAAGCAGGAAGCTACGCAAAAAAGCTTTCAGTGGCCTTTGCAGTTGCTCTTCTACGGAGGATGTTCTTGCGGTAGTGCAAAAGGGGAAGTCTTTTGCCATCCTCAGGACAGAGCAGATCTGAGGCCGAGAAGAAACAACCCGCCCCCCCTCCCCATTTCTGTGCTCTCTCTGCCATGCAAGTGGGGAAGCTGAAATGAAACGTACTTGGTGGGAGGTCATCAGAAATGAATGGGAGATGCTGGGCAGGTTCTGTCTTTTTACAGTCTTGCAATGCCTGGAAGCATGGCTTGTCTCCGTTCTGCTGGTGCATCTGGCTGGTCACAGCAGGCTGGGCTTCCTGTTCCGGCCCTTGGGAATCCAGAGGGTGGAAGATCTGTGTGGGATGGCCTGAACCGGTCCCATTAAGCTTGAGATTATTGCCGGTTTCGTCAGCCCGCTGCCTCAGGTAGGTGCCGACTGCGCTGCCGGCTCTTGCATTTGTTTGAAAACCCAGTTTCGAAACGCTGAATGCCCCTCATTTCGACAGGACAACCGACTGCAGGCGGGCCGCAGGACTTTAAGCTTGTGAACCATTTATTTATTTATTTTTCCTTGGCTTCTCATGTCTGTTTAGGGAGCCCATCCTGTTACAAGTCGTGGACTAAATTTATGGATTAGTTTTTAAGCCCCCTCCTGGTCTGTCCTGCTCAGTGAACAATTTGAAGTTGGAGCGGAGCCCTCGGAATGGATTAGAATGTGCCACGGAGGAGGAGCTGGAAGGGTCAGAGTCCCTGCTGCATCTCTCGTGTAAGAAAGGGCCGCTTGGTTTTTATTGCCCTTTTCTTTTCTTGCTGCTTAATTCTGATGGATACCCAAAGGCCCTAGATGATGCCTCCAGGTTCCCGTTGTGCAGGGAGCTACCTCGTGTGCTGGGACTCAGTGGGCACAAATTATTAATTGCCTTCAGTGTCTGGCTTCCGTTTTTTTGGGTTTTTTTAAATGAGTACTATTAAAAGATAAAAGACTTAAAGGCAAGGCAGTGGTGGTGGCTGAAAATGCCATCGAGTTGCAGCCAGTTTATGGTGACCTCCAGGGTTGGAATACCAGCAGGAGCTCCTTTGCATATTAGGCCACACACCCCTTGATGTAGCCAGTCCTCCAAGAGCTTACAAAAAAGAGCCTTGTAAGCTCTTGGTGGATTAGCTGCATCAGGGAGGTGTGCCCTAATATGCAAAGGAGCTCTTGCTAGAATTTCACCCCTGGTGACCTCTTAGGGTTTTGAGGCAGAAGATGTCTCAAGGTGGCTTGCCACTGTGCCTCCGGGGGCTTTTTTTGTGGCAGGAACTCCTCTGCATATTAAGCCACACAACCCTTATGTAGCCAGTCCTCCAAGAGCTTACAGGGCTCTTAGTGCAGGGCCTACTGTAAGCCCCAGGGGGATTGGCTACATCAGGGGGTGTGGTCTAATATGCAAAGGAGTTCCTGCTACAGAAAAAAAAAGCCCTGGTGCCTGCCTTTGTGTAGCAATTTTGGGCTTCCCATCAAGGAAGTAACCAGGGCCGACCCAACTTAGCTTCTGTGATTGGGCTAGTCTGAGCCAATCCAGATCACGGCAAGAGATGAACAGAGGTGGCTTTCCATTCCCCACCTTTGTGTATCAGCCCTGGAAGTCCATGGTGGTCTCCCGTCCAAGTAGTGATCCTGCTCAGCTTCTGGATCTGACGAGATCGGGCTAGCCCGATTCAGGGCAAGGAAGGCAATGAATCCTTAATAGAAAATTGAGGTTTGGGCAGACAGTTTCTTCCTCTGGCATCCCATTTCAATATTGTGATAAAAAACAGAGCTGGTTGGTATGCATGTAGGTTTGGGGGGAGGCGGTAGACAACAGTGGCGTTTCCCCCACCTCTTAAAGTTCAGCTTATCGGAAAGGTGGGGGAAATGACATTGCTGTGTGCCCCCTCTCCCGAAAGAACCGAGCAAAGAATTCTGCCGCCCTTCCCTTTGTTCTAGGACCGCCTGCATCCTTTGCACTTGAAAAGGGAGTAGTTGATTTAGCACCAGCAAACAGACCTCCTGTCCTATCATTTCTGGAAATGCAACATACTGTAAGGTTGCTAGCAGCCCCTTCTTGGTATTGCTTACCAAAGAGACCAGTGCGCTAAGACTTTCCGTTTTCAGAATGGGGGGGAAGAACTACGTGTCATGCTTTTTTCAAACATGAAGCCCTTCTTTTCAGGACAATCCCTGCAAAGTGCCTTAAGCATGCTAAGGACGCCCCTACCCCACCGCTGAGCTGCGGGAAGGCAGCCGTTCCCCTGAGCCGGAGGTCTAGCCAGTGCACCTTTAACCATTAACGGCTTTGTTTCCTGCTGCGATCATCCAGCCCATCCGCTAATCATGACTTTGCCATTCCAGCTGCAGGCCAACATGATGTTGTTTGACTTTGGATCTTTGTTTGCCTTTAACCGCTTGACAACTTTTGTGTTTCATTTTTGTTTGTCCGTTACCTGCTGATCTCTGTCCCTGGACGGAAAAAGCGAGCTGCACTGTGCGTGGAAACCCCTGACTAATCGTCTTTTTCTAGCGCATGAACAGCAGTTCTGCCCATACACACCCCACACCCCGTACAGTTTAATCTAAGTCCTGCTCTCAGGAAAACCAGTAAATTGAGTCTGTGGGGGAGACCATGTTCTGTGCAGAGTTCACCCACAGCTCAGCCGGTTCTTACCCTTTGCTCCCTCTGTTCCCGTCCCGCTGGGAGAGAATGTCATTAAAACAGTGCCCTATTGGTGGCTAAACAGTAAAAAAAAGGGGCATCCCTCTCTTTCTGTTATTCGTGAAAAGGAACTGCCGCTCTCACTTTGGTGCTCACAGTGTTTGAGCTGGCCCAGATGGCCTTGAGCTGTCGGTTGAACTGAATTCAGAACCGAGTCCAGCCTGTCTGTGTCCGTGTGCACGACTGGACTCTCAAACGCAGGTGAATTGCTGTCGTACAAACCTTGGTGAAGTGTCTTGTTTCAATTGTGCAGGGTTTTCTTTTTTGCTTCAGTATTTTAAAGTGTGCCAATCTGTAAGTATTGTGTATTTTTCCCCCCCATGTGGGTTATGTACATGTATCTCCTTTTTTAATTATTCTTCTTGTCTTGCCCTGTGCCCTCTGGAAGATTTAAGTGTACGTTGACCTTGCCCTAATTACGAAGAGGGAAAAGTGGTCTTTGCTTTTGAATCAGTGGAAAGTTTGGCCCCTTCCAGCTTCCTCGGACAGCTGGTGAACTATGGAAAAACACCTCCACGAGCTTGTCTTCTCTCATAATAGACAGCTGAAGTCCCAGAATAGCGTTTGAACCACCGTTGCATCTTGACTGGCCTTCTGCTTAAAGGACTGCACTTATATTCTTCATTGAAACATTGCCTGTGCGGAACCCAAGAGAGATTCTGTTGAGGCAAACGGCCACGCTTGGGCAGCACCCTGGCAAGCACCTGAGATCTTCTCAGCATGCTCCAAACTCCAGCAGAACTGCCGCTTGGCCTCTACATTCATCCCACCAGTATGAGCGGTGGAACTGTCTAAATTGAGCAGCTTGGGCTTGCAAGCTCTGGAACACCTGGATTTGAGACGAGTGGGCCTTCGAGAGCAACAAGATTTTTTGGGGGTATGAGCTTTTGAGGTTTTTTGAGATCGGATTTATACCCCGCCCTTTACTACCCGAAGGAGTCTCAGAGTGGTTTACAATCTCCTTTCCCTTCCCCTCCCCACAGCAAACACCCTGTAAGGCAGATGGGGCTGAGAGATCTATCCCAGAACTGCTGTTGAGCAGAACAGCTCTGTGAGAACTTGTAACTGACTCAGGGTCACTCCAGCAGGTGCACATGGAGGAGGAGTGGGGAATCAGATTCGGTTCTTCTAGATAAGAGTCCGTGCACTTAACCACTACACCAAACTGGCTCTCAGTTTGAGAATCAAAGCTCCCTGCATCGGATACTTGTTGCTCTCAAAAGCTCACACCATGAAAATCCTTCTTGGCAGGGGGTGAAGAGAGGTCACAAAATAGTAGAACCCAGTGGCATCCAATAAAGCTGAAGGGCAGTAGGTTCAGGAAGGACAAAAGGAAACACTGTTTCACACAGACAGTGATTAAACTATGAAGTCCGCTGCCAGATGATGCAGTGATGGCCACAGGAATGAAACAGCTTTAAAAGAGGATTAGCTAGGTTGACAAAGGATAAGTCTGTCAATGGCCACTTGCCAAGGTGGCTGATGCGAATCTCCGCACTCCTAGAGACTAATCCTCTGAATCCCAGAACAGCCAGGAGACAACATCAGGGGAAGGCCTCAGCCTCTCTGCCCTGTAGTAGGCCCTCCAGAGGAACTGGTTGGCCACTGTGTGAGACAGGAGGCTGGACTAGATGGACCCTCCCTGGTCTGATCCAGCAGAACTCTTCTGATGTTCTTCTCAGGGGAAGGCCTCAGCCTCTCTGCTCTGTTGTTGGCCCTCCAGAGGAACTGGCTGGCCACTGTGTGATGCAGGAGGCTGGGCTAGATGGACCCTCCCTGGTCTGATCTATCAGGGCTCTTCTGATGTTCTTCTCAGGGGAAGGCCTCGGGCTCAGCCTCTCTGCCCTGTTGTTGGTCCTCCAGAGGAACTGGTTGGCCACTGGGTGAGACAGGAGGCTGGACTAGATGGACCCTCCCTGGTCTGACCCACCAGGGCTCTTCTGGTGTTCTTCTCAGGGGAAGGCCTCAGCCTCTCTGCCCTGTTGTTGACCCTCCAGAGGAACTGGCTGGCCACTGTGTGAGACAGGAGGCTGGACTAGATGGACCCTCCCTGGTCTGACCCAGCAGGGCTCTTCTGATGTTCTTCTCAGGGGAAGGCCTCAGCCTCTCTGCCCTGTTGTTGGTCCTCCAGAGGAACTGGTTGGCCACTGTGTGAGACAGGAGGCTGGACTAGATGGACCCTCCCTGGTCTGACCCACCAGGGCTCTTCTGGTGTTCTTCTCAGGGGAAGGCCTCAGCCTCTCTGCCCTCTTGTTGGCCCTCTAGAGGAACTGTGTGAGACAGGAGGCTGGACAGGAAGGACCCTCCCTGGTCTGATCCAGCAGGACTCTTCTGATGCTCTTCTCAGGGGAAGGCCTCGGCCTCTCTGCCATGTTGCTGGCCCTCCAGAGGAACTGTCTGGCCACTGTGTGAGACAGGAGGCTGGACTAGATGGACCCTCCCTGGTCTGATCCAGCAGAGCTCTTCTGATGTTCTTCTCAGGGGAAGGCCTCAGCCTCTCTGCCCTGTTGTTGGCTCTTCAGAGGAACTGGCTGGCCACTGTGTGAGACAGGAGGCTGGACTAGATAGACCCTCCCTGGTCTGATCCAGCCAGGCTCTTCTGATGTTCTTGCATTTCAAAGGTGCTATGGGACTTGACTCTCGCTTTTCTACTGGCTACGAAGCTCTGTAATGAAGCCCGGGTTTTGAGGCTGCTGAGTTAGAGAGGGTTTAGCTGGTCAGTCTGCTGGGTCCTGGAGGCCTGGCTGACCAGCAGGTGAGCCCTGAGCCAAGCAGGGCATTTAACTGCCGGCATGTTCCAGATGGCTTGATGAGCCCAGAGCAGACCAGCTAGGTAAAGATTGAAGCCCAAGTCTTCAGGAAACGGAGAAGGCAGCCTTGGGGAGGTGGAGAGTGGGAGGTCAGCTATGGGATCGAGGGTACACATCTAACCCACAGTTGCCAACCTCCAGCCGGGGCCTGGAGATCTCCCATCTTTAAAACTGACCACCAAGATCAGTTCCCCCGGAGAAAACGGCTGCTTTGGAGGGTGGACTGTGGCATTAAAACTGCAGTGAGCTCCTTCCACTCCCCAAACCCAGCCCTCTTCAGGCTCCGCCTCCAAAATCTCCAGGTATTTCCCAACCCAGAGCGGACAACTTTAATCTGATCTCATGTTGTAGGCTAGGGAGGGCTTTGGCAGCCCACTTAACTCAATGAGTTGAATCACTGGAGTGTTTTGGTAAACCTATATAGTCAAAACAAAGGGCCGTTCAGTCTCTTATAACTAGAGGTGGGCAATTCCTTTCCCTACTTTCGTTCTCAGCAAGTCCTTACAGCACAGCCATCCTTCAGTTTTTGCAAAGCTGGGCTTCTCTTCAATTGTTGATTTTTTTTTTTTTGCCCCTTGACCTGTTCCTTGCTTTTAAGAGACGAGGCCACCTTTATTGACCATTCAGGACCAAGACGCTTCACGCATTAGGTGTGTAGGGGAAGGGCTGGAGGACTTCCTTCCTGTTTTTATTTCCCAGAATCACATGGATGCAGAATGCGGTGTCGCATCCATGGTTTCCCCCTGCATGAAATGAAAGAGGAGCTCGAGATCCAGGCAACGCTTTGCCTTGGTGTGGCAGTTGAAATCGCGGGAGGGGGTGTTTTGCAAAGGCAATGTTTGAATGGACGGCACTCCCTTTGAGACTGGCTGACCTTTCCGCAGTCGGAAGCCCTCTTCTGTCTCGGATGGAGTGGAGGGGGTGGGGGCTGTGGTGTTTCTCCCCACTTTGCACGTCTCCCCTAACTCTTGACCACCAGAAAGCATCCCTGCTGGCAAAGCAAGCAAGACTTTTTGGATTGTGTCCCTCAGACTCACAGCTTTTTAGCTTCAAGGCATGTCTTTTTTTTATACTGGAAAAAAACAAACAAACAGTGCAACTCACTTCAAATGCTTTTTGCCTTTCATTTTATTATGGCTTTTCACGCAATGTTCTTTGAAAGCTTGCTCATATATTATCTGTTCCATTTTTTTTCCATCTCCCTTCTTTTGCATGCCGTCCCTCCTGTTTCTTCCCTTCCTCCAAACCTCTGTTCCCGTGTGTAGACACAACGGCGACGACAGAACCGGCAGTTCACGGTTGGTATGGCATTCCTGTTTCTCTTCTCTCTCAGCGAGGCTGAGGGCAAGGCAAGCGTGGGAGGCAGGGAGCAGGGTGTGGAGGAGGGGGGGGGGGGATGATGAACCCCCGTTTCAAACGGACTGATCTCATAAATATGCCGTGGCTTTTGAGGCTGGATATGATGCCCATCCTCCTCATTTCTAATTGGAATTTAGCATTCCCTGGCTACCAGCCTTGGCTGTCGGCAGTTCCCCCAATCCAACAGAAACCACAACAGGGCCCAGAAGAGGAGAAGGAAAAGAATGGCAGAGAGGTAACAATCCGTAATATGCCTGCTATTCAAAGCAAACATTCCAAAGGAATCAGGCTTTGAAAATTGTGGGTCTCGTTTTGCCTTTTGAGGCAAAGTCTGACATCGATTTTGCACTAGGCCTGTTCCGGGTGGAGATCCCATTTGCTCCCAGCATTTCTCTCCATTTTCACACAAGCTGCCCCAGAGCTGTGAGTTGGTGTGTCGCTTTTCTGCAGCCAGTGAGATCCTCTTACAAGCAGTTTCTGCTTGCTGTGGAAAAGTGGCGCTCCAACTCCCAGCTCCGGAGCAGCTCGTGCGAAAACAGAGAGAAGTGCTGGGGCCGAAAGGGCTCCCCACCCGGAACAAGCCCTAGTGCAGAATCGGTCTGACATTTTAGTAAGGCCCTTAAATATGCAAGTGAGGCAGGAAAGTTTAGTATTCTGAGACCAGGGTTCCATCAGAATCTCTCATGTCACATGGAGGGATCACAAAGGAGGCTCCAGAACACACGCTCCCCCTCCCGCCACGTAGGTGGTCCTAACAGACTAGCAAACTAGCCCTCCTCATCTGTCTGTGTGTCTGCAGCAGGCGGTTCCCCTCCCTTGCCCCCCCCCACAACTCCTCTAACTCAGCATCTCAGCTGAACAAAGCAGGAGTCAAGTTTCACCTTTAAGACCAACCCAGTTTTATTGAGAACGTAAGCTTTGTGTGCTCTCTAAGCACACCTCATCAAACAAAGGGATCAGGTATTGTGGGCTGAAATACATGCAGTTTGTTGTTTAAGAGTGCAAACTGGCTGTGGTCACATGATAAACCCGTGTGGCTTGGCCATTTGGTCTGGCTAGCCAATTGGCAGGGAACTTTATAACCTTTTATGGCTATCCAGACCAAATGGCCAAGCCACACTGTTTTATCATGTGACCACAGCCCGTTTGCACTCTTAATCAACAAACTGCTTGTATTTCAGCCCACAATACCTGATCCCCTCGTCTGAAGTGTGCTTAGAGAGAGCTTACGTTCTCAATAAAACTTGGTTGGCCTTAAAGGTGCAACTTGACTCCTGCTTTGTTCAACTGCTTCAGACCAACACGGCTGCCCGCCTGGATCTTTCAGCATCTCAGGATAGTGGTAAAATATTGGTAGAAAGGATTTCAACATACAAACGTCAGAAGCATGACAAGGATTGCACTAAAATATACAGCCTGGATTTGCAGACTGAAAATGCACTCCTTCGTCCTGCATAACAAGTACTGGTGCATGTTGACAAGAGACAGGGGAGGCGGGGCTCTTCATGAAAGGACTGCCCCCCCCCAAGTGAAAGAGGGCTGCCTGTCCTTCAGGCTCAGCCTCAAAAAGCTGCTAGGAAGCACTGCCAGGGTTACCTTCACATGAATCTCCCCCTTCCACGAGCCACTGGTCCAGGTAGCCCAGGAATGGCTACTCCAGCTGGCTGTGGAGGGGATGGTGTCTTTCCCAGCCCTGCTTTGCAGCCCCTGTTGACTTGAGATGTTACGCAGCAGTCCTGCTTCCTTCTGCATGCTCCCCATGAGCAGTTCTCCCTTCCCGGATAAGCACTCAGCATCACCAGTTGGCCATACCCTTTGCGTTGGGCAGCCTGCAAAGCGGCATCAAGTCAGTTCCAACTGAGGGCAACCCCATGAATTGAGGGCCTCCAAAACATGCTGACGTCCAATTCATGGGGAGTCAGAGGTTCACTGGGGTCAGATTTAGAATCTGACTCTTAAATGGTTAGATGCAAGTGCAGTCGTGTCTTAGAAACCAATAAGGTTTTCAGGCAGGGCTTTTTTTTTGTAGCAGGAGCTCCTTTGCATATTAGGCCACACACCCTTGATGTAGCCAATCCTCCAAGAGCTTACAGTAAGCCCTGAAAGAAGAGCCCTGTAAGCTCTTGGAGGATTGGCTACATCAAGGGTGTGTGGCCTAAGATGCAAAGGAGTTCCTGCTACAGAAAAGCCCTGGGCCACACACCCTTGATGTAGCCAATCCTGCTGGACCTTACAATAGGCCCTGTACAAAGAGCCATGTAAGCTCTTGGGGGATTGGCTACATCAGGGGGTGTGGCCTAATATGTAAAGAAGTTCCTGCTGCAAAAACGCTGTTTTCAGGTTAGATCAAGATGGTCAGCCATGTCCGTAGCGGTAGAAAAGAACAAGCGTCCAGAAGCACCTTAAAGACTAGCAACATTTGTGGCAGGGTGTGAGCTTTTGTGAGTCGTTGCTCGCTTCTTTATCTGAGTCATGAAAGCTCATACCCTACCACAAGTGTTGTTAGCCTTTAAGATTTTGGGGGTGCAAATTCTTGAGAGTCAGAGCTCCTGTTGTCAGATACAAGTCGGAGTGGAGATCCCTGAGTCTTTATCTCTCCATCGGAACCTATGAAGCTGCCTTATTCTGAATCAGACCTTGGGTTCATCAAAGTCAGTATTGTCTACTCAGACTGGCAGCCGCTCTCCAGGGTCTCAAGCTGAGGTTTTTTTCATGTCTGCTTGCCTGGACCCTTTTTAGTTGGAGATGCCGGGGATTGAACCTGGGACCTTCTGCTTACCAAGCAGATGCTCTACCACTGAGCCACCGTCCCTCCCCTAAAGGGAAAGGTGAGGAAGGATGCTGCAAAGAAGGGACACAGAATGCAGAGGTCCAGTGCACAATGTAATAAGCTTGATAAGAAAGGTACAACATGCATTCTACCTCTGCATCCTGAGTTAGTTCTTTGCAGAATCCCTCCCACCTTCAGACTGGGATGCAAGGACTCAAGGATCTCTAGCCCGGTTTGTATCTGCAAAGGGGGGGGGGGGGTTGACCCTTGAAAGCTCATATTCCCCGCCCCCCAAAAAATCTTGTTAGTCTCTAAGATGATATTGGGCTCAAATCCAGCTGTTCTACTGCAGACCAATATGTCAGCATCTGGAACCAGCTAACTTGTGTTTTGAGCAGCACTTTGGAGCCCACGCTGTCAAAGACGACTTCAGCCTTGTAAATCCAAGTAGACCCAATTTCTTTTTCAGAGGCAATTCCTTTTAGAAGGTGTCCATGTAGTGCCAAGGAACGAACAGTAGAACCTTCTAATGCCCAACTCCTTGTGTGTTGAATTATCACAGGCGCAAATGTGGTGTGGCCTCTACACTCAGCATTTTGTAGGGATTTTCTTGTGACTTACTGGAGGCTTCTGAAACTTCTTCCCAGCCTGCGAGGCATTAGAGAGGCTCTAGGGACCTTCCTGATTTCAGAGTAAGGGCAGCAGCTGCAACCAACGGTTGTAAGGGATGCATTTTTAATTCAGCATTGGGCATTTTTAATTTGGCATTGAGAGCCTGTTTGGTGTAGTGGTTAAGTGTGCGGACTCTTATCTGTGAGAACTGGGTTTGATTCCCCACACCTTCACTTGCAGCTGATGGAATGGCCTTGGGTTACCCATTGCTCTCATAGGAGTCGTCCTTAAAAAGGCAGCTTCTGAGAGAGCTCTCTCAGCCCCACCTACCTCACAGGGTGTCCGTTGTGGGGGAGGAAGATAAAGGAGATTGTAGGCTGCTCTGAGACTCTGTCCCTGGAAGGGCAGCTGCTATGAGAGCCCTCTCAGCCCCACCCACTTCACAGGGTGTCTGTTGTGGGGGGAGGAAGATAAAGGAGATTGTAGGCTGCTCTGAGACTCTGTCCTTGAAAAGGCAGCTGCTGTGGGAGCCCTCTCCAGCCCCACCCACCTCACAGGGTGTCTGTTGTGGGGGGAGGAAGATAAAGGAGATTGTAGGCTGCTCCTTGAAAGGGCATCTGCTGTGAGAGCCCTCTCAGCCCCACCCACCTCACAGGGTGTCTGTTGTGGGGGGAGAAGATATAGAAGATTGTGAGCTGCTCTGAGTCTCTGATTCAGAGAGAAGGGCGAGATATAAATCTGCAGTCGTCTTCTTCTCTCTTCGTGCAGCACTGAATGGTTCCTTGTCCAGTTTCTGCTGCCATCTTTGTGCAGGCAGAGTTTGACTCACCCCTTCAAATCTGTAATTTAGGGCGCCTCCTATTCCGAGCCATTTAGGTAGTCCCGGAAGGCCTTCCGCTGGGATTCCCGCCGGGAGCCGAGCCCTGGGCTCTTGATGACCTGTCAAGACAGGCTGCATCGTCCGGCCTAAGCCAGTGTCCTGCCTTCGTGTAAAGAGCAGCCTTGCATCCACTCGCCGCACAGTCCCAGTGTTCTAATCAGGGAAGTTTTTAAGGCTGGTGATGAGAGAACTCTCTTCAGTTTGCACTGATTATGCTGGCTTTTTGAAAGCTTTTACTGCAAGCGTTCGGGGGGGGGGAGGGGAGAGAGAATCAGGTTTTTTTTAGTGAATGCTCATGTAGAAGCTTGCAAAGAATTGTAAAACCATGTCACGATTGCCACCCCCCACCCCCAGTATCCTCTAAGTCCCCACTACTTCTTTCCCTTTCCCTAAATTTACAATGTGGAGTAAAAGAGGAGCCCCTGATGTGGTTCTTCGAGGCTCTTGCGCTGTCTTTGTTGCTGTCATTGTGTAAATATAGACAAAGGGAAGGTGTGGGGCAGGACAATCTATACCAGCACTCCCCCCCTCCTGACTTTTTGAGCCTGAGGACACCGTTGGAATTCTGACACAGAGTCCCAAAATGGTGTCCCCACTCCACAAATGGTGACTGGGAGACAGAGTTACAGAGAGAGTGAGAGAAAGCCCAAGTGCAGGAAGAAGAAGAAGAATTGCAGATTTATACCCCGCCCTTCTCTCTGAATCAGGGACTCAGAGTGGCTTACAGACTCCTGTATCTTCTCCCCACACAACAGACACCTTGTGAGGTAGGTGGGACTGAGAGGGCCCTGGTAGAAGCTGCTCTTTCTAGGACAACTCCTGTGATAGCTATGGCTGACCCAAGGCATTCCAGCAGCTGCAAGTGAAGGAGTGGGAAATCAAACCCGGTTCTCCCAGATAAGAGTCCACACACTTAACCACTACAGCAAAGAAGAAGAATTGCAGATTTATACACCGCCCTTCTCTCTGAATCAGGGACTCAGAGTGGCTTACAGACTCCTGTATCTTCTTCCCCCACAACAGACACCTTGTGAGGTAGGTGGGACTGAGAGGGCCCTGGTAGAAGCTGCTCTTTCAAGGACAACTCCTGTGATAGCTATGGCTGACCCAAGGCATTCCAGCAGCTGCAAGTGAAGGAGTGGGAAATCAAACCCGGTTCTCCCAGATAAGAGTCCACACGCTTAACCACTACAGCAAAGAAGAAGAAGAATTGCAGATTTATACCCCACCCTTTTCCCTGAATCAGAGACTCAAAGCGGCTTACAATTTCCTATGCCTTCTCCTGGTATAGACAAGAGAAGTGATTTTTAAAAGATGCACAGGGGAAGAGGAGTGAGAGACAAAAATAAGAAAGAAGGCAGTGTAGTGGCAACTACAAACAGGGTTGTTCTAATCTGCACAGTCCCTGAGATATTCACTGGCCAATCAGAGGCTCTGCCAGGAGGGGATCCCTACCTGGACCGGCCACTTCCCCAAAACACCTGCCAGGCATCAGGAAAAGTCTTGGTGGGGGCACCGTGTTGGGGACCCCGATCTGGAGCAGTGGAGAGTCGGCCTTCTGACCCACGGCAGGGTGAGCGCAGCCTCAGACTGCACCAAGTCTTAGCTTGTGTTGAATTAGGATGAGCTTCTTTCAAGCTGGGAGATTTTGAGTTCCCAGCTGGTGCCTTTTGGCTTCCCTCCTTCACAGGGAACAAAACTGCATGATCTCTCACTCTGGCTCTCCCTGGTGCCTTCAGAAGCTCCTGAAGCTGTGGAGGAGCTAATGAGGAGTTTGCTTATGTAGGAGATAACGTCCTGTATGCAAAGGCAGTAGATGCAGAGTTGTAGCTTCTGCTGCCCAGGGATGAAGAAGAATTGTAGATTTATACCCCACCCTTCTCTCTGAATCAGAGACTCAGAGCTGCTTACAATCTCCTTTATCTTCTCCCCCCACAACAGACCCCCTGTGACGTGGGTGGGGCTGAGAGAGCTCTCCCAGAAGCTGCCCTTTCAAGGACAACCTCTGCCAGAGCTATGGCTGACCCAAGGCCATTCCAGCAGGTGCAAGTGGAGGGGTGGGGAATCAAACCCGGTTCTCCCACATAAGAGAGCTCTGGCTGACCCAAGGCCATTCCAGCAACTGCAAGGGGAGGAGTGGGGAATCAAACCCGGTTCTCCCAGATAAGAGAGCTCTGGCTGACCCAAGGCCATTCCAGCAGGTGCAAGTGGAGGAGTGGGGAATCAAACCCGGTTCTCCCAGATAAGAGAGCTATGGCTGACCCAAGCCATTCCAGCAGCTGCAAGTGGAGGAGTGGGGAATCAAACCTGGTTCTCCCAGATAAGAGCTATGGCTGACCCAAGCCATTCCAGCAGCTGCAAGTGGAGGAGTGGGGAATCAAACCCGGTTCTCCCAGATAAGAGAGCTCTGGCTGACCCAAGCCATGCCAGCAGCTGCAAGTGGAGGAGTGGGGAATCAAACCAGGTTCTCCCAGATAAGAGAGCTCTGGCTGACCCAAGGCCATTCCTGCAGCTGCAAGGGGAGGAGTGGGGAATCATACCCGGTTCTCCCAGATAAGAGAGCTCTGGCTGACCCAAGGCCATTCCAGCAGGTGCAAGTGGAGGAGTGGGGAATCAAACCCAGTTCTCCCAGATAAGAGTCCGCACACTTAACCACCACAGCAAACTGGCTCTGAGAGTAGAATTCCATTGGTGTACATGGAGCAGGTCACTTTGGTGCAAGCATCCCATTCCTTAACATTTGAAGTCCCTGCCCAACAACACTCAGGCAGTTACTTGGAAACAGTGGTGACCTTTTTATGTGAGCTCCTATTGTCAGCCTTCCCGTCATAATTTTGGGACCAGTGCTTATTAGAAAGGGAGTTGGAATATAGTTCCTTAGAGAAGCAGACCATCATGGCTTTCTTTGGAGCAGAAGCTCCTTTGCATATTAGGCCACACCCCCTGATGTAGCCAATCCTCCTGGAGCTTTCATGGCTCTTAGTACAGAGCCTACTGTAAGCTCTTGGAGGATTGGCTACATCGGGGTGTGTGGCCTAATATGCAAAGGAGTTCCTGCTACAAAAAAGAAAAGCCCTGCAGACCGCTAAAGATATTTGCCCCAGTTATGAAGACATACAAGTCAAACCAAGCTGCAGCTGTAGAACTAAAAGGTTCAAAATGAAATCAGCCTGGAGACAGCCCAGACTGGTAGCCAGATAAGCAAGAAGTACTGAGTTTTGCTTTGAAAGACTGCACTGTGGCTCAAAATAAGGCCTACGGCTGCACCCACTGGTGCCCGAGAATTCTATGCCAGAAGTGAAGGAGGCCTTTGACCGTTGGCACAATTGGCGGGGGGGAGGGTAAATATTGTGCAGGAGAGGCCTTCTCTCCCTTCAAAGATGATCCTGGTTCCTACGGAGCTGCTTCAGTTGGAGGCAGCTCCTCTCCTGTTCTCCCCAAGGTTGGGTGTCGTCCCAGGCTTGCCCTGCTGGGGTGTGTATGAAGTGAGCTGAAGTTTGTGCGTTGGCCATTGGTTTTGAACAATGTCCAACTGGGAGCCAGCATGTCTGTGGACCCTGAGAAATGCATGAGGGGCATGGAGACCTGTGAAACCAGATGGATTTTCTCCAAAAAGAAAACCCCGAAAACCACCCTATTTCAAATTAAAATTGCTGCCCTAACCATTGTGACTGGGCAGTAAAAGCAACACGGGTGGAAGGCCAAGAATTGAAAGAAAGGTGCTGAAGCACGCAGTGCAAAAATTTTTGGAGTGTATCCTAAAGGAGCGGAAAGGAGAGGAGTTTGTGCATGCAAAGAAATGTTGCATCCCCTCTTCCAAGTCATTCTCTCCTTGCAGGTAGAATGGGCAGCTGCTATGCATGGGCAACATTAGAGCACGGGCCTTTTTAACTCTTCCACTGTGCAAAGCCAAGACCTTCCACTTGCCAGTCTCCATGTCTGCTCCCCCCTCATCTGCGTTCATCACCCGAAATTGAATAACCGCATGCTTTTGTGGCTGGGGGCCTGGTCTTGGCTGCACTGCAGTGACTCTGCTCAGAATCTGCCTCCCTTGCCTCTTGGGAAGCTCCTGCCCCCCCAAGTCAGTCAGAGAAGTGGGGAGAGCGGCATGCATGGGAGAGGTAGGCTGGTGTCATTTGCCAAGCTCTCCTCCCCCTGCTATTTCTGGAGAGTAGATTTCTTCTCAAAAATCAGACAATTTAAGGATCTGTCTGATGAAGCTAGCTTCACGGCCACTTTTGCAAATGAGAATTCCTGATGAGTCACTTGTGAATGTTGCTGGTGTGCGTGAGAATGAGAGAAAGAGAAAGAAAAAAAAAAAAGAGCCAGTTCAAAATCCAATGTACATTGGGATGATACAGTTTGCAAGTACAGGAATGTACAGGGCAGTTCCCAGAATGCTTCCTCATATGGTACCAGGAAGGGTGCCCCTGTGTACGATCAATGCAAGCCACGTGTTCCCTCTCTGCTGTGTTAGTGTGAGCTGGCTCGCAGATTTTTAGCCTCCGTTTTTGTCTTCGCTCGGGAAGGATGACCCCGGAGCACACTTATTGATGCAGCGCCTCACAACTTTCATGCCAGCAGCTCACAAAGTAGAATTTTTTGCTCTCAAAACTCCGCAGCTTGGAGGGAATATTGGAAGCCACCTGTTGGATTGTGCCCCTGGCTACAGCCCAATCCACTGTTAGGCAAGCTCAAGTCTTTTTGAAATCTTCTCTGAAGTCAAAGTAGATGCTGCTGGCATTCACCGCAGAACACTGACTCACATCCCCCTCTTCCTTCCTAGTTCAGAACACACGCAAGCACGCTAGAGATTCAGCCATGTGCAATATGGCAATGCATACGTGTGCTTTAATCTCATATTGATAACACCTACAATCAGATGTAGGGATGGTTGCCTGATGGAGCCTTTCTTTCAGCCTCGAGTCAATCTGGAGATGCGATTGCTGCTATCCAGTTTAAACTGGGAGCAACCTTTTTTTCAGGGGGGGGGCTGTGCTTAATTATGTGCTCGATGGGAAAACCCCTCTCAGCGTCAAGCCTGATCAAAATAAAGTGGACATGGGTGGGGAATGGAACGAAAGAAACAAGGCGCCCTTGACTGTGCCCACATACCTCTCTTGTCCAGTTCTTTCTTAAGCATTCTTCTCCTCTGTGAGGAGCACGCAAAGTACTTCGTGGCCAAGCTGCCCAATAGAACCCTTCCAGCAAGCTGTTTGTCTCCTGCGGCCAGTGAACATATGAACATATGAAGCTGCCTTATACTGAATCAGACCCTCGGTCCATCAAAGTCAGTCTTGTCTTCTCAGACTGGCAGCGGCTCTCCAGGGTCTCAAGCAGAGGTTTTTCACACCTATTTGCCTGGACCCTTTTTTGGAGATGCCAGGGATTGAACCTGGGACCTTCTGCTTCCCAAGCAGATGCTCTAGCACTGAGCCACCATCCCTCCCCGCATGAAGGATTGCAGCAGCATCATCAAAGGAAAAGGCAGCGTCAAGCGCCAAGCAAGACTGGACAGAACCTGCTGTGGGGGGGGGGGGGGACCAGCATGTTCACTCTTGAACCAACCGGAGGCCTGCCTTTGCGCAGTGGCAGCTCTTCGGCTTCCCTGTTTCCCTCCCCTTCTTCGTATGGGCCCAGCATAAGTGTATCCATCGAGCAAGGATGTTAGTCAACAGTGTCTTCCCAAGCAAGCAACCTCAATTCAATATGGCGGGCTGGGAAATGGCCAGGCCAGGCCAGAACAGCTGCATGGAAAGCTCTGCAGCTGGGAAGCAAAATGCTTCTCAGTAACACTTGTGGAAGGGCAGCAGCTCTGTTGGTAGCAACTGTTGCCGTCTTGCTCTAGATGTCAGTTTCCCAGGGCCATTGGATTGCCTGGCATGCTTCAGAGGGCGCTGAGCCAGAAACACCTGGGGTCTGCTCTACCAAGGCCGCTCTGACATTTTTCTGAAGGAGTTTACTGTCTTGTTGGGGGTTTTGTGTGCATTAAGTCACATCTATGACGGATAGCAAGAGATAGCTGCCGAACTGAGCCAAAGAGACTGATAATAGTAGATACGCCGACAAGGAGAGACTCCACACCAGTTCTTCCAGAACTGTAAGTGTATTTGCAGATATTAACGGATGTGCAATATATTTACAATACAGAGCTTCAAAATGCTTCGCCAGACCATCAATCGTACAAAGAGGAAAAAGTCTCTAGCACTCAGCTCCTTATATATCCCAGCCACCAATCAGGGGAATATGCTGACTCGCTGTGACATAGGTACTTTCCAGACATTGCATCAGCCTGCCTTGTGATCCTTGTCACATGACTTCACTGCTTTGACAGTAGAGGATCGACATGCTTCACTTGTAAGCTACCAGTCACTGACAATCTGATCTATAGTGACCCCAGCAAGGGGCTTCCAAGGCAAGTGAGAAACAGAAGTAGGTTGCTGTTATCTTCCTCTGCAGAGCCTTCCTTGGTGGTCTCCTTGAGGAGATCAAGCTCTTTTTTTTTTTTGTAGTGGGAACTCCTTTGCATGTTAGGCCACATACCCCCTGATATAGCCAGTCCTCCAAGAGCTTACAGTAGGCCCTGTAAGAACAGCCCTATATGCTCTTGGAAAATTGGCTACATCTGGGGTGTGTGGCCTAATATGCAAAGGAGTTCCTGTGTACCATGGTGCCTTCTCTTCCATCATGGAATTTACTGTGTCCTAAATGAACATGTGACATGCAGATGGTACTTTATCGAGCGGATCGAAGGAAGAGTTCGGGAATTTGTTTGAGGCCAAGGCTGCCCTTCTTTTGCAGGCCATGTTGGTTAATCCTGCCAAGAATAAAGCAGCAGAATTCCTATCCTGAGTCATTTTAGGGAACTTTAATAGCGGCTGATCATTTCCGAGTCCCTAACAAGAATTCTAGCCCCAGAAGAACCTGCATTTTCCCCAGCTTGGCGATCCAGAATGGCCTCATGTTGCCAACTCAGCTTAAATATGTCTACACGGAGTTAATTTCAAAATTTATGTTGCGCTTATTATTATTAATTAAATTTGATTAAGCGCTCCATCCTAGCTAGTGCCGGGCTCTGGGCCATTTACATCAGTAATACAACATACTACAAAGTTAAAAACCTTGAAACAGTATAATTAAAACATTTTATAACCCTCACTCGCCAGTGGTGCCCCGCTATTTCTATAATTCCAGATTATTGGTGTCATACGGGGGGGATGAAGGGGGGAGTGAGGGTGCCAGCTAATCAACCGTCGCTTTCCCTAATTGAAAGCCTGGTGGAACATCTCTGCTTTACAGGCCCTGCAGAATTGGAAAAGTTACCTCAGGGCCCTGGTGTCTTCCAGCAGAGAGTTCCACCAGGTTGGGGCCAGGACTGAAAAAGTCCTGGCCCGTGTCAAGGACAGCCAGACCTCTCTAAGGCAGGCCAGGACACTAGAAGCCCTCCCACTGTCGCCCCCCCCCAAGCACCAAGAATACAGAGCATCACTGCCCCAGACATAAGAACCTAAGAGAAGCCATGTTGGATCAGGCCAATGGCCCATCCAATCCAACACTCTGTGTCACATAAGAACATAAGAGAAGCCATGCTGGATCAGGCCAATGGCCCCTCCAGTCCAACACTCTGTGTCACATAAGAACATAAGAGAAGCCATGTTGGATCAGGCCAATAGCCCATCCAGTCCAACACTCTGTGTCATGTAAGAACATAAGAGAAGCCATGTTGGATCAGGCCAATGGCACATCCAGTCCAACACTTTGTGTCACATAAGAACATAAGAGAAGCCATGTTGGATCAGGCCAATGGCCCATCCAGTCCAACACTCTGTGTCACATAAGAACATAAGAGAAGCCATGCTGGATCTGGCCAATGGCCCATCCAGTCCAACACTCTGTGTCACGTAAGAACATAAGAGAAGCCATGTTGGATCAGGCCAGTGGCCCATCCAGTCCAACACTCTGTGTCACATAAGAACATAAGAGAAGCCATGCTGGATCTGGCCAATGGCCCATCCAGTCCAACACTGTGTCACGTAAGAACATAAGAGAAGCCATGTTGGATCAGGCCAATGGCCCATCCAGTCCAACACTCTGTGTCACGTAAGAACATAAGAGAAGCCATGTTGGATCAGGCCAATGGCCCATCCAGTCCAACACTCTGTGTCACATAAGAACATAAGAGAAGCCATGCTGGATCTGGCCAATGGCCCATCCAGTCCAACACTCTGTGTCACGTAAGAACATAAGAGAAGCCATGTTGGATCAGGCCAATGGCCCATCCAGTCCAACACTCTGTGTCACATAAGAGAAGCCATGTTGGATCAGGCCAATGGCCCATCCAGTCCAACACTCTGTGTCACATAAGAACATAAGAGAAGTCATGCTGGATCTGGCCAATGGCCCATCTAGTCCAACACTCTGTGTCACGTAAGAACATAAGAGAAGCCATGTTGGATCAGGCCAATGGCCCATCCAGTCCAACACTCTGTGTCACGTAAGAACATAAGAGAAGCCATGCTGGATCTGGCCAATGGCCCATCCAGTCAAACACTCTGTGTCACGTAAGAACATAAGAGAAGCCATGTTGGATCAGGCCAGTGGCCCATCCAGTCCAACACTCTGTGTCACATAAGAACATAAGAGAAGCCATGCTGGATCTGGCCAATGGCCCATCCAGTCCAACACTCTGTGTCACATAAGAGAAGCCATGCTGGATCAGGCCAGTGGCCCATCCATTCCAACACTCTGTGTCATGTAAGAACATAAGAGAAGCCATGTTGGATCAGGCCAAAGGCCCATCCAGTCCAACACTCTGTGTCATGTAAGAACATAAGAGAAGCCATGTTGGATCAGGCCAATGGCCCATCCAGTCCAACACTCTGTGTCACGTAAGAACATAAGAGAAGCCATGTTGGATCAGGCCAATGGCCCAACCAGTCCAACACTCTGTGTCACACAGTGGCCCTGGTGTCTTCCAGCAGAGAGTTCCACCAGGTTGGGGCCAGGACAGCCAGACCTCTCTAAGGCCAGGGATCACCAGCAAGTTGCTACCAACAAATAACACTTTTCCAGGGACATAGTGGAGGAGGCAGTCCTGTGTATGGGTCTGTTCCAACCCTAACCCTAACATCAACACCAAGACCTTGAATCTGAGTCAGTACTCAGCCAGAAGCCAGTGTAGCTGGCTCAGCACAGGTTGAATGTGTGCTGTCCGTGGTGTTCCTGCCAGGACTTGTGCCGCCGTGTTCTGGATCCATTGGAGTTTTCGAGTCAGTCCCAAGGGTAGCGTAGAGCGAGTTACAGTAGTCTAATCTGGAGGTGACCGTCACATGGATTACTTTTCAGCAGTCTCCTCCGAAATACCACTCGGATTTATCCAGTGGATCTCTAAGTTATTAGGCCAGCTGATATATAACTGCTCAGATGAATTCACTAGGTACATAGTAGGACTCAAGTGGCACCTTTAAGACCAACCAAGTTTTATTGAGAACGTAAGCTTTTGTGTGCTCTCTAAGCACACTTCATCAGGCGAGGGGATCAGGAATTGTGGGCTGAAATACATGCAGTTTGTTGTTTAAGAGTGCAAACTGGCTGTGGTCACATGACACAACCGTGTGGCTTGGCCATTTGGTCTGGATAGCCATAAAAGGTAATAAAGTTCCCTGCCAATTGGTATTTTTTGCAAATCACAGAAAGACATGGATTTCCTAGTTGTAGGCTACCTAATTTACTTATCAGCATCACTGGGTACATGTTGGAGAAATATTTTCCATGCTTAGTTCTGGTTTTCTAAAGAGATGAGTTGCTGTTCTGGAAGGCCATTTGTGAACAATGCAGTCAGGTAGGGTGCAAACACCACTGTAACATAGTCGGTGAGGGGCATGTCTTTGGATCATTTCTTATCAGGCCCAGGCAATTTCTGCCTTTTCGACTCCAGCAGCTGAACGCCGTGGGAATGTCAGCTCTCTCCTTATCCAGGAAAAAAAACACAAAACACAACAGAGGGAGTCTTCTAATAATCCCATACAAGAAGCAATGAGAAAGCTCAAGGCATAATTTGCGGCGTGTGAAGTTGCCTCGACAATTTTGTGATGCAGCTCAATAGCATTCTCCTGTCTGTCACTGTCTGACAGAACTAGAAATAGTTGGCCTGTTAAGTTTCCTTTGGGGGAAAAGACAAAAGTTTCTTCGCTTTACAAAAAGAAAATGTAATATTGCCCTTTTTTGCTTTTAAGAAAACAAATGTTTCCTTAAGTGAAGGAGGAAAGCCCCATGAAAAGACACAGTTTGGGAAGCTGAAAATAGGACGTTGGCAAAAACCACCATTGTATTTCTGCCCTGCAAGTGATCCTAAAAATATAAGAGAAGCCATATTAGATCAGACCAATGGCCTGTCCAGCCCACACAGTGACCAAAAAACCGAGTGCCATTAGGAGCTCCATCAGTGGGGCCAGGACACTAGAAGTCCTCCCACTGTATCCCCCAAGCACCAAGAATACAGAGCATCACTGTCCCAGACATAAGAACATAAGAGAAGCCATGTTGGATCAGGCCAATGGCCCATCCAGTCCAACACTCTGTGTCACACAGTGGCCAAAAAACCAGGTGCCAATAGGAGATCCATCAGTGGGGCCAGGACACTAGAAGTCCTCCCACTGTTGCCCTCCCCTAAGCACCAAGAATACAGAGCATCACTTGCCCCAGACATAAGAGAAGCCATGTTGGATCAGGCCAGTGGCCCAACCAGTCCAACACTCTGTGTCACACAGTGGCCAAAAACCCAGGTGTCGTCAGGAGGTCCATCAGTGGGGCCAGAAGCCCTCCCACTGTCGCCCCCCCCCCCAAGCACCAAGAATACAGAGCATCACTGCCCCAGACATAAGCACCTAAGAGAAGCCATGTTGGATCAGGCCAATGGCCCAACCAGTCCAACACTCTGTGTCACACAGTGGCCAAAAAACCCAGGCACCATCAGGAGGTCCACCAGTGAGGCCAGGACACTAGAAGCCCTCCCACTGCCCCCCCCCCAAAGCACCAAGAATACAGAGCATCACTTACCCCAGACAGAGTTCCAGAGCATCACTTACCCCTGATCAGTAGCTCCAGGGCTCCTTCGGTGGCCCTCTTCTGGAAGGGTTCCTCATGTAATTTGTGCAGGAGATTTCACCTGATTGGCAGTGGGCCAGGTGCTCGCTGCTGCTGCTGCTTCTACCAGAGCTCATCCCACATTTGCAGGCCAGCAGGAGGAGAGGATTCACACCATGACGGATGATTGACAGTGCCGTCAAAGTCTCAGATAGCTCATGGTGACCCCATAGGGTTTTCAAGACAAGACACGAATGGGAGGTACCTGCCTCTTAGCACCCCTGGACTTCCTTGGTGGTCTCCCACCCAAATACTAACTAGAGCTGACCCCTCTTAGCTTCCCAGATTTGATGAACTTGGGCTAGCCTCGGGGCATCCGGGTCAAGGAAATAATTAAGTGCCTTCACGTCATGGTCAGTTTGCAGTGACCCTGTAAGGTTTTCATGACAAAACGTTGAGAGGTCGTTTGCCATTGCCTGCTCCTGCGTAGCAACCCTGGGCTTCCTTGGTGGTCTCCCATCCAAGTACTAACCAGGGCTGACCCTGCTTAGCTTCTGAGATCTGGCAAGATCAGGCTAGCCTGGGCCACGCGGGTCAGGGCTCACACCATGATGCTCGTCTGCCAGTGGTGGTCTTCCCCATCCCAGGAGCCACAAAGTGTTCATTTAATTAGGGATTGCTCACAAGAGGTACCCAATGTCTAATGGCCTTTATGTGTCTGATTACCTGTGAGCTTCTAATGTGGGGACTTTATGGTAGGGATTGTGGCTGCCCCCCCCCTCCCCTAAAGATACCTGTACGCCAGATGCTTCTGAGCTTCTGCTGAAGCAAAGAATTTTGCAGCAATAAGTACAAGTACTTGAAGGGCTGTCATATAGAGGATGGTGTGGAATACTTTTCTGTGGCCCCAGAAGGCCAGACCAGAACCAGTGGGTTGAAATTAAATTAAAAGAGTTTCCGGCTCAACATTAGGAAGAACTTCCTGACCGTTAGAGCGGTTCCTCAGTGGAACAGGCTTCCTCAGGAGGTGATGGGCTCTCCTTCCTTGGAGGTTTTCCAACAGAGGCTGGATGGCCATCTGACAGCAATGAGGATCCTGTGGATTTAGGGGGAGGCATTTGTGAGTTTCCTGCATTGTGCAGGGGGTTGGACTAGATGGCCCTGGAGGTCCCTTCCAACTCTACGATTCAATGATTCTAAGTCCTGACCTGGATGGCCCAGACTAGCTGTGTTCTCGTCAGATCTCAGAAGACTTGGATGAGAGACCACCAAAGAAGTCCAGGGTTGCAATGCAAAGGCAGGCAACAGCAAACTAGCTCTGAACGTCTCTCGACGACTCTATGGTGTTGCCATATGTTGGCTGCGACTTGACAGCACTTTCCACCACCACAGACGCAAGCTTAATATCTTCCCTCCTATTACTTACCAAATGGGGCCCATTTGTCTTGACACAACAAGCGAAGGCACTTAGGGAGATGTGCGCTCTCTGCGACATCTCATTAGAAGTGGCAACTGTTCTCACTAAAGACGGCTGAGAGATCAACTGGCTTCCGCAGTTGTGGTGCACGGAGGGTTCATAGAAGAGCTTATCCAGGCGGCAAAAAAGACACGGCAATGGCAGAGCTTCTTTCTAATCAGAACAGCAACCGTGTGCAGAGACTCCCGCCGTTGTTGCCACCTTGAGCCAAGAGCTGGTTTTTATACCCTAAGAACATAAGAGAAGCCATGTTGGATTAGGCCAATGGCCCATCCAGTGCAACACTGTGTCACACCAGTGGGGACACTGAAATTCATTTTATTTGTTATGTTAAAATTCATTTTATTGGTTTTAGCCCAGTTTTCATCAGGAGGTCCCTCAGTGGGGCCAGGACACTAGAAGTCCTCACACTGTTGTCCCTCCCAAGCACCAAGAATACAGAGCATCACTTGCCCCAGACAGAGAGTTCCAACAATATGCTATAGCCAATAAGAACATAAGAGAAGCCCTGCTGGATCAGGTCAATGGCCCATCCAGTCCAACACTCTGTGTCACACAGTGGCCAAAAAACCAAGTCCCATTAGGAGGTCCACCAGTGGGGCCAGGACACCAGAAGCCCTCCCACTGTACCCCCCTCAAGCACCATGAATACAGAGCATCCCTGCTCCAGACAGAGAGTTCCAACGATAAGCTGTGGCTAATAGCCACTGATGGACCTCTGCTCTGTATGAACATAAGAACATAAGAGAAGCCATGTTGGATCAGGCCAATGGCCCATCAAGTCCAACACTCTGTGTCACATAGTGGCAAAAAATTTTATATACACACATACACTGTGGCTAATAGCCACTGATGGACCTGTGCTCCATATTTTTATCTAAACCCTTCTTGAAGGTGGCTATACTTGTGGCCGCCACCACCTCCTGTGGCAGTGAATTCCACATGTTAATCACCCTTTGTTAATCCACTCCCCTCTTGAAGCTGTCTATGCTTGTAGCTACCACCACCTCTTGTGGCAGTGAATGCCATGTGTACCCTACTTTTCTCTTCCCTAAGTCTCAAAGCAGCTTGTACTCACCTACCCTTCCTCTGCCTTTGGAGTACCAATCCTTTAATAAATAAATATTTTAATAATAATCCTGGGCATGACATAAGATACAACAGTTCAGCCTGGTGCCTCCAGGGGCACATGGTGATCTCTTTCCTACAAAGCCTTCATTATTCACTTCCATGTTCTGGAATGGGAGTCCATTTTGTAGAAGAAGAAGAAATCGGATTTATATCCCACCCTATACTCTGAGTCTCAGAGCAGTCACAATCTCCTCTACCTCTGCCCCCCACAACAGACACCCTGTGAGGTGGGTGTGGCTGAGAGAGCTCTCCCAGAAGCTGCCCTTTCAAGGACACCTCCTACAAAAGCTATGGCTGACCCAAGGCCATTCCAGCAGCTGCAAGTGGAGGAGTGGGGAATCAAACCTGGTTCTCCCAAATAAGAGTCCGCGCTCTTAACTACTACACCAAACTCTCTCTCTGTTTGCTATTGTGCAGCCTTTGATTTGAACAGGAAGGCTTCCCTGTGTGGGAATGCTATTTTTACATTGAGTTGCTCACACTGTTTTGGCTAAAGCCCCCTCCTTCTGTGCTATCCGATCATTCATCCTTCTCTGACTGGCAGCAAATGTCCACAGCCTCTGGCAGGAAGAAACCACACCAGCACTGATGCTGCCTAAGATTCTCTGAGCGACCGACGGCAGGGATCAAGCCTGGGACCCTCTGCAAGCAAAGCCGGAACATGGGAAATGACTCCTCTTATTTCAAGGAAGGAGCTTTGACTCCTGAAGGCTCATATCCCGAATGTCTTGTTTGTCTTTAAGGTCCTACTAGACTTGAATCATGCTCCTGTCTTAGCTTGCTGGTTATCAAGGAGCATGGCAAATTGTTGTTTCCAGCGAAAGCAGTTGCCCTATCTGTGGCCTGTTCACCTCCAAATGGCAGCATCTGTCTACTTCAGCATCCCAGAAGCTGTGCCATTGACGATTCCCTCTGCTCAGTACCATTTGTCCTTAGCTGAGCAGTTCGGCAGCTGCAGACCCATGCAAGCGCTGGTTTGCAATTGTTGTTTTTCATCCTCAGAAAGTTCCATTTGATTGGTGCAGTCCTCTTCCTGTTCTTGGGTGATGATCACGGCACCAGGAAGAACTTGCTTTGACCTTCAGGGCACTGTAAGAGGGTCCCATCGGGCGCTGCAGTCTTTGGTGCTTGAGGTGGAGGATGGATAGAAGTTTCCATTAACTTATTTTACCCCTTGCCTTTCCATTGTCAGGATTCACAGGGTGGCTTGACGTTGAGAGGGAAAACAGATAATAGAAGTAGAACAAAGCTGGAGTCCTGGGGCACCTTTAAGACTATGAAGTCTTCATTCTGGGTAGATGCTTTCATGCGCATGTACGCCATCAGATATCTGAAGATGTGTGCGCGCACCTGGAAGCGTATGCCCAGAATTAGGCTTTGTGGGCCTTAAAAGGTGCCTGACTGGACTCAAACGTTGTTCTCTTGCTTCAGACGAACTTGACGACCCACCTGAGCCAATAAAAGTACAAGCTGGGTCTCAGTCCTCAGTACAAGCAGCAAGACATCAGTTGTCCATCTAGATAACTATTCCAACTCCTTCTGAATTCCCCGGTAGCCCTCTGCAGATGACCCACCTGCATGGGGAAGAACATAAGCCCTGCCTCTGCACGTAGCAAATAATCAGAGTGGAGTGTCCTCGCGCACCATCCCCCCCCCCCCATGGTCAGCAGTGGTTGGGAAAGAGCGCCACTGGTCACAGGAAGGAGGCACTGACCCCACTTCTTATCCATGCAGATGACTGAACAATGGGGGGGGGGGGGTCAGAGACAAAGTGACCACCTCTCCTTGGCTTCTGCCATCTAAAGGCGTACAACAGTCCTCTGATGGCGCCCATATGGCTCTCCTCTGCCCCTCTTGGAGAGAGCAGGAGTCAAGTTGCACCTTTAACACCAACCGAGTTTTATTCAGAGCGTCCGCTTTCGTGAGCTTTCGTCTGATGAAGTGTGCTTAGAGAGCACACACACTTGGTTGGTCTTAAAGTTGCAACTTGACTCCTGCTTTGTTCAAGTGCTTCAGACCAACCCGGCTGCCCGCTTGGATCGACCTCTTGGAGACGGCCTGCTTTCAAAGGAAAGAAGCAGTGTCCATCTGAGTAAAGAGGAGCAGTGGGTAGGGGTCATGGAAACCCCCCCTCCCCCCCCCGCAGTCATTTGCCAGCTCAGAACTGGGCCTCAGAAGCTGCTTTCTCCCCTGCAGGAGCACAAACAGGCAGCCCCGGGGGTGCCTTTTACCCTTTGCAGGCAAACGATCTGCAGTCCCCCCCCCCCATCAGCCTTTGAGAGTGCTTTGGGGGAGGGGGGGCCAGACATGGAATTCTGCCTTCTCTTGCTTGGCCCTTGAAGCTCTCTCATCTCCTGGGGCGCTGGATCTCCTTTTAGCCTTTGGCTAAGAAATTTCAAAACAACTTGTATCCCAATTTGGGGAGGGGAGGAGGGGGCACCTTCCTTTTTACAAGGAGGTGGCTGTGAAAACCAGTTTTGTTGTTTGGTTTTTTTTAATTGAGGTTTCAGGAAGAGGTTTTTTATCAGCTTCGAGGTGACTTTCCCAGAAACAGATTGCTTTGGGGATTTTTCTAAGACCTTCCCTATCAGATTGTTATTTTTTTTTCCCCCTCTGTGAAAATGCAACACCCAATCTCCACGTTTTGTTCCTGTAGTTTTGAAAAGTGCAATCCAATCTCTCTCTGCGCTGATAACAGGCAATCTTAGCTGGCATTGCCCAGGGATTTAAATTCACACTGAAACCTAGAACACAGTTTCACTTTTTTGGGCTGTGTTTCCTCTACAAAGGGTTGTTCCCTAAGGAGACGCATCGCCCTGCCTTGGTGTTCTTAGCAATATTTTTTTTTTGGGGGGGGGGAGGTAGGGGGGTTGCATGCAGATATGACTGAATGATTTTGAACATTCTCCGCGTTTGGTGTGTGTTTCTGTGGTGCAGGCCAAAAAGTCCTGGGCAGCCCACCGGTTATGTTAAAAGAGGCCAAAATATATCATGCCCATGCTTCAATTAAGTCGCCTCTTCTGCGGGCTCACCTGTCAGTGCAGTCTGGGCCAGGCGGCCAGCGTTTGGTTTCTCTCTTAAGTGTTTTGTTGTCTTGTCCCTTGAGCGCAAAGAAAAATGAGTTTGTTTTTTTGCTTGTAAGGCTTTACTCAGTTTCCCAATTCTGCCGAGGAGCTGGACTCTGGGGACCTCTCAGGTAAGGGCCGGTCTTTAGGCTAAGCCGATTTGGCAGCTCCGTCTGCGAATTTGCTTCCCACCTTGTTTGCATCCTGGCTGGGTGTCCATGTGTGTTGGTGTCTTTTTCTAACAAGGGAATCAGCTGCAAAGGCCCATCGCCGGGAGCCTCCCCCCCCCTCACCTCTGCCTCCCCGTCCCCTGGGTTTCCCTCTTCCCATGCCACCCTGCAAAATTTGGGGTGGTGGGAGGCGGACGGGGGCAGAGCCTCACAGTCCTCCTGGCAGGCTGTCCAGCAGCCGCTGCGAGCTCCGTTGCTGGAAATAATATTTGGCATCCTGATCAGAGAAAAATTCTGATGACATTTCTGTTACGTGTGTTAACTACAGGAGGATGCCCAATTCATGTGGCGGCAGGGCAGTTGGACTGGAACTCTGGAGCTGCCTGTGGTGGGCGTGGCTGGGGCGTGGCTTTCTTGTGCTCCATACGCTTCCACCCGGCCTGATTTTCACAGGAGACATGAAACATGTGACACACAAGTAGTTCCTCCCCCCATGTCTAGGTCCCCTTGATCATCACATTTGGCACTCTGTATATCTCAACTCTCCCCCGGGAGGTGAAGTTTGCGTTCCCTGTTTTGGTTTTTCTTTCAGAAGTTCTGGGGGAGAGAAAGGAAGGGCGGTGCTGTGCTGTGCCTGAGGCAGGCTGTCTGATGGGGGTCGGAACACCTTTGTCCAAATATTTTGTTTGTTTGTTGGAATCAAGTCCCAGCAGAATCATGGCGACCCAGTAGGGTTTTCAAGGCAAGAGACATTCAGAGGTGGTTTTCCATTGCCTGTCTCTGTGTAGCAACCCTGGACTCCCATCCAACCTGAGCTGACTCTGCTTAGTTTCTAGCATTTGATGAGATTTAGCTAATCTGAGCTATACAGGGCAGGGCTATCCAGAGGAGGGCGACGAAGTTGGTGAGGGGTCTGGAGACCAAGTCCTATGAGGAAGGGTTGAAGGAGCTGGGCATGTTTTGCCTGGAGAGGAGGCGGCTGAGAAGTGATATGATCACTATCTTCAAGTACTTGAAGGGCTGTCCTATAGAGGAGGGTGTGGAATTGTTTTCTGTGGCCCCAAAAGGTCGGACCAGAGCCAGTGGGTTTAAATTAAATCAAAAGGGTTTCCAGTTCAACATTAGGAAGAACTTCCTGACCGTTAGAGCGATTCCTCAGTGGAACAGGCTTCCTCCTTGGGAGGTGGTGGGCTCTCCTTCCTTGGAGGTTTTTAAAGAGAGGCTAGATGGCCATCTGACAGCAATGAAGATCCTGTGAATTTAGGGGGAGGTGTTTGTGAGTTTCCTGCATTGTACAGGGGGTTGGACTAGATGACCCTGGAGGTCCCTTATAACTCTATGATTCTAAGTCTAGCACTTTTCAATTTCACTAAACTTCATTAAGGGTCAACACACACACACACACACACAGGGCATTGTGTATTTGTCTTTTAACTTTCCACCCTCTGTCTTTGGTAGTAAAAAGTTCAGTCAAGGCATAACTGACTTATAGCTGACTCAGAGAGTTTTCAAGGCAACAGAAGAAAATGGGTGGTTTGCCATTGCATAGATAAACATATGGAGCAATAGCCACAGGATATTATTGGAATTCTCTGTCTGGGGCAGTGATGCTCTGTATTCTTGGTACGAGGGAGGGGTGGTAGTCCTGGCCCCACTGGTGGACCTCCTGATGGGACTTGTTTTTTTGGCCACTGTGTGACACAGAGTGTTGGACTGGATTGGCCATTGGCCTGATCCAACATGGCTTCTCTTATGGTCTTATGTGTGACACAGAGTGTTGGACTGGATGGGCCATTGGCCTGATCCAACAGGGCTTCTCTTATGTTGTTATGTGTGACACAGAGTGTTGGACTGGATGGGCCATTGGCCTGATCCAACATGGCTTCTCTTATGTTCTTATGTGTGACACAGAGTGTTGGACTGGATGGGCCATTGGCCTGATCCAACATGGCTTTTCTTATGTTCTTATGTGTGACACAGAGTGTTGGACTGGATGGTCCATTGGCTTGATCCAACAGGGCTTCTCTTGTGTTCTTATGTGACACAGTGTTGGACTGGATGGGCCATTGGCCTGATCCAACATGGCTTCTCTTATGTTGTTATGTGTGACACAGAGTGTTGGACTGGATGGGCCATTGGCCTGATCCAAAAGGGCTTCTCTTGTGTTCTTATGTGACACAGAGTTTTGGACTGGATGGGACATTGGCCTGATCCAACAGGGCTTCTCTTATGTTGTTATGTGTGACACAGAGTGTTGGACTGGATGGGCCATTGACCTGATCCAACATGGCTTCTCTTATGTTGTTATGTGTGACACAGAGTGTTGGACTGGATGGGCCATTGGCCTGATCCAAAAGGGCTTCTCTTGTGTTCTTATGTGACACAGAGTTTTGGACTGGATGGGCCATTGGCCTGATCCAACAGGGCTTCTCTTATGTTGTTATGTGTGACACAGAGTGTTGGACTGGATGGGCCATTGGCCTGATCCAACATGGCTTCTCTTATGTTGTTATGTGTGACACAGAGTGTTGGACTGGATGGGCCATTGGCCTGATCCAAAAGGGCTTCTCTTGTGTTCTTATGTGACACAGAGTTTTGGACTGGATGGGCCATTGGCCTGATCCAACAGGGCTTCTCTTATGTTGTTATGTGTGACACAGAGTGTTGGACCGGATGGGCCATTGGCTTGATCCAACATGGCTTCTCTTATGTTCTTATGTGACACAGAGTATTGGACTGGATGGGCCATTGGCCTGATACAACATGGCTTCTCTTATGTTGTTATGTGTGACACAGAGTGTTGGACTGGATGGGCCATTCTCTTATGTTCTTATGTGACACAGTGTTGGACTGGATGGTCCATTGGCCTGATCCAACAGGGCTTCTCTTGAGTTCTTATGTGACACAGAGTGTTGGACTGGATGGGCCACTGGCCTGATCCAACATGGCTTCTCTTATGTTCTTATGTGACACAGAGTGTTGGACTGGATGGGCCACTGGCCTGATCCAACATGGCTTTTCTTATGTTCTTATGTGTCTCTGCAAAGCAACCCAAGAACTAACCAGGCCCAACACTACTTAGTTTCTGAGATCTGGCCTCTCCAGTTAAGAAGGACATGGCCATGTGTAAAAATTCTACCTGAGACCCCAGAGAACTGCTGCCAGTCTGAGTAGATAATACCAACCTTGATGGATCAAGGGTTTGCTTCAGTAGAAGGCAACTTCATGAGTCCTGTGTAGGGGCCGTGGCTCAGTGGCAGAGCATCTGCTTGACATGCCGAAGGTCCCAGGTACAATCCCTGGCATCCTCTCCAGGTAAAAGGATCAGGCAGCAGGTGATGTGAAGAACCTCTACCTCAAACCCTGGAGATCCTCTGCCAGTCTGAGTAGACAGTACTGACCAAGGGTCTGGTTCAGCATGAAGTGTAGCCTCATGTTCTTGTAAATGCATATCACATGACACCAGACTACACATCCACTTTCTGATTGGCTTGAAGGTTGTGGTGGAAAAGCTCCTGTGCCTGCCACAGTGTTTCCCCCCCTCCCCTCCGTCTTCGCCTGCCTTTTCCACAAGCAAATCAGCCTTCTAGTCTGGCGGATTTGGGTTTCCTGTGTCCATGTTGGTTTCCTGCTGTGCCCATTAGGCGGGCTGTCACACTGAAGTTACTTAAGAGAGGCCCTTCCACGCTAGCTCACTCAGAACAGATAGACCTTGCGTTCAAGTGTGCCCATGTTCTTGCACTTCTCCCATGGATTTAAATTAGAGTTGCTTAGTTGGGTGGATCATGACAACCGCTGGCCTTTTTGGAACTCTTCAGCATCATCAGTGAGGTTTGGATGAGAGTGCAGATCAGAGCTGAGGCTCGTCTCTCACTCCCTGCCTGCCTTTGTCCAGTAGCTTTGCAGATTTCCCCATTTGTGTCTGACTGAAGCAATTCAGTCGCATTTATTCACTGTGTTTCTTCCAGACACAGCCCACTGTTAAGATTTTGCTCCAGATACAAATGTTGTTGAACACGGTGCAATCAAAAGGGACCCGTGTAGCCTCTCCGTGTAGTTTGATTAACTAATCAAAAACTGATTAGCACCTTTGTTCATGGGGGATGCTGATTAATCAATTACTATTGATTGTAAGCGTGGCTTTGTTCTCCGGCAAAGAGATGTCTGCAGAAGCAGCCAATAAAAATTGAGCACCTGTCATAGTGATTAAATTTATTAAAACAAAATGCATTATTTTTTATGAAGCTATCTCGAAATGGGTCACTGAAGGGGAACGTATTGATTGAGGAAGGATGAACTCCTTGAATTTGGCTCACTTAAATTAGAGACCAAATTCAATTATAATACAAGACAAACAGGTTAACACCGGCTTTAAATAGCCCATCAATAAATTAGAATAGGTGTAGCACACTTAATGTGAGGCTGGGATAATGAATAATATTATCTGTTCCTGGCACTTTCTAGTCCCCATTTCAGCCCCTCTAGGTTATTATGGATAAACACAGTGTGTATTTCACAGGGGAGAGGACAGCGGCCCTTTGGAAACCGTTTTCTTAAGCAGTTGGCCAGTTTTGGAGATCGTCTCGAGATCTTCTGGGCCTGTTTTATGATAGGACCTTCTAACATGCTCCAGCGAGCCCTTTGCATCTTCCAAATCCCATGAAAAGCTTTTTTATGGATTTTGGCAAACTGCCCCATTAGCTATTGCCACTGGGTGAACATGAGAGGGGTTCCCCTGTGGAACTTCTTTTCATGGCCAACTGGGCTTCTGGCTCTACTCCCATCCCAAAAGGAGCTGCCACTCTGTGTTGTCCATTCATGTTGAAAGGAGTTGCACCAAGTTCCCATGGAAGCCTTCCCAAAAATGAATCTTGAGGAGAGCTTTTGGAGATTAGCATTTATATCTGTAGTCCTAAACCCTTTCCTCCCAGCAGTTCTTATTCTCTCTTCCTCTGCTTCGTGCTTCTGGGGCACTAACAAAAGGAATGAAAGGAGCAAGGAAAGGAAGAAGCCCAAGAGTGAGGTCTTAGGAGAACTCTCTGGTTTGTGTGCATGTCAAGATTTTTTTGCTGGTGGTCGCAGGCAGTTGGAAGAAACCCCCGCATCTAACAGCAACATTTCTGGTTGTATTTTGGCACCCTGCAAATGTCAGATTGCACTGATCAGCACGCAGCCCAAATAGGCAATTTGCCAGAGACACGGTTTTCTCCGTGCCGGCTGTGCTGAATAATGACAGATATTGTTTGTCAATTATCTCGAAGGGGATTTTTGGGTGAGGTCAGGATCTGCTTGCAGTTCATAAAACGGGCCCTGCTAAACAGAAGCTGGAGATTTGTCAAGAGAAACCATTTTGGAGAGAGCTTTTCTCCCTCCCAGTTTGTGGCTACTGGCTAATTCTGTTTCAATGTAGCCGTTAATATTTGCTGCCCCTGCCCGGTTAATATAGCTGGTTAATAGAGCCATTAATATTTGTTGCTGTGACACACAGGAGAACTCCTCGGGCCAAAGTTCAAGATCCACTCTCAGCCTCGCAGAGTTTGAGAATTCGTAGCCCACACAATTGTAGCCTCTCATTACATCTCGCATGAAAATTTTATGCTGGGGAAGGGGAAGTAATCACAGTTTTAAAAAATGCATCTCCTTTTGGAAGTGGGAGAGCCGTTAAACCTTGGTGGGAGGGAGCTGAATGTGTGTGAAAATTAACAGCCAGGCTGGGCCTGCACAAAAGATTTCTGTCAGAACGTTGCTTTTATTACACAAATGCGCAGAGGAGAAACTTCAGCTCTGTCAGGCAGCCCCCCCCCTCTTCCCCAAACAGAGTGTTTTAATGCCTCAGTCTACATAACTTAGCAAAAAAATAGTTAAACAAGGAAGAGGGAAACAAGGCCCCGCGGAGCAGAAGTGTTAAATCACTGCAATAAACCGCCCGGTGCTCCTTAAAGTACTTTGCTTCTATGGTGCCCCAGGTGTTAAACAGGATCAGCTGTGCTGTATTAAGCACCATGCTGTCCGGGCTGTGGAGCAATGAGGAGTGTGGTTTTGGAAGCAGAGTGCCAAAGGAAGGAGAAGGGCTTTGGGCAAGCATTGCTCTCCAACGTGGGCAGTTCTCCATCCTCACGGAACTGCCAGGACCCAAAAAACCAGCCGCCGCCACCACCACCACCACCACCACTTGGGCTCTGGGGGGTCTTTTGTGTTTTGACATATATACCGTTTTTGCACACAGCTTTCCTCGCAGTCACAATCCTGTTCCCTCCGCAGCATCCGGTCGGATTTCCCACCATCTGCGCTGGAGTTACAGGAAGTGCCGCGGCTTTTGTGTAGCAAACGTAAACCGCTAAAACCCAGTTTACGTTTGCTTCGCAGAAGCTGCGGCACTTCCTGTAACTCCGACGCAGATGGTGGGAAATCCGACCGGACGCTGCGGAGGGAACAGGATTGTGACTGCGAGGTAAGCTGCGTGCGAAAACGGTACCAGTGTGTGTATTTTGACCTGCCTGCTGTCTCTCACAAGTGCAGAGTGGCATGAAGAACTTCCTTGGTCCTTTTCTGTCCTACCTTGACTCTCTTCCCGCCCCAAGTTTTTCACCTGAACATTTATTGACTTGTTTTACTTTCTTAATTTATAGAATAAAGTTAGAGGCCGGTGGGACCTTTAAGAGCAACAAAGGTTTGAAAGGCGCCACTGGACTCTTAACTTTCTTCTGATGCTTCAGCCCAACATGGTGGCCACCTGGATCTTACTTAATTTATAGCCTGCCTCTCTCACCGAGATCTGTGACAGATTGCACAGTCAGTGCGACCAATGGGATGAGACATCCAATGAACAGAGCCGCATTGAATCGGACCAGGCTATCCAATCTCATCATGTCTCAGAAGCTAAGCAGGGCCGATCCTGGTTAGTACTTGGATGAGAGACTGCTAAAGAAGTCCAAGGTTGCTTCGCAGAGGCAGGCAACGGCCAACCACCTCTGAACGTCTCCTGCCTTGAAAACCCTACAGCAGGGGTGGCCAACGGTAGCTCTCCAGATGGTTTTTTTTTGCCTACAACTCCCATCAGCCCCAGCCGTTGGCCATGCTGGCTGGGGCTGATGGGAGTTGTAGGCAAAAAAAAAACACCATCTGGAGAGCTACCGTTGGCCACCCCTGCCCTACAGGGTTGTCAAAGGTTGGCTGTAAGTTGACAGCCCTTCCCATCACCAGAGCTACACTGGATCAGACCAGAGTCTCATCAAGTCAAGCATTCTGTTCCCAGATCGGTTGATGAGCTGTCTCCGCGTCATTCATAAGCAGCACCCTCCCACTCACGGTCCCCAGTAACTGATTTAAGTAGGCAGGCTGCAGTGTAATAGTATAACGTAACACAATGCAATAGAAGCGGCATTGCAGCAATCCGAAACAAAGCATTTGTGTGCGAGAGCGTGCAAAATGCCATCAGGTTGCAGCCAACTTACGGTGACCCCAGCAAGGGGCTATCAAGACGAGGGAGAAGCAGAGAAGGGCTGCTGTTGCCTGCCTCTGCAGAGCCTTCCTTGGTGGTCTCCCTTCCAAGTAATGATGCTGCTTAGCTTCCAGCTTATGGCAACCCCAGCAAGGGGCTTCCAAGGCATGGGAGAAGAAGGAAGAAGCAGTTGGCCATGGCCTTCCTCTGCAGAGTCTTCCTTGGTGGTCTCCCTTCCAAGTACTGATCCTGTGTAGCTTTTGAGAACTGAGAGGATCCGACTGTACCGCGCAGCCTACCCTCTCGCAACGAAGCTTACAGAAGAGAATATCATGTCCGTTGCACTAGCTCAGTATAATGGCTCTGAATGCTTTCCTAGCCTATTTCTAATGATGGCACCACTGTTAGGTCTTGGGACTGTAGGAAGCAGTGTGCGAAGAGCAGCACAGTAGTGGGGAAAGGCTGTTTCACTCCATCCACAAGAGCAGTTCTGGCTTGACTGAGGCCCTTCCTCATACAGAAGAGACTTCACTGGTGCACACTGCAGTCTGAACAACTTGTAGAATTTGACCATCTTCCTTATGGTTGTTGAGTCAGGGCACTACAGGAGAATGCAGTTTGAACCATTCTTGCCCTGTCCCTAAAGGTTTTCCTTTAGCTACCCCAGTTCCATTTTTCTTCGTATTTTTTGGGTTCTACTTTGATTACCTTCCAGTAAGAAAATTGAGAATGCAACAGATTTTGTGCCAGAGTTCCTCAAGTTTTGCCCGTTATGCGCCTTTTTTCTCTTTCAGTTCTTGTACTGTTTTTTTTTTTTGGGGGGGGGGGGGGTGTCACTGGAGCATTGGTGCAAAAGGTTGCTATTAAAAAGACATATAGACTCGGAAAGGAAATTGGTTTCTTCTAAGGAAACTAGAATTTGCTTTCTGCTCTATAGTTGTGGTAGGATGTTTTTTCTGCTCCTGTGTTGCAGCAGAATAAAAGAATGTGTGTGTGAGAGGAAAGGGTGTACATTTTCTTGTGTATATAGTAAAAGAATATTGCACGCACACACACACACACACACGCACAGAGATGCATTGAGAAATACATTAAGCCCATTCCCCCCAAATAAATGGCTTTTCTTCCGGTGTATCTTTTTCCCTCTGTGCTCCAGCAAAGTCAAAACTATTTTAAAAACTAAAACTAAGACACCATTTCTGCAGTAAAAAAAGAGAAAACATTCTTCCTTTGAATGTCCCCTTTCTGCATGGCTACAGCCTGGTGTAATGTTCTTTCTGCCTTTTGGAACACAAATTCCAGCCACACAGATCCAAAGAAGACTTGAATTCAGGGCCAGCCCTAGACCTTTTGGCACTCCAGGCAAGCCTAACTTCTGGCACACACCCACACACACACCCCGCACTGATGATGTCACTGTGTCACATGGGAGGGTGCCCAATTGGGCACATCCAGAAGGCTGGTGTCCGAGGTGATTGCCTAGTTTGCCTAGGGGCAGGGCTAGCAGTATCAGTGCTGTTGGGTAAAAAGTCACACTCTGGCAAGGGAAGATTTTCTAAACATTCCTACTTGATAAGAACATAAGAGAAGCCCTCTTGGATCAGGCCAGTGGTCCATCCAGTCCAACACTCTGTCATACAGTGGCCAAAAAACCCAGGTTCCATCAGGAGGTCCACCAGTGGGGCCAGGACACTAGAAGTGCTCCCACTGTTGTTCCCCCCCACCCACCCAAGCACCAAGAATACAGAGCATCACTGCCTCAGACAGAGAGTTTGAACAGTATGTTATGGCTCATAGCCACTGATGGACCTCTGCTTCAGATGTTTATAGTTGTAGGTTCTTAAAGTTTTCATTGAATCTCTCATTTGGAGTGGCCCTGGTTTGGGACTGTTATCACTGGTCAAGGCTGGGTCAGATGTCCTGCCAGACTGCATAGTTGTCTTTCTTTCCCTTTTATTTTTGACTATCAGCTTTCTTTGGTATCTCCGGACTTCTGAAATCCTAATGCAAGAGGTTATTGCATGTCCCATTTTGTTAATTGTACAGACTACTTTGTGTAATCTGCCCAGGGTCCCTGTAAGAAAGGTGGGCTATGAGTAATATATAGAAATCAAAATAAAGAAATACGGTGGTTTTCATTGATGGAAGATGATTAATGTGGTCTATTTGAGCCAAGAGTTGCAAACTTTAGTATAATGAGCCAAACTCAATAAAGTCATTTCCTTAACTCTCAAACCACCACCAAGAAATAAAAATTTACTTTTTCTGGGCATCGTTTCAGGGGGTAGTTCATAGAATCATAGAGTTGGAAGGGACCTCCAGGGTCATCTAGTCCAGGGGTGGCCAACGGTAGCTCTCCAGATGTTTTTTGGCCAATGGCTGGGGCTCACAAATCCCTCCCCCTAAATTCACAGGATCTTCATTGCATAGGTGTGTTAGTCTGCAGCAGAGGAGCTAGATTTGAGTCCAGAAGTCCCTTAGAGGAACAAGATTTGGGAGGCAATAAGCTGTTAAGAGTCAAAGGCACCTGATGAAGGGGCCTTCACTCTCTAATGCAGGGGTGTCAAACTCATTTGTTATGAGGGCCAGATCTGACATAAATGAGACCTTGTCGGGCTGGGCCCTGTGTGTCATAAAATGTAATGCCAGGTAGCAGAGATACAAACTTTATAACGGACACACAACACCACACCCTTGCAATATTTTGTTAATTTAACAGTTTCTGATAACTGACACGTCTTGCTCTGAATTCTTGCATCAAAACCTGGAGACAATGTCTGTGCTGCACCAATCTTGAGTATGCTGTTCAGGTGTGTGCTGTTTAGGTGCTTGTCTGTAAGTTGCAAACCTAGTTTTGATTTATTGACATTCATTTCAGAAATCTCATGGTCAATGCTTTGAGCCTGACCCAGGGGAAAACATGAAAAGTCTGGGCATTGTGAGCTTTTGTACATAAGTTGCTTCATGTGCTGGTCAGCCAATGGAGAAAACAGAGGCTTTGCTCTGTAGCTCCTGTGTGACTGAGCATGCTCGGCAAAGGAAGCTGTGATGCAGAAGGAAGCAGATTGCAGTGAGTTGCTTGTGGGCCTGATAGGAGCCCTCTGGGGCCTCATCCGGCCCTCGGGGCACATGTTTGACACCCCTGCTCTAAAGCTTCTACCCTGGACATTCTGTTCTCAAAGGTGGAACTGGACTCACATGTGGCGGTTTCTTCTGGGCATGGTGACTTCCAGCTGTCTCCATCCACAGACAGCGTGGGCTTCTTCCAGGGCAGTGCCAAGCCAGTCCTTGACATGGGAATGCAGACGTGCTCTCCTCAGTTGCCACCCTTTGCACTTCAGAAGCCCACGTGGCTTGGACGGCCGCTGTCCCCTTTCCTTGCGCACCCCTCAGAAGGCTCCTTGGAGGCCCAGCCGGCTTGCTCCAGTGTACATTAACATCTTAATGGAAAAGCGGTACATGTATATATGTTTACTGCTCTCTCTGACAAGAGGGAATTAAATGTCAGAAGGATTTGTAGCATCTGTAATTGAATTGGTGCTGAGAAAAGCAAATCGTAAGGAAGAGTAGCACATGAGGATTAGCGAAGAACGTGGTGCTCTCGCCCTTCCTGCCCCACCTCCCTTGTCTCTCTTCAGGGATATGTCTGTGATCCTTCTCCCCCCCCCCCCCAGCTTAGTTAGCAGCGATGATAACTGAGGCCACAGTTTTTGGCTGATCCCTGTTTTTCAGGTCAAATATTGTTTTCTAAAGCTACATCAGGCGCAGTCCTTGTGACCCAGGAAAGGATTTTTGATTGCCATCTGTCATGGATGAGTCACTGCCTGTCGCTTAGCTGTAACCCCCTGACAGGACTCTGGGATGGTCTTTGCTATATGCTCTGAAGTGGGTTCCAGATCAAATCAAACTGGGACTCTCCCTAGAACAGGGGTGTCAAACTCATTTGTTATGAGGGCTGGATCTGGCATAAATGAGACCTCGTCGGGCCAGGCCGTGTGTGCACCTATTTAAGATTAGGTAGATTGTGTTTTTAAAGGACACAAACACGACTAAAGATTTTAAAAAACAACAACCTGAAAACATGCTAAAGCATTAGCACTTTTTGGTCTTAAAGGTGCTTTCTTTGTATCTCTCCTGTGTAATCCAGGGAACTGGGCAAGGGAAGCTCTGGCTCTTTCCCTCCCACCCCAGGGGACCAGGAGGGGGAGGAGCCTCAACCAATGGAGAAAGTCGAGGTTTTGCCCTGTAACTCCTGTGCGATTGAGCAAGCCTCGCAAAGCAAGCTGAAATGCAGAAGGAAGCAAGAGAGAGGGAGAAGGAAGCAGACAAGAACCAGTTGCTCGGGGGCCTGATAGGAGCCTCCAGGGGCCTGATTTGGCCCTCGGGCTGCATGATTGACATCCCTGCCCTGGAAGCTGAAATAACCAAACTGAGACGATTGTCCTTTGGCCACATGACAAGAAGACTGGAAGTATGAGAGTCACTGGAAAAAGCAGCCACGCTAGGAAAAGTTGAAGTCAGCAAGAAAAGAGAAAGACCCAATGTCAGAGGTCGCTTTGTAGAAAAATAGGTGGTGGAGCTCATTAGCATAACTCATTAGCAAATGTCACCACCTCCCAACAGCCAAAAGCAACCTGAAGCAAGAAAGGAGAGATCTGGTCAGCCCAAACAGGCCTCGCTTGCCTGGAGCTCTCCTGGGCTGCCCCCCCCCCCCGCCACAACAGTCAAAAGGCCAGCAAGGCTCCCACCACCCAAAGTCACATAAGAAGTGGAGAAAGAGTGGCATTGGTTTCTCCAGGGGTTAATGAGGGCTGCTGGGGGCATGACAAAGCCCCTGGTGGCTGGGTGGCTGCCCACTCTTCTAATCGAGGGATTGTTATGCAGCTGCACCTCCTATTCAATGGACAAGGTAGGTGGGGAGAAAGAGGGGGAACCGTCAGAAAGGTTCAGGAGCTGAGCTCCTGTGAGCTCCTGCTGAATTTGAGGCCTGCCCATTGTGAAGCAGTGAGGCAACCCTGAGCCCGCACAGATGCGCACACTATCCATTATCTGTGTTTATAATTAGGCATAAATCTTGCATGTACGAAGTGTGTGCACGCTGAGGAAGGATAGGGAAGCCCTTTCGCCTTTTTCGAGGTGCTAGAATCAGCCTTCGCACATGTCAGTAGAAGTGTTTCTTCGGCTGGGTGTGGAGACTTCAGCTCTGAAACTGCCCACTCAATAAGAAGTCAAAATCTGCATTGCAGCTCAGGATGCATTTCATTTTATATTTTGCGTTCGCAGGACTTCAAAAGGGGAAAAAGAGTTACGTAAAGGAGTGGAAATGCCTGATCTAATACCTTGTGACACTTTCCGATTAGAAAAAATTGATTTGCTTCCTCAGCAGCTAAAAATAGAAAGGCTCCTTCCAAAATTGCACCCCAGCCAGAGGCCACCAGCTGGTCCCGTGGTGGTTTTTCTTTAACTGTTGGGAAACCACCAGAGAATAAGAAGTCAAAACTAATCCTGCTATTTTCCATTTAAAAATGAAACAAGCAATCTAGAATGCAAGCATGAAATAACCCTTCAGCTTGCCTTTTCTGTTTAAAAAGGGGTCTCCACCAATGTTCCCTCTTAGCTGCAGAGTCTTGTGAGCGAATATTCTACTTTGTGAGCTCCTGGCATGGAAGAAGATGATGATACTGGATTTATATCCCGCCCTCCACTCCAAAGAGTCTCAGAGCGGCTCACCATCTCCTTTACCTTCCTCCCCCACAACAAACACCCTGTGAGGTAGATGAAGATATGGATTTATATCCCGCCCTCCACTCTGAAGAGACTCAGAGCGGCTCACAATCTCCTTTCCCTTCCTCCCCCACAACAGACACCCTGTGAGGTAGATGAAGATACTGGATTTATATCCTGCCCTCCACTCCGAAGAGTCTCAGAGCAGCTCACAATCTCCTTTCCCTCCCCCCCCCCCACAACAGACACCCCGTGAGGTAGATGAAGATATTGGATTTATATCCCGCCCTCCACTCCGAAGAATCTCAGAGCGGCTCACAATCTCCTTTCCCTTCCTCCCCCACAACAGACACCCTGTGAGGTGGGTGGGGCTGAGAGGGCTGTCACAGCAGCTGCCCTTTCAAGGACAACCTCTGCCAGAGCTATGGCTGACCCAAGGCCATGCTAGCAGATGCAAGTGGAGGAGAGGAGTGGGGAATCAAACCCGGTTTTCCCAGATAAGAATCCGCACACTTAACCACTACACCAAAGTGGTTATCTCCCAGATAAGAATCCGCACACTTAGCTCCCACTGCATCAATTGTTGTACTCTGGGGCCATTTTTCGTGAGCTAAGACAAAAATGTGTGAGCTGGAGGCTAAAACTCTGTGAGCTAGCTCATGCTAACTCAGAGGGAACACTAGTTTCAACCAAAGGTCTCCTGGAGATTGTCAAGAGTGGGGGAAGGCGAGTGGGAGCTGTCAGACCAATGAAGAGCCAGCCCTCAGGGATCTGAGGCCCCATTTCTCAGGGCCCCCAGAGGGTGGGGAAGAGACCAGAACCTGAAGGAAGGCAGGTATAACTCTTTGGAACAGCCGCAGGGACCATGAGAGACCAGCACTGTGGTCTTGTCCAGAGGCTTAGAGATGGACTGTGTAGGAGACAGCACCGCTGGGTTTCCAAGTGTCGCTATCCACCAAATTAAATACGGCTTGGAGTAGGTTTTCTGCTTCTGTGTTACTGCTAGAGATGCTTCCAAAATTCTCCTCCTCTGAAGTCCTCCGTGCATTTTGGAGTTCAGAGCTACTTAATCTTGTTTCCAAAGAAGCCATTAAAAACCCTGCATTGTTCCGGGTTTTTCCTCTCCAAACGGTGTGCACATCATGTTGTTTGCCAGAGTGTTCCCTTTGTTTGCATCTGTTCCCCTCCATTACTGGTGTGCCAAAAGAGCATGTTTAATGTGCAGAGTGGTGGTTCAGGATTTATTTATTTATTTCCTATGGAGAAGGAAGCTTTCTTGGGAGTCTGAGATGTGCATCTGTGAAATCACACCAGAATCTCAATACACCAATGCACACAGTTGCATTGGGATGCCTTTTGCAACCTTCGAAGAAGAAATGGGGGGGGGGAGCTGTACCCCCCCCCCCATCCTGAACTGCAGTGATCTAGAGAGGAGGATAGAATCTGGGAGACCGCATGTTCTCAAGAATATATTTCTATCACTTGTCTCTCTGTCCCTTCATGAATGCAAGAGAGAATATTTTACTGATATTTTTTTAATTAAAATACATATACTTTGCCTTTTCTCATGGCTCAAGCCAGCTTACAGCTAACATCTTCAGCTGAAACCTAGATAAAATAGCAAACCTCCAATCTCTCCCCACCCCTTAAAAGATGGCTGCTGGTGAAAGCCCCGGCAAACAGACTGGCCTTGCCACGCCTCCTGAAGATCCCCACATCGGGGGTCCTCCAGCCCTCTTCAGAATTGGAGCCACGATGGAAAAGGCCCCAGGGACTCCAGTTGATGGCAGATGGCCCACCCTGAGTGGTGGGAGAGGAGATCCAACAAATGGCTGCCTGATGACCGTAGTTGGTGCACAGGGATGGATGGAAGGAAACCGTCCTTCAAATATGGAGGTGATGTTCAGGAAGATGTAGGGTCCCTTGTAGCATTTGACATGGCATTATTGTTCCAGGGTGTAGTGTTTGTTCTCTGAACATTCAATGGCAGAGACAGCTTCAAGAGGGGATTGGATAAACATATGGAGCAGAGGTTCATCAGTGATTCTTAGCCACAGGGTATTGTTGGAACTCTCTGTCTGGGGCAAGTGGTGCTCTGTATTCTTGGTGCTTGGGAGGCGCAACAGTGGTAGGACTTCTAGTGTCCTGGCACCACTGATGGACCTCCTGATGGCGCCTGGTTTTTTTGGCCACTGTGTGACAGAGTGTTGGAGTGGGTGGGCCATTGGCCTGATCCATCATGGCTTCCCTTATGTTCTTATGACTGGACAGTTAGAGCAGTTCCTCAGGGGAACAGGCTCCCTTGGGAGGTGGTGGGATCTCCTTCCTTGAAGCAGAGGCTAGATGGCCACCTGCCAGCAATGCTGATTCTGTGAATCAGGCGGACCATGAGAAGGAGGGCAGGAACGGCTGCATCAGAGCTCAGTTCTTGTGGCCCTTCTTAGATGCCTGGGGAAATGCTGATCAGCGCTTTGGGATCAGAAGGCCATTTTCTTCAGGAAAGTTTGGCCAAGGCTCCTGGTGGGGTTTTTGCCATCTCCTGAGCACGGAACAGGGGTCACAGAGGGCAGGTGTGGGGGGAGAGGTACTTGTGGATTTCTTGCATTGTGCAAGGTGTTGGACTAGATGACCCTGGAGGTCCCTTCCAACTCTGTGATTCTAAGGGGCATGAAGGTCCTCAAGGAGAGATGGCTTTTCCAAGATTGTCCCTAGTTGAAGTTGATTTTCAGGATGCAGCACAGAAGTATCAGTCAATAATTAAGAAGAAAGATGAGGGAAGTTCCCAAGGAGGGAGTCACATTTCATAAATGCAGCTGGCCCCAAGTGCATGCGGGAAGCCAAACGCTGGCATCGCCAGGAAGACCAGCCTGAAGGAGGAGTCCTTGCCTTCACTGGGAATTGAGTAGCCACCGGGACAGAGCTGGACAAGTGAGTCGCTTGGACACAGTGTTCCAGTCCCCATGTTGTGGTGTAAATCATCAAAACACCATCAACTGCCCCTTTAGCTGTCACCAAGTATGTATCTGTGGCCCCCCACCCCTTTCTGCCCTCTCTGTGCTCATCTGCAGTGGCCACTGTGGTAGAAGACCATACTGTTTGCCTGGGCCTTGTTTTGCTTACCCACTAAAGGAAAAAGGAAAGGAAAGGTCCCCTGTGCAAGCACCAGTCGTTTCCAGGAGAGCCAGTTTGGTGTAGTGGTTAAGTGTGTGGACTCTTATCTGGGAGAACCGGGTTTGATTCCCCACTCCTCCACTTGCACCTGCTGGGATGGCCTTGGGTCAGCCATAGCTCTGGCAGAAGTTGTCCTTGGAAGGGCAGCTGCTGGGAGAGCCCTCTCCAGCCCCACCCACCTCTCAGGGTGTTTGTTGTGGGGGAGGAAGGTAAAGGAGATTGTGAGCCGCTCTGAGACTCTTCGGAGTGGAGGGCGGGATATAAATCCAATATCTTCTTCTTCTTCCGACTCTGGGGTGACGTTGCTTTCATAACGTTTTCACGGCAGACTTTTTACGGGGTGGTTTGCCATTACCTTCCCCAGCTCTCTACGCTTTCCCCCCAGCAAGCTGGGTCCTCATTTGACCGACCTCAGAAGGATGGAAGGCTGAGTCAACCTGGAGCCGGCTACCTGAAAACCCAGCTTCCGCCGGGGATCGGACTCAGGTCATGAGCAGAGCGCAGGACCTCAGGACTGCAGCTTTATCACTCTGCCCACTAAAGACCATCTCTTAAATTCTTCTGTATATTCTGTGAAGATTATAAAAAGGGGTGGGAAGGATCACAGAAGCCAAGGGTCGCCATTGCCTGCCTCTGTGTGGGGAGGCTGGCCTTCCTCGGCGGTCTCCCAACCGAGCACTAACCAGGGCTGACCCTGTTTAGCTTCCGAGATCTGATGAGATCAGCCTTGCCTGGGCCAGCCAGGTCAATGCTGTCGGTCACAACCAGCTCACGATGACCCCGTAGGGTTCCCACAGAGATGGCCTGCCTTTGCAGTACGACCCTGGTGTGCCTCGGTGCTCTGTCCAAAGACTGACTACAGCCGACCCTGCTTAGCTTCTGACATCTGACGAGGTCAGCCTACCTTTTTTTTCACCTATGTGCAAGTTAATCATTTTATTTTTAATTTATTTTATTTCCGCAGATTTATAGGCCGCCCTTTCTCATAATGGGCTGAGGGCAACTTCCAACGTAATAAAACAATCAAAACAGTTTAAGAACATTAGGGTTTGTAGAATCTTTCGGGATCAAGTGCCGTGTTCTACTGGAGAAAGTTTTCCTTCCAGACGTTTCGTTCTCAGCTGCGGAGAACATCCTCAGTGGCGTTGCAGCCGGAGCAGGCGCTCTGACCTTCTTGGCTGCTGTGCATTGAGTGAGGCCAGGACTGCTGGAGAGCTGCTATTTCTAGGCTGGAGGGGGTGTGATGAAAGGGCAATTGGTTTGTGGATGTGCCCATTGTTTGGTGGGGCTTCCTGGAAGGGTAGTGATAAGGAAACTGGCTGTTGAATGTGACCATTGTTCCGTGTTAATTGCTGGGAGGGTTGGAAGGGGTTTGAAGATAAGGAAGATGGTTGTTGACTGTGCTGATTGTTCTGTGGAATTTGCTGGTTGTTCTGAGACTTTCTGCAATTTATAGTCTATAGGGTGTTTTGCAGAGCTGGGTACCAAGATTGGTGGATGAAAATGCCTTCTTCCTTTCTGTTAAAATTGTGCTGGTGTTTGTAAATCTCAATAGCTTCTCTGTTCAGTCTGGAAGGAAAACTTTCTCCAGTAGAACATGGCACTTGATCCCGAAAGATTCTACAAATCCTAATGATGTTACCAGCCGTGAAAACCTGAAATCTTTGATAGTTTAAGAACAATTAAAATAGTTAAAACAGTTTAAAGGCGAGACAAGAAGATGATGATGATATTGGATTTATATCCCGCCCTCCACTCTGAAGAGTCTCAGAGCGGCTCACAATCTCCTTTCCCTTCCTCCCCCACAACAGACACCCTGTGAGGTGGGTGGGGCTGGAGAGGGCTCTCACAGCAGCTGCCCTTTCAAGGACAACCTCTGCCAGAGCTCTGGCTGGCCCAAGGCCATGCTAGCAGGTGCAAGTGGAGGAGTGGGGAATCAAACCCGGTTCTCCCAGATAAGAGTCTGCACACTTAACCACTACACCAAACTGGCTCTCCACAACTCACATTAGTTAAGGCGGCATAGATGGTATGGACAGATAGATTAGGCCTAGATGTTCAAATCTTGGCTATATCAGTTTTAAGGAATCAGTGCAGGGGGCCCGTCCGTCTGCCTCAGCCATAGGACCGGTGGAACACCTCCGTCTTACAGGCTCTCCGGAACGGCAAAAAATCTGTATCTGAAAAGTATACAAAATGAAAAAGCTCCCTGCCAACCTGTACATTTAAGATCAGATTCAGTTAAAATAAATGTCTCAATAAGAAGAACCCCATATCTTAAAAAGATACAAATTAGCTTCAGAAAGCCATTTCCAACAAGTAATGATAACATAAAATTGCAATCCTAATATTAACAGTGGTTTTAAAAAATATACAAATCCCTATTTCCGTGTCTCTTTGTTCCTCACCGGAACCAATAACTCACAAATGCCTCCCCCTAAATTCACAGGATCTTCATTGCTGTCAGATGTTTAAAAACCTCCAAGGAAAGAGAGCCCACTACCTCCCGAGGAAACCTGTTCCACTGAGGAACCGCTCTATCGGTCAGGAAGTTCTTCCTAATCCTAGAATCATAGAGTTGGAAGGGACCTCCAGGGTCATCTAGTCCAACCCCCTGCACAATCCAGGAAACTCACAAACACCTCCCCCTAAATTCACAGGATCTTTATTGCCGTTGGATGGCCATCCAGCCTCTAAAAACCTCTAAGGAAGGAGAGCCCACCACCTCCTGAGGAAGCCTGTTCCACTGAGGAACCTCTCTAACTGTCAGGAAGTTCTTCCTCATGTTGAGGTGGAAACTCTCAAATTCAATTTCAACCCGTTGGTTCTCGTCTTACCTTCTGGGGCCACAGAAAACAATTCCACCCCATCCTCTAGATCAGGGGTGGCCAACGGTAGATCTCCAGATGTTTTTTGCCTACAACTCCCATCAGTTGGCCACCCCTGCTCTAGATGACAGCCCTTCAAGTACTTGAAGATGGTGATCCTATCACCTCTCAGCCGCCGCCTCTCCAGGCTAAACATCCCCAGCTCCTTCAACGTTTCTTCATAGGACTTGACCTCCAGGCCCATCACCATCTGCAGACCCCTCACCCCTCGTAGATGAAGCTAGCCTGGGCCATGCAGCCTCCCTGTTACTTATCAGGAAACCATTTCCACTCCACTCCTTTCTTCAATTAAATGCCTTTTCCCCTCACCCCCAAACAAACATTTGTTAATCTTTTTGGGGGGTGGGCGGGAGAGGTCCATAGTGCAGAGCTGGACTCACTGGGTAGCTTGCCAGAGAGGGTTTCCCCCCCACCTTCAAGTGAGCATCACTTCCTGGGCTCCTTGTGTGTGGTTCCACCCTGCCCAGCCTTGAGGGCCCAGTCCACTTCCATGGCCTTGCAAAGACGTCAGGAAGGTTGTCTGAAAGCCTTTTGGGGTGAGGGTGTGAGCTTTTGGCTGTTGGTGGCTCTGGGTTTTGTCCTGATACAAACCTGGGTTTTGCTCTCATATTTTTTTTTTTAAAATGGTGAATAGTAGAGGTGGGGAAGAGAAACCACTGAAGGACTCTTCCCCTAATTGAAACTGTTTTTTAATTAAACTGCATTTTACAGTCCTCTTGGTCACGAGTTATTTACTTACATCCTTTGGTGCTTAATCTTGCAACAGAATTGGAAATATCAATAGAAAGCATAAATCCGGAGCACCGGCTGAAAAGCAACGACTCTGGCTTCGCCTCCAAAGAGCACTATTACGTTCAGCTGTCATGGATCTGTACACTTGATCGATAAACTTCAAATATTATTAGAGGTGGAGGCTTCGGAGATTGGCTCGGTTCTTGGGAGAGAGATGGAGATAAATCTTTTTTAAAATTGGCTGGAATTTGCACACTTGCTCTTCCTGGTGAAACGCATTTCTCTTAGGTGTCCGGGTAGCTGCAGGGGTTGGGGAGGGGGAACAGATTTATTGGCCGTGTGCTTCTTGTAGTGAAAGATTTAAATGGTAAATCCTTCACATATGACTTCACAAATCATGTAAAGTTAAAAGAATTTTACCGTTTCTGTTGCTGCTGTGCTTAAATTGTAAGGGATGGCCGGTAAATCATTTTAATGGAGGTGTCACGCTTGAACTCAATATATATATATATAAAAAAGGAGGGTAGAATAGCGACAATGGTTTAGCTTCTATTCCAAAATGTTAATGTATTAATCAACGAGAGAATAATTGTTTTTTACTGCATTATAAATCTTGGTTGCCATTAGAATTGCAACGAGGTTCCAGTGTAGCCGCATGCTTAAATTAAAATTGTTTACATTGCTATACATTAATTTCACACAACCATCGCTCATTCCCGGGTCCACTCCGGAGTTGTTCCCCAGCCAGACTAGTCATTCCTCTCTAATCGGAAGGCACCCCAAAGAGAAGGGAGCCAGGAGAGGGGTACTTAGGAAAGCCAATAGCTGCCATGGCGAGTGAAACAAGTAAAAACAAGACAATGGGAGCTGCGTGCAGCAATCACTGACTTCGGGTCACAGCGGGTTTGGTGGGGGGTTTTTTAAGCGGGGCGGGGGGAGACTGCCTTGCAGAATATTGGACTAATGGGCCAGTTGTCTAGTGAAGGTTCTATTTTGATTTTTTACTCTGCCAGCTATCTGAGAAGGGAGTCCCTTTGCAACTCGGAGTGGTGTGTGTCCCGTTTCTGTGGTCCTTTCCCGTTATTTGAAACGAATGGGGCGAATGTTTCGTTGTGTCTTCATTTTAGTCCCGGCCCAGGATGCTTCTCTACCAACGAATGCTGCATCCTGACTTCCGTGTGCTTCTCTCCACACCCCCCCACCCGGTCACGTATACCCACACCAGTCGCAGTCTGCCCACACTGCACTGGGTAGCATCCAGCCTGGCTTGGCTACTTTCTTGCCTGAACTGCCTTGCCTGGACCAGCCACTCTTTCACCCCTTTCTCCCGGGGAGGGGAGGGGGGGTTCAGGCTTGTGGCTGATCAGTGGAGCAGGGAGTGATGTCGTTGTGTGGTCTTCTGTGCAGATTCTCGAGCAGGGGAGGAGAGCGCAATCACAGCTGTGGACCACGCCGTGATCGGGGGCGTCGTGGCCGTGGTGGTCTTTGCGATGCTCTGTCTCCTTATCATTTTTGGGACGCTACTTTGCAAGACACAAAGGTGAGTCTGCAGAGGAGTCTGGCTGTGCTGCATCTGGGGGGAGGGGTGCACAGAACCTCCCCCCTTTTTTTGGCAACCTTACTAGTATTTGGTTAAGAACATAAGAGAAGCCATGTTGGATCAGGCCAGTGGCCCATCCAGTCCAACACTCCATGTCACACAGTGGCCAATATGTGTGTGTGTGTACACACACACACACACACACACACACACACATATATATATATACACACACACACACACACACACACACTGTGGCTAATAGCCACTGACAGACCTCTGCTCCATATTTTTATCCAATCCCCTCTTAGAGCTGGCTATTCTTGTGGCTGCCACCACCTCCTGTGGCAGTGAATTCCACATGTTAATCACCCTTTGGGTGAAGAAGGACTTCCTTTCATCCGTTCTAACCCGACTGCTCAGCAATTTCATCGAATGCCCACGAGTTCTTGTATTGTGAGAAAGGGAGGAAAGTACTTCTTTCTCTGCTTTCTCCATCCCAACCATCTCCATCCCAACCTCTATCATGTCACCCCGCAGTCGACGTTTCTTCAAGCTAAAGAGCCCCAAGCGTTTTAACCTTTCTTCATAGGGAAAGTGTTCCAAACCTTTAATGATGGTTGCAGCTTTTTGTCATCATTTTTGGCTTTAGCTTGAACCCACCCCCCCCCCCCCAACAAATCCCTCCTGTAAGTGAAAGCCCTTCAAAAACTTCAAGAGAGCAATTCTGCCCCCCCCCCTCAGCCTCCTCTTCCCCAGACTAAACATTCCCAAGCCCCTCAAGCTTTCCTCACAGGGCTTGGTTTCCAGGCCCCTGGTCGTTCTCATCTCTCTCCTCTGCACCCACTCCATTCTGTCCACCTCCTTCTTGAAGGGAGACCTCCGGATCTGCAGGTGCAGCCTGACCAATGCAGCATGCGGTGGGACTATGACCTCTTGTGATTTGGATGTTAGGCCTCTATTGATAGCCCCAAAAATGGCATTAGCCTTTTTTGTCACTGCATCACACTTGCTGCTCAGTTTAACTTACAGTCTACTTGTACCCCAAGATCTTGTTCAAACATACGTCTACCCAGAAGTATATCCCCCGTCCAGTATGCATGTTGTTCATTTTTGTTACCCCAGTGTAGAACTTGGCACTTGTTAAATTGCATCTCATTCACATCCACCCACTTTTCCAATACGTTCAGCTCTCATTGAATTTTGTCCCTTATCTTCTGGTGTCTTCGCTGCTTCTCCCAATTTGGCATTCTGTGAAAATGTACCAAGTAGTCCCTCATTAAATGCAGGCTGTGCGACTTTTCTGGGAGCAGTCTTCACACCAGAGACCCCCCCCCCCCCCCAACTAGAGCTGAAATGTTTTTGGTGGATGGAGGGGTCACATTTTACAAAAAATAATCTTTGTTTCCCTGGAATGCCCCATCTATTTAGTTAGAGCGAAGCCTCTGGGAAGGGGTACATTGTTCTCCTGAGGGATGAAGGGGTACCAGCATGATTTCCCTCCCCCCACACACATGGGGCCCGATCCGATTGGCTTGTGGCATCCTTGGGAAAGCCCAGAGGCAGCGCTTCCTCCCCTCACCCTGATTTTCTTGAAGAGATTTAATGTTTCATAAAGCAGATATTTCACTTAAGAGCCTGTCACACGTATAGGCCCAGTTCACAGGTCCCAAAGACCTCACAGCCCCCCTCTAGTGACTGCTGTGGAGCCTTTGGGTCAGACAAGTGCTGGAAATTCACAGGTGATAACAGACCCAAATGGGGGAGGGGGACTTAACCCCCCCCCTGCACCCAGCATATTCTTGACATTAAATATCTTCAGAGAACCCAAGTTTGCCCCATTGGGTAAACCATTTTTTTAAGGTGTGAAAAATCTCAGCTTCAGACCCTGGAGAGCCGCTGCCAGTCTGAGTAGACAATACTGACTTTGATGGATCCAGGGTCTGATTCAGTAGAAGGCAGCTTCATACGTTCAAGGTCTCGCTTTTCTCTCTGATTGGCCTCAGAGCAGTTTTTCATGTTGTTCTCCACTCCCTCCTTTCAACGGCAGCCTTGGGAAGGTGGGTAGGGCTGAGAAATTGTGATGGGCCCAAGGCTACTTGAGCAAGGGATTTGAACCCAGCTCCCCCAGGTCCTTGTCTGCCAGTTCACCACCGCAGCCCACTGCTTGCAATCACTAATGCCCCGTAGGGCAAATATTGGGTCCCCAGAGCCATTGCAAATTGGGAAAACAGCTCAGGAGGAAAATCTTAAACCCCCTGCTCCCTACGCACACCACTGTCCCAATCCAAACTGGGTCGGTGTATACCTGGGAAGTAAATCCCTGGCACAAAACTCCCAGCCTGACCCTGCCAATAATCCGTATGCCCACCAATGTGAGACCGGACTGCAGGTGCTGCTTAGAGCCCTGGAAGTCTGTCTGCCATTGATGGACATCTGTGAGTATTCTCTATGGCAAAGTGAATATTTATGGCTTTGAGAGTAGCAATTATAATTGTAGCCCGCCCTTCTTACCAAGTGGGCTACCTAGGGCTCATCATGTTTACCCTCACAACAGAGGTCCATCAGTGGCTCTTAGCCACAGTGTATTGTTGGAACTCTCTGTCTGGGGCAAGTGATGCTCTGTATTCTTGGTGCGTGGGGTAGGCAACAGTGGGAGGACGTCTAGCGTCCTGGCCCCACTGCTGGACCTCCTGATGTCACCTGGGATTTTTGGCCACTGTGTGACACAGAGACCAATTTCGCACTGGAGCTTTAACCCTGGTTTAACTCTTTCCCCAAACTGACTTTCTACACTAGAATCATAGAGTCAGAGAAACCAACTTTATGTCTCTATGATTCTATGGTTTTAGTGTAGAAAGTCAGTTTGGGGACAGAGTTAAACCAGGATTAAAGCTCTAGTGCGAAATTGGTCAGAGTGTTGGACTGGATGGGCCATTGGCCTGATCCAACATGGCTTCTGTATGTTCTTATTGGCTACAGCGTATTATTGGAACTCTCTGTCTGAGACATGTGATGCTCTGTATTCTTGGTGCTTGGGGTAGGCAACAGTGGGAGGACCTTTAGTGTCCTGGGCCCACTAACGGACCTCCTGATGGCACCTGGGATTTTTGGCCACTGTGTGACCCAGAGTGTTGGACTGGATGGGCCATTGGCCTGGTCCAACATGACTTCTCTTCTGTTCTTAGAAAGACAGCGACTCACCTAACACTATCGGCAGGGCTATGAACCCATGCTCTTCCTTCCTCCATCCCTACACCCTTGCTATTGTGCTCCACTGCCCTCGCAGCACTTGGCCCCTGAGATTACAGTGCTGCAGCGGGCTAGCCGGAGTCCCCGGGCCCTCCCCCAGCCAGCCACCGGCTGCCTGAAGCCTCTCCGGCCCTGTTTCCTTGGGAGGACAGGACCTCCTTTGGTGGCCCCTCAGTGGAAACTGTGCTGGGGCTCACAGCCCTCCCGCTGCTGCTCTCTTTCCAGGCACGTACTTCACTCACGAAGCCAAAGGAGCTGACGATGCGGCCGACGCCGACACAGCTATCATCAATGCCGAGGGAGGCCAGAACAACTCGGAAGAGAAGAAGGAATACTTCATCTAGATCCGCCTTGGTTTCCATGAGGTGTCCACCTGCGGACAGTCACTGGGCCCCGCGCGTAGAAGATCAAGACAGTGATGTTGGAAGTTGCTACCAGCTTACGGCATTTTGCTTTGTCTCTGTCTTTTTCTTTTTCTCTTTCTTTTCCCTTCCAGTGCTGTTTTCTTTTATTTTTAAATGGACGGATGAGTGGATGGATGGATGGAGCAGTGTGTGGGATTGTGTGCGAGTCCGGGATTTCCTACGTGAAAGTGTTCTTTGTAAAGTACACTCTGCTATTCGACACCTCAATTGATTTGGGTTTTTTTTTTTAAATTCTCTGGCCAAGTCCAACTTAGATTTAGTTTCTTTCCATCATTTGCAGAAAATTCTGTGCCTTGTTTTATTTCTTGTTTCATGGGGAGGGGGGGGGGGAGCAGGGGGTCCTCTTGATATATTTTTTTCTTCTTCCTAGCCTCTCTTGGAATTGCCTGCTGGGATTCCTTGCAAAAAGGATTTTTTTTTCTTTTCCCTTCATTTTTTTTAAAGGAAAAAAAACAAACTCCTGGGTTGTTTTTATGTTGTTGTTGCTGTTTGAAATTGTTGTCATCAAAGGAGAACCAGCACACCTTAGATTTCATCGTTTGGAATTCAATGTGTTCATCATCCATTCGACTCCCGCGTCATGAAAGCTTGGACAAACAGACTTTTTTTTAAGGAGAGTGGTTTGCGGCTGCCCACGTGTCCAGCACAGCGAAAATGAGAACATAGGCTGAAAAGTCGAACGCATGCTCTGCTTCCAACCAAGCGATGCAGCCATGCCAGGTTATCTGCAAGCAAAGTGCACCCCAAGGAAATGGAGCTTGTCTGATTTTGTGTCTGTAAACTCTGGTTATGCGTTGCCCCCCCCCCTCCCTCTCTGGACAGGAGCTGGTCTGGACGGGATCTTCCTGAACTTGGTCCTAAAAAGCCCTGACAGATGAGGGCTGTTTCTTTCATGTGAGCTGGCAAATTTGAATCCTCACCGGAGGGGGTGGGGAGGGACGCTGAAGTTCTGCTCTAATTATTTCTGTTCCAAACGATCCCCGTCAATGGCTCCCAGTTGGCCTTGCATCTCTGTGATTTCCTGGAGACAGGGAGGGGGGGGGAACCACCTTTGTGATGTGAACGGACTGTGAATGAGCCGGATTCTCCGTTTGTGCATCTTGCTTTTAGCCTTTCTTCTGTGTTGTTATTTTGCTATGGAGGGGGAGGCGTGATGATCTCGGCCTGCAGGTACAGTGCACTGCAGGTATTTGTCGTGCTGAGCCTCCGACCAGAGACTGTGAAATGTTTTCCTTCTTTTGGGTTCGGCTTGACAAAAGGCAAAAGGGGGAGAGCAGGAAAGCGGGGGAATTGTTTTACGGCCCTGCGTCTTCCTTCTGGAAAGGTCAGAGCAGAGGTGGGGAAGTCGGCAGGGAGATTTTCTCCTTCTCTAATTCAAATTCTCCCTTATTGTCGAGCACTTGTGAGTCTTTCCTTATCCGTCGTGTCCTTGCACGAAGTAGTCATGCCGAAGAGATACTGACAACGAGCTTACCTTGGGAACATACGGGCTGCCCTTTGCCAAGCGTTCCTGAGAAGGGTGTGCGTCCCTCGCTTCCGGAGGGCATGGGGGGGGGGGTGCGCTAGTCCTAAACCTTGAAAAGGAGCAAAGTTACGAGGAAGAGCCGCGATCAAAACACTTCCCGTGGGGAAGATGGCCGCCTCGCAGGGGATCGTGTGGAGGCATCACAAAGGACGTTGATAGGTTTTTGCGACTGTCGTGTTGCATACTTGCAAAAAGTTTATTTAAGGGAGGGATGTATCTAAATGTCAGCATTTTGTTTCTTAAGAAGGCTTTTAAAGAGAATATTTTATTTTCGTTTTATCGGCAGAACCATATAGGCGCTACCTTTTTTAGTGGACTATCTGGTACACGAAACAGTTGTGTGTTTTGTACAGCATTTTGCTTCCCCCACCCCCACCCCCCGCCTCCCCAACATGAACACATGAAGCTGCCTTATATCGAATCAGACCCTCGGTCCTTCAAGGTCAGTATCCCCCACCAGAGTCCAGGGTCATGGATGGAGAGCGGTCTTTCCCATCCCCTCCTGCCTGACCCTTTTAACCGGAGATGCCCGGAATTGAACCCGGGAGCTTCACATGCTAAACAGATGCCCTGCCACTGAGTATCTACCGCAGCCCCTCTGACCCTGAAAAACATAAAAATTATCAGTAGGTCCCTTTTCCCCCCTCCTCTTGACAGCATTTAGTCACTCTCAGCCTCGTTTCTCATCCTTCCACACCACTCAAGACAACAGACAAATCACCCCGGAGGGCAAAGAGAGCTATCGAAAGATTGAAAGGGGAGGGGCTCTTTTTGTATGCCTTGATCACCAAACTGGCATTCTGAGCAACTCATCTTTGTTTTGGAAAGTGTACAGTAGTGCCGTGTTCCCAATGTAACTTTGACTTAATAATGTTGACATGTCTCAGGTTCATGTGTTTTGATTGGTGTTTTCCGTCTCAGGTAGATCGCAAAACTTTCGGCCCCACACGTGGAAAGAGAACACAAACAAGCAACCACAACAGGAAATTTAAGAATTTTTAGTTGTATATCAAGTTTTAAAGGCTTTTTTTTGTTTGTTTGTTTCTGCAAGTAAACGGTGCGCTGTTTGAAATGTATTGTTAAGTATTGATTTGTACAGGTTTAGATGCAAGGCTTTTGTTAGGAGTGGAGAAAGAACAAACTTGTTTCTTGTGGGTTTTGTGGTTTGGGTTTTTTTTTTAAAAAAAAACAAAAGAAAAGAACGTTGGCAAGAAAAAAATGAAGGATGCATAACTGATGCCAAATAAGCTTGTTCTTTACTCACCGGTGACCTTTTTAATTTTTGCCCCCTTAGATCGGTTCCGTTTAAGGTGTCCATGGATGACGTTGCCGTGTAAGAAAACTGCATATCCATATCTTCCCATTCACATTTTGTATTGGTTCATGTATACCATTTTTACAAAGAAAAAGAAGTACTATAAAGTATCTGTCTTCTTAATAAAAACAAATTAATGTTACAAAACTATTTCCGGTCTCAATCTGCACTCTTTGGTGTTTCAAATGTGGCAGCTTGCAAGAAGGGTTTGGCATGGAAGCCTTGAGCCCTCCAGAAAGGATCCTGAAACCTGTTTGCTGAGATCCAGAGGCTACGACACACACACACACACACCCTACACAGCAGGCGCACCTGAGAGTTTTGCCACTGAGGGGTCTGGTTGTGTGAGCTCATGAGGTCTGGTTGTGTGAGCTCATGAGGGGTCTGGTTGTGTGAGCTCATGAGGGGTCTGGTTGTGTGAGCTCATGAGGGGTCTGGTTGTGTGAGCTCATGAGGTCTGGTTGTGTGAGCTCATGAGGTCTGGTTGTGTGAGCTGATGAGGGGTCTGGTTGTGGGAGCTCATGAGGGGTCTGGTTGTGTGAGCTCATGAGGGGTCTGGTTGTGTGAGCTCATGAGGGGTCTGGTTGTGTGAGCTCATGAGGGGTCTGGTTGTGTGAGCTCATGAGGGGTCTGGTTGTATGAGCTCATGAGGTCTGGTTGTGTGAGCTCATGAGGCCTCTGGTTGTGTGAGCTCATGAGGCGTCTGGTTGTGTGAGCTCATGAGGGGTCTGGTTGTGTGAGCTCATGAGGCGTCTGGTTGTGTGAGCTCATGAGGGGTCTGGTTGTGTGAGCTCATGAGGGGTCTGGTTGTATGAGCTCATGAGGGGTCTGGTTGTGTGAGCTCATGAGGGGTCTGGTTGTGTGAGCTCATGAGGGGTCTGGTTGTGTGAGCTCTTGAGGCGTTTGGTTGTGTGAACTCACGAGGCGTCTGGTTGTGTGAGCTCATGAGGGGTCTGGTTGTGTGAGCTCATGAGGGGTCTGGATGTGTGAGCTCATGAGGGGTCTGGTTGTGTGAGCTCATGAGGGGTCTGGTTGTGTGAGCTCATGAGGCGTCTGGTTGTGTGAGCTCATGAGGCGTCTGGATGTGTGAGCTCATGAGGGGTCTGGTTGTGTGAGCTCATGAGGGGTCTGGTTGTATGAGCTCATGAGGTCTGGTTGTGTGAGCTCATGAGGGGTCTGGTTGTGTGAGCTCTTGAGGCGTTTGGTTGTGTGAACTCACGAGGCGTCTGGTTGTGTGAGCTCATGAGGGGTCTGGTTGTGTGAGCTCATGAGGGGTCTGGATGTGTGAGCTCATGAGGGGTCTGGTTGTGTGAGCTCATGAGGGGTCTGGTTGTGTGAGCTCATGAGGCGTCTGGTTGTGTGAGCTCATGAGGGGTCTGGATGTGTGAGCTCATGAGGGGTCTGGTTGTGTGAGCTCATGAGGGGTCTGGTTGTGTGAGCTCATGAGGCGTCTGGTTGTGTGAGCTCATGAGGGGTCTGGATGTGAGCTCATGAGGGGTCTGGTTGTGTGAGCTCATGAGGGGTCTGGTTGTGTGAGCTCATGAGGCGTCTGGTTGTGTGAGCTCATGAGGGGTCTGGATGTGTGAGCTCATGAGGGGTCTGGTTGTGTGAGCTCATGAGGGGTCTGGTTGTGTGAGCTCATGAGGCGTCTGGTTGTGTGAGCTCATGAGGGGTCTGGATGTGAGCTCATGAGGGGTCTGGTTGTGTGAGCTCATGAGGGGTCTGGTTGTGTGAGCTCATGAGGCGTCTGGTTGTGTGAGCTCATGAGGTCTGGTTGTGTGAGCCCATGAGTGGTCTGGTTGTGTGAGCTCATGAGTTCATGCCAAGGGCTACCCACTACCCAGGCAATCCCTTGGCATTTCACAGTTGAAACCCTGCTGCCCTTGAGGACTACCAAGGATTTATTTGCACTTAAAACATTTTAATGCTGGCTCTCCACCTGACCAGGGTCCCCGAGGAGGCACACACAAACATTTAAAAACATTTCAGCAATTGAAAACACATAACAAAATTCAACAAAATCATAAATTAGCAACACCAGAACCAGGGAGAAAGATCAATAACCATTATTGGTGGGATCCCAAAGGAAGCAGCAAAGTCTTCAGCTGCTGACAGAAGACTCTGATAGAGGGAGACAGAAACAGAGAGTTGGCAAGGGACCTCTAGGGGCATCTAGTCAACCCCCCTGCACAATGCAGGACATTCACAACCACCTAACCCTGATCTCTTCCCCCCCCCCCAAAAAAAAACCCCAGTGACCCCTGCAGGCTCCATGCCCAGAAGATGGCCAAAAAACCCTCCAGGATGCCTGGGGCCAATCTGGCCTGGAGAAAAATGGCTGCCTGACTCCCAAGTGGTAAATAGCATTTCCTGGGCGTGTAAGAAAGGGCTGCAAAAACTGTGCACTGATGCAAACTTTCCTGCCTTCCTACTCGTGATCTGCCTAAGTTCACAGAATCAGCACTGATGCTGTCAGATGGCCATCTAGCCCAGGGGTGTCAAACATGTGGCCCGGGGGACGAATTAGGCCTCTGGAGGGCTCCTATCAGGCCCCCAAGCAGCTGGCTGTTATCTGCTTCTTTCTCCCTCTCTCTTGCTCCCTTCTGCATCACATCTTGTTTTGCCAGGCTTGCTCAATCGCACAGGAGCTACAGAGCAAAACCTCTATTTTCTCCATTGGCTGAGGCTCTTCCCTTGGGGAGTAAGAGGGGGGAAGCAAAGCTTGCTTTGCCAGGCTCTCTCAATCGCACAGCAGAGCTACTGAGCCAAGCCTCTCTTCCTTCTATTGGGTGAGGCTCCTCCCCCTCCTGGTCCCCCTGGGGAAGGCAGGAAAGAGCCAGCGCTTCCTTTGCCCAGTTCCCTGGATCCCAGGGCAGAAATACCAAAAAAGCACCTTTAAGGCCAAGTGCTAATGTTTTAAGCGTGTTTAATTTTAATTTTTTTAAAAAACAAAAAAAAACTTTTGTGTTTGTCCTTTGTAAAGTTTATATCTCTGCTACCTAATTTAAATAGGAACACACATGGCCTGGCCCAACAGGGTCTCATTTATGTCAGATTTGGCCCTCATAACAAATGAGTTTGACACCCCTGTTAAAACCTACCCACCACCTGGGGGAGCTCCAAAGTTTTGGTGCAGAGAAAGCCCTTTCTTGGATCATCTCTTGCGTAGCTTCAGATGGCAACGGAAGGAGGACCTCTGGAGATGACCGGAGTATACAGATAAGCCTCCTTGACACAGCATCCAAACTTTCTAACTTCTCCAAAAGCTAGAGGATTGGGTCACTAACAACCAAATTATATGAACAAAGCAGGAGTCAAGGTTTTATTGAGAAGGTAAGCTTTCGTGTGCTCTCTGAGCACACTTCATCAGATGACTGATCCCCTCATCTGATGAAGTGTGCTTAGAGAGCACACGAAAGCTTACCTTCTCAATAAAACTTGCTTGGTTTTAAAGATGCAACTTGACTCCTGCTTTGTTCAGCTGCTTCAGACCAACACAGCTGCCCTCTTGGAACTTACCAAACTGCATATCCTCATCAAACAGGATTCAGAAGAGGCGAAGGTACAATAGACCACTGTCAAACACTATACCAGTTAGCCTATTCAGAAGATGAAGATATTGGATTTATATCCTGCCCTCCACTCAAGAGTCTCAGAGCGGCTCACAATCTCCTTTCCCTTCCTCCCCCACAACAGACACCCTGTGAGGTGGGTGGGGCTGGAGAGGGCTCTCACAGCAGCTGCCCTTTCAAGGACAACCTCTGCCAGAGCTATGGCTGACCCAAGGCCATGCTAGCAGGTGCAAGTGGAGGAGTGGGGAATCAAACCCGGTTCTCCCAGATAAGAGTCCTCACACTTAACCACTACACCAAACTGGCTCTCTTCAGGCATGAATGGGCCAACTGAAGCCTTGTATGGTATTCATTGAACTGGCCACAGCTTTTGACTCTACTTGGGGGTGGGGGGAGAACTGGCAAGGACAAATGCTGACAAAAGACTGTTGCTGCTATTCAATGGACAAGGTGGGAAGGAGGAGGTGGAACTCTCAGAAAGGTTCAGGAGCTGTGCTCCTGTGAGCTCTCACTGAATCCGAGGCCTGGGTTTGCCCCTCCATTTCCATGGGTTGGCAGAAAGAAGACAACTGTGGATTTATACCCCACCCTTCTCTCTGAATCAGAAACTCAGAGCAGCTTACAATCTCTTTTATCTTCTCCCCCCACAACAAGACACCCGGTGAGGTGGCTGAGATTGAGGGAACTCTCACAGCAGCTGCCCTTTCAAGGACAACTCCTGCGAGAGCTATGGCTAACCCAAGGCCATTCCAGCAGCTGTGAGTGGAGGAGAGGGGAGTCAAACCTGGTTCACTCAGATGCCATTTTAGTCTCTAATGTCACTCTGTAACGCTTGGGGCTCTTTAGCTTGGAGAAACGTCGACTGCGGGGTGACATGATAGAGGTTTACAAGATAATGCATGGGATGGAGAAAGTAGAGAAGTCCTTTTCTCCCTTTCTTACAATACAAGAACACATGGGCATTAAATGAAATTGCTCAGCAGTCAGGATAAAAGGAAGTACTTCTTCACCCAAAGGGTGATTAACACGTGGAATTCACTGCCACAGGAGGTAGTGGCCACTGTGTGACACAGACTGTTAGACTGGATGGGCCATTGGCCTGATCCAACATGGCTTCTCTTATGTTCTTATGTGACACAGAGAGTTGGACTGGATGGGCCATTGGCTTGATCCAACATGGCTTCTCTTATGTTCTTATGTGACACAGAGTGTTGGACTGGATGGGCCATTGGCCTGATCCAACATGGCTTCTCTTATGTTCTTATGTGACACAGAGAGTTGGACTGGATGGGCCACTGGCCTGATCCAACATGGCTTCTCTTATGTTCTTATGTGTGGCACAGAGTGTTGGACTGGATGGGCCATTGGCTTGATCCAACATGGCTTCTCTTATGTTCTTATGTGACACAGAGTGTTGGACTGGATGGGCCATTGGCTTGATCCAACATGGCTTCTCTTATGTTCTTATGTGACACAGAGAGTTGGACTGGATGGGCCACTGGCCTGATCCAACATGGCTTCTCTTATGTTCTTATGTGTGGCACAGAGTGTTGGACTGGATGGGCCACTGGCCTGATCTAACATGGCTTCTCTTATGTTCTTATGTGACACAGAGAGTTGGACTGGATGGGCCACTGGCCTGATCCAACATGGCTTCTCTTATGTTCTTATGTGTGGCACAGAGTGTTGGACTGGATGGGCCATTGGCTTGATCCAACATGGCTTCTCTTATGTTCTTATGTGACACAGAGTGTTGGACTGGATGGGCCATTGGCCTGATCCAACATGGCTTCTCTTATGTTCTTATGTGACACAGAGTGTTGGACAGGAGGGGCCATTGGCCTGATCCAACACGGCTTCTCTTATGTGACACAGAGTGTTGGACTGGATGGACTATTGGCCTGATCCAACACGGCTTCTCTTATGTTCTTATGTAGTTTTATATTTTATATATTTTAAATTGGTCTTTTATTGTTGTTGTTTTTTACTGTTGATTGTTTTTATGATGTAACTTGCCCTGAGCCTGTTCTACGGGAAGGGCAAGCTAAAAAATTAAATTTAAAAATAAGAGTCTGGACAATTAACCATTACACCAAACTGGAGGCCTTTCCCCTGCCATGTTGCTTGTTCAAGCCCATGCTCCCCCCCCCACCCCAGCACTTAAGCTAGCCGGCCCCCTCCGACAGCCAAGGACGGGCGACTGATTACTGGGCCTGCCAGGTGGCATTTGCTCTCCCTTGCCGTGTGTGTGTGTGTGTGTCCTGTTTTTACAGCTTACTCTCCCGCTAAGTTATTTGTGAAGAAAGGCACTCCAGCCTAGCTGTTTTCCCCCAAAGCCCCAGCAGTTTTCATGCCTTATTTGGAAAGAAGATAAAAGGAAACCTGTTTGCTCAAGGGCAAGCGCCGGCGTTATTAGTTTTTCACTATTGTTTTGGCTGATGACATTTCCCGGTGCTTCGGCGGGTGGCCCGAAGGTGATGTGTGGACTCTAATTGGTGCCATCGCTCACCGTCCCGTCGAAGCCAGAAAAAAGCCTTCCTGACTGGACGGAAGAGGCTCAGGCCCTTGGAGAAATCTTGCGCTCATGTTGGCCTCCTGAACGCGAAATCTGCTGTGCTGATCTGCTCAGCATTTGTTTCTTATAGGGGAAAAAATGGTTCCTCTTTAGCTTCCAGGTACATGCTGAAGAGGACACCTGGGCTTTCATTCCGGGATGGAGATGCAGCTGAAGCTCTGCAGGGATTCCAGCTCCCAGGAGCCTCTGCAAGAGGAAGATACTAACCACTGATGTTCCTTTGGTGTTGCTTGACATGACCCCCATAGAATGGGCCGGCTGGCCTGCCTGACTGCTTTAGGATCCCTTTCCCTACAGACTTCTGGTCCTAAGAGCCGCTTTTGGTCTGGAGAGCCAGTTTGGTGTAGTGGTGAAGTGTGCGGACCCTCATCTGGGAGAACTGGGTTTGGTTCCCCCACTCTCCACTTGCAGCTGCTGGAATAGCCTTGGGTCAGCCATAGCTCTGGCAGAGGTTGTCCTTGAAAGGGCAGCCTCTGTGAGAGCCCTCTCAGTCCCACCCACCTCACAGGGTGTAAGGGAGGAAGGTAAAGGAGATTGTGATACTCTGAGATTCAGAGAGGAGGGAGAGGTATTAATCCAATATCTTTCTCAGAGAGCCAGTTTAGTGTAGAGAGAGCCAGTCTGGTGTAGTGGTTAAGTGTGCAGACTCTCATCTTTGATTCCCCACTCTTCCACATGCACCTGCTGGAATGACCTTGGGTCAGCCATAGCTATCGCAGGAGTTGTCCTTGAAAGGGCAGGTTCTGTCAGAGTTCTCTCAGCCCCACCCACCTCACAGGGTGTCTGTTCTGGAGGGAGAAGAAATAGGAGATTGTAAGCCGCTCTGAGCTGCTGATTCAGAGAGAAGGGTGGGGTATAAATCTGCAGTCGTCTTCTTAATATTGTTATTATTCTAATGTTTGCTTTCCGCCTTGCCTTTCTTGGACCTCTGCCCTCGATCTGCTGTCAGCTTTGAACTGATCCTGCTCCGACTTGCCTTCCAAAGCCATCCTGTGCCCTGCCTCTCCCGCTACACTGGCCTGGGATGGAGGGGCTTGAAAGGTCCAAGCTGGCACCCCAGCCTGTCTCTGGCCCAATTCCAGGGGCTCCAGCCCCTGCCCCCAGACCAGCTTTCCAAAAGTGACAGATTTCTTTAAGGCCTTGTTTGCTTCGGGCTATGATTCCCCCCTCTTAGTCCCTTGACTTGAAAACCTAAGGTTTTTCAAGACAAAGGATGTATTTGCCTGGGTCTAAGATCCCCCCTCCCCCACACACAAGGAAAACCTATAATTTTCAGAGGCAGAAGTCTTGGCAGGGGGACATGCAGGTAGAGGAAGGCTTTTGCCTAGAGCAGGGGTGTCAAACATGCAGTTCGGCAGCCAAATCAGGCCCCCGGAGGGCTCCTATCAGGCCCCCGAGCAACTGGCTGTCGTCTGTTTCCTTCTCCCTCTCTCTTGCTTCCTTCTGCATCACAGCTTGATTTGCAAGGCTTGCTCAATTGCACAGGAGCTACAGAGCAAAACCTCTATTTTCTCTGTTGGTTGAGGCTCCTCCCTCGGGGAGGAAGGGGGGGTGGAATAGCTTGCTTTGCCAGGGCTCTCTCAATCGCACAGCAGAGCTACTGAGCCGAGCCTCTATTCCTTCTATTGGCTGAGGCTCCTCCCCCTCATGGTCCCCTGGGGAAGGAAGGAAAGAGCCAGAGCTTCCTTTGCCCAGTTCCCTGGATCCCAGGGGAGATATACAAAGAAAGCATCTTTAAGAACAATGAGTGCTAACGTTTTAAGGATGTTTTAAGTTTTTTTTAATATATATATATATGTTTGTGTGTGTTTGTGTTCTTTATAAAATTTATATCTCTGCTACCTAATCTTAAATAGGTCATGGCCCAGTCCGACATAGCTTGGCCCAACCCGACATGGTCCGGCCCAGCAAGGTCTCATTTATGTCAGATCCAGCCCTTACAACCAATGAGTTTGACACACCTAGTCTAGAGGGTGGGATACTGTGGGGCCACCTTCTGCAGAGGCTGCCATTTCTGAAGGGCGGCCATGTTGATTTTCTGTAGAAGAGTGAGAAACCAACAAGGTTCTCTGGGTGAAGGTTTCGAGAGACAACGTTCCCTTGGTCTGATACGAGTAAAAATGGAAGATCCCTGACTTTTGACTGCTGACAGCTTATCCCCCGAAAATCGTGTGGTTCTCTAAGGACTTTGAAAATAGCTCATTTAGTTTCAAAGGAGCCCCTTACATTTGCAGAAAATCCAAGGTGGCAAAATGAGAGGAGCCAGGCGGTTTGGGGTGATGGGTCGTCTTCGTCTTCCATCTCTCTCCCTGGCTGGTGGCAAGCCCCACTCTCTCCGCTGACACACGGGCCAGTGAGTAGAAGGGCGGGTTTGTCCCATTCCTCAGGTGACTGGCTGGCAACGAAGCAAACTGGAATATCCTCCTCTGTTTAGACCTCCCTCTGACAGCTCCCAGGAAAAGACTGCAGCAATGTCAAGGAACCTGGTTTTCAAGACAAGGGGCCAAGAGAGGTGTTCTGCCATCATCTGCCTCTGGATTACAATCCGGGACCCCCTTGGAGCTCTCCCCCCCAACTATGAACCAAGGCAACCCTGCATAGCTTGCAAGAACGGAGGAGATGGGGCTAGCCTGGGCTGCCCAGGTCAGGGGTCTTAAAGATGAGCAAGCTTTTACTGCAGCACAAGTGTGTATAGACTAGAACCACAATGCAACAGCCAGTGAGTCCCCACTAGGCAAACATCCACTGGTTGGACTGCAAGCAGCAAGATCCTTTGGCCATGAAATGTGGTTTAGGGTGTAAAACATGAGTAGAAAAGAACAGAGACCATTCACAACAGCAACAATTAGGGATCGTGCAATTTCTCTAGTAGGGCTGAGCTAGGTCAGAAATAATTAACTTAGGAAAAAATAGACTTAATTATAGTTCCAGTGTGTTTTATAGAACCCTCCTCTGACTTGGATGCCCCTGGCTAGCCCAATCGCACCCAATTTCATTAGATCACAGTAGTTAGCAAGGTGGGCACTGGGCCAGTTTGGTGTAGTGGTTAAGTGTGCCGACTCTTATCTGGGAGAACCGGGTTTGGTTCCCCACCCCTCCACTTACAGCTGCTGGAATGGCCTTGGGTCAGCCATAGCTCTCACAGAAGTGTCCTTGAAAGGGCAGTTTCTGTCTGAGCGCTCTCAGCCCCACCTACCTCACAGGGTGTCTGTTGTGGGGGAGGAAGGTAAAGGAGGTTGTGAGCCGCTTTGAGACACAGATTCAGAGAGAAGGGTGGGGTATAAATCTACAGTCTTCTTCTTGGATGGGAAACCACCAAGAAAGTCTAGGGTTGCTACACAGAAGCAGGCAATGGCCAACCACCTGTAAACGTCTCTTGCCTTGAAAGCCATGCAGGGTTGCCAGAAGAGAGTTAATAGCAATTTCCGCCCTTTGAGGAAAGCCAAATCGTCTTGAGGGTGACCACTTCCTGTGCCACCAAATCGACTGCCCTGTCTAAAATACCTTCTGTTGGGAGATGGCTTGCATCAAAATGATGTCAGAGCATGGATTCCTTTAAAAAAAAAAAAGATTTCTCAACTGTTCCAGTCAAGGACCAGAATTACTTGATAGCCTGTGGTTTCACTACGAAAGGAGAATTCCTCTCATTATGAAAGGAGATTTCCCCTCGTTATGCTATGAAAGGAGAACTCCCCTCGCTTCTGAATCCATAAAAGTCCTGTGAAATCATCGCTGGGCAAAATAAGGGCCTTCTCCACAGGGGAAGAATCAAAGCTATCTGCTCTTTCTTGGGACTCTCTCGCCGCCTCTTTAACATGCGCGGGGCTTCCTTGCCTCATATTCCCAACCTGATAGCCCTAAATCTTCCTTAAGTGATATCTTCTCAGGTTAATTAATCTCCAGGCTTAAACTTGCTATGAGCAGCAGGCGGTCAGTCCCGGAGTCAGCAATGTTACGATTGCATCTCCTAATACTGTTTATCCTGCATTAGTGTTTACTTAAGGAGAAAATTGATCTGTAATTGATATTTCAATCTTCTAGAGCTGATGGGAGAGACTCAAAGGCAGCAGGGGGAAAAAAATATTCAAATCCAACCACCAGGCGTGGAATATTTACATGTACATCTCTTCTCTCCTCCACCCAGCACATACATAGATATACCGTTTTTCTACTCTTGTGTGTGTGTGTGTGGGGGGGGGTTCCCCACCCTCCCTTTGCCTTTGCTTATGCTTGTATCCTCATTGTGAATCTGCAGAACGACAGGATCATAATTCAGGATTATGTGCTCACAGACCCCCGACTTGGTTCCAAAGTGTTGCTCTAGGAAAGGAACTTTTTCCACATGAATAACTCTCCATTTACCTGGAGATCAATGTGTGTGGCTCTTGGCAAACTTTCCTCTTCACCTCCTGAATCAAAGGGGTGGGGGGAGGGGGTGGCAGAAACCATTTGTATCTGACAAATTTAGAAGGGCCACAGCAATGAATGCGTAGAATGGGTTTGGGTGAGAAGAGATAATCACACCATGAAATCGATGTGAAGTAGATTGTGGATGGGCCGCACTAGGCCGGTCTCAGCACATCTTAGCTGCTAAGTGGGGCCAGCCCTGGATGGTACTTGGATGGGAGACCAGCAACCGGAAAAGTCCAGGGTCACTTTGCAGAGACAGGCAACGACAAGCCACCTCTGTTTATCTCCTGCCTTCACCTGGATGATCTCATCAGATCCTGCAAGCCAAGCGGAGTCACCACGCTCAGTTCTTGGATGGGAGACCAGCAAGGAAGGCCAAGGTTGTTGTGCAGAGGCAGGCAATGGCACCCCATCTCTGAATGTCTCTGGCCCTGGAAACCCTACGGGGTCACCATAAATTGGCGGCGACTTGGCAGCACGTTCCTCCACCGCCAGGTCCTGGACACGCAACTTTTCCAAATGAGTGTGGAGGATCTCTTGCACCAATGGTTTTAAAGGGTCACTAGAATATCCTAAATGAGCCCCGTGGCGCAGAGTGGTAAAGCTGCAGTACTGCAGTCCAAGCTCTGTTTACGACTTGAATGTGATCCCCAGTGAAAGCTGGGTTTTCAGGTAGCCGAGGTTGACTCAGCCTTCCACCCTTCCGAGGTTGGTAAAATGAGCACCCAGCTTGCTGGGGGGAAAGCATAGATGACCGGGGAAGGCAATGGCAAACCACCCCGTAAAAAGTCTGCTGTGAAAACGTCATGATGCGACATCACCCCAGAGTCAGAAATGACTGGTGCTTGCACAGGGGGCTACCTTTACCTTTTTAGAATATCCAAGGAGGATGGGAAGGTTTATCAGTGACTGTTGGTCATAGTGGCTCTATGCAGCCTCCATGTTGAGAGCCAGTGAATGGGCTACTGATTATCCATGGATGGGGAGCTAAAAGTTGCCGCCCACCCCTGTTCCTAGGCTGCTGGTAACTGACTGTTATGGGAAGCAGGGTGAGGATCTCATCTGTCTGACTGAATGGTTTGTAAAAGATATTTTGTAATCCGCCTTGAGAAGGGCATTTTTTGTAGCAAGAACTCCTTTGCATTTTAGGCCACACACCCCTGATGTAGCCAATGCTCCAAGAGCTTACAAGGCTCTTAGTACAGGGCCTACTGTAAGTTCCATGAGGATTGGCTACATCAGGGTGTGTGGCCTAATATGCAAAGGAGTTCCTGCTACAAAAAAAGTCTCATCAAGAATGGTAGCTGTATATATTCATTTGGGTTTTTTTAAACTTTATATGCTGCTTCTTGCCACCGGCCTGTCTCAAGACAGGTAACAACAATTAAAACTCAGTTTAAAACATGATACAAATAAAACTAAAAAATCAGCCCACATAACAAGCCCTCCTAACTAAAAGCCAAGCAGAAGAGCTCTGTATTGTAGCCCTGTGGAACTTAGATGAGTCCTGCAGGACCTTCATGTCATCTGACAGCTGGCTCCACCAGGACGGTGCCACCACAAAGAAGGCCTTCATCCGGGTGGGTGCCAGGCAGATGTCCCAAGGGCCAGGCATCACAAGCTGAAGAATGCAATTTATTTGGTTGGGGGGGAACATGTCAGAAGAGGCAACCTGCCCAGTCCATTTAGGGCTTTCAAGGTAATCATCAACGCCACCAAGTGTTTGATCTGGAACTCAACCAGTAGCCAGTGCATCTGTTGAAAGACAGGAGAGATGTAATCTCTCCCAGTTTTGCTGCTGCGTTCTGGGCTGCCTGTTGTTTCCAGAGCACCTTCAACATATATGAAGCTGCCTTGCACTGAATCAGACTATTGGTCTGTCAAGGTCAGTCTTGTCTGCTCAGACCGGCAGTAGATCTCCAGGGTCCCAGATGGAGGTCTTTCACATCCATTCAACTGGAGATGCTGGGGATTGAATCTGGGACCTTCTGAATGCCAAGCAGAGACACATAAGAACATAAGAGAAGCCATGTTGGATCAGGCCAATGGCCCATCCAGTCCAACACTCTTTGTCACACAGTGGCCAAAAAACACAGATGCTATCAGGAGGTCCATCACTGGGGAAAGGACATTAGAAGCCTTCCCACCATTGCCTCTCCCAAGCACCACAAATACAAAGCATCACTGCCCCAGACAGTTACAACAATATGCTGTGGCTAATACCCGCTGACGGACCTCTGCTCCAGATGTTAATCCAGTCCCCTCTTGAAGCTGGCTATGCTTGTAGCTGTCACCACCTCCTGCCCCAGGTCTCTCCCCAAATGAAGTAAATAAATGAATAAACCCATGCACTCCATTATGAGTAAAGAGAACTGTGTGCTCACAAGGAAGGGTGTGTGGCAAGGGGGTGCACCCAGTTCTAGATGGGGGGGGGGGAATGTCTGGATTTCCTCAGACCCTTGCAGTGTTTGCTAGCAACTGGGGTGGGGAACTTGAAAGTTTCCATTCTGCTGACCAGCCAAAGTAGAAAGCTGACTCCCATACTTCACCAAGTATAAAAGCTTAACTTGTGCACCGCACCACCTCCCCCCCCCCCCAAATTCTATGGGCTTCTGAACTGAATTCTAAGTAGCTCAGATGCCTGAGCTGATGATGTTTCTGGTTAACATTTTGAAACTCCTGGTGCATCAGCTCAACAGTTCTCTCCCCCCACACACACACACACTCTTCCTTTGGCATTTTCCCAAGCCCAGCTTGGAATCCAGCCCAGAAGTTTTCTTCCATCCAGAATCTCGTGCTCCCACCCGGGGACTTGCTGCCCAGAAAGTGAAGTGAGCGTACCAGAATTTTCCCATTCAAATTGCTCTCTTATTCTTCCAGGTGAGCCTCGTGATGCATGACCTGATTGTAATATTTATAGATGAAGAATTACATTGTCCAGTTCTGCAAGATTTTTTTTTTAAAGGGTGGTGTGGGGGGGGAGTGATTATGGAGTTGGTGGCAAAGCAATCTGTGAGAGAAAACAGACCAGGTCTCCAATGCTGGAAACATAGGAAACATACAGCAATAGAACAAATCGAAGGGGAAAGCCTGGCTCAGAGCTTCTTTCTCTGCTTGAAAGTTTTTCAGTGCTTGGCCTGGTATCCGCATGCAGCAGCTTTTGTTCCCTGAAACCACAAGAGTTTGAGTGTCTTCGGCCGATGCTATTCAGGTCCGGCGCATGGTCTCCGAGCGGGAATGCAACCCGGTAGTTTTGTTCTGAATCTGGGCTCAGAAGTACTTGAATGATGTGACTGCCAGGCCAGAACCGACAAAGCCTTTTTGTCATCTAATCTTTCTGCAAGAGATCTCTGGACGGCCTCCAACAGGGGCCCTCTAATTCCACTCAAGATTACGGAAGACATAATGCTGGAGAAAAGTGCTGCTGCTTGGACTAGCCATTCTGATGGCACTCAGAGATCTCTTGCCCGGGATGACTAGATAAGCTGCTTTCTTTTATATATATATAAAACGAAACAGTAATATAGGTTGAGTTGAGTTGATTTCTTGCTCTCCCTTCCCTGTAAGCAGACTCACGGCAGGTAACACAATAACAATAAAATTCTTAATATATACAGATTAACAATATATAAGAGGCGCAGGAAGAAAGAAAGGGGTTACAGGGGGGTTGTGGAACCATTTATATGGAACAAAGCAGGAGTCAAGTCGCACCTTTAAGACCAACCCACTTTTATTTAGAACGTAAGCTTTCGTGTGCTCTTAAGCACACTTCATCAGACAAGGAATCCAGCACAGTGAGCAAAGCCATACATAGCAGAGCCATACAGAGCTGGTAGGCAGTGACCCAGAATGCAGCATGGTACAGATTTAAGAACCAATGACAGTGAAGTAAAATTATCTGGTAGGCAGGGGTTTAGAATGTAAAATGGCACAATGACAGAATAGTAAAATTAACAAATTGAGCAAACCTTTGATCTGAGTAGCATGACCATGTAAAAGCAACAAAACAGCAATATGCAGTAAAATTAACAAATTGAGCAAACCTTTGATCTGAGTTGCATGAGCATGCGAAAGCCACAAAACAGCAGTACGTCAAAATGTGAGATTGTCTATTTATTTATTTATTTGGAAATCATCATCAGTGCTGTCTCTGTCCCATATAGCCTGTGGAATTGTTTTCTGGAGCTCCGGAAGGAGGTAGGACCAGAATCAACGGGTTGAAATTAAATCAGGAGTTTCCGGCTCAACATTAGGAAGAACTTCCTGACCATTAGAGCAGTTCCTCAGTGGAACAGGCTTCCTCGGGAGGTGGTGGGCTCTCCTTCCTTGGAGGTTTTTAAACAGAGGCTAGATGGCCATCTGACAGCAGTGAAGATCCTGTGAATTTAGGGGGACGTGTTTGTGAGTTTCCTGTATTGTGCAGGGGGTTGGGCTAGGTGACCCTGGAGGTCCCTTCTAACTCTAGGAATCTATTATTCCTCAGTGGAACAGGCTTCCTCCTCAGGAGGTGGTGGGCTCTCCTTCCTTGGAGGTTTCTAAACAGAGGCTAGTTGGCCATCTGACAGCAATGAAGATCCTATGAATTTAGGGGGAGGTGTTTGTGAGTTTCCTGCATTGTGCAGGGGCTTGGACTAGATGACCCTGGAGCTCCCTTCCAACTCTATGATTCTATGTAGGGATCATACAGAAAGCCCTGGGGATGTTCTGCAAATCTGCACTTACTTTTTCAATTACCTTGATGAGAGAAGGTAGGTGTTATTTGATAATAATTGAACACAACCTCCATTGATTTAAAAAAAAAAAACAATAGGTGGATAACCACCTCCTTTAGCTAATAAGATATCCCCCCTCCCCGCCACCATCATGGTAATGTGATAGCTCTTTCCTTTCAATCTAGGCCAGTGTTTTAGACTGTCCTCGTCCAATCCAGGACTTGATGTGGGTAGGAACAGGGAGAAAGGAAGTTGGCTGCACTGTAACTCCAGCCAGAGAAAGAACTGGCCCTATTAAACCAGCTCCTGTTTGGGACCATGCTGTCTCCTTATTCTGATACCCAGCACAACGCCAGTTTGGTGTAGTGGTGAAGTGCGCGGACTCTTATCTGGGAGAACTGGGTTTGATTCCCCCCTCCTCCATTTACAGCTGCTGGAATGGCCTTGAATTAGCCATAGCTCTTGTAGGAGTTGTCCTTGAAAGGGCAGCTGCTGTGAGAGCTCTCTCAGCCCCACCCAGCTCACAGGGTGTCTGCTGTGGGGGGAGAAGATATAGGAGATTGTAAGCCACTGTGAGACTCTGATTCAGAGAGAAGGGCGGGGTATAAATCTGCAGTCTTCTTCTTCTTCTTCTTAAGAACACAACACCAGATCTGCATTCAGAAGCAGGGCCAGTTGAAGGTATTTTGTTGCAAGCTCTCTTGCCCTGCCAGAGTCGGGATCAATTTTTAAGAGCTACAAGCTGTGATTAGCACAGCCGCCTTTCTTCTGCACAATTGTCTTTCAGCATTGAAGCTGCAGCCATAGTCGTAATTTGGAGCTCTGAGCAGCAACGTTTTCTCCCCCACCTCCAGTCCTGCGTGACTCTGCTGGGCTTGGAACTGGAGGAATAGATTCAATTCGGTCTCCTTTTCTCAGCCACCTTTCTCTCTTGGGAATCCTGCTCTAAGTTGGGCAGTCCCCAAATAATTTAGTGGAGACACCATGGAGGATTCATGGGCTGGTTTGGGGCACCTTCCTGGTTGCCCAACTTGAAGAAGAAAGCAGATTTATACCCCGCCTTTCTCTCTGAATCAGAGACTCAGAGCGGCTTACAATCTTCTCCCCCCACAACAGACACCCTGTGAGGTGGGTGGGGCTGAGAGAGCTCTCACAGCAGCTTCCCCTTTCAAGGACAACTCCTGTGAGAGGTTTTTATTTTATTTATTTAGTAGGCTTAAATTCCGCCTTTTCCTGTAAACGGGCTCAAGGCGGATCACAACATAATAACAACCCCGCCCCCTACTTTTCAAAGTTAAAACACCATATTAAAATTAAGCTGCAAAAACAATAAATAAAGCACACCATCGGTGGACAGGGCACAGTGTATCAGTAACCAGTTGTAGGCCCACCTTGAACGATGGTGATAACAAGATAGCACTGTAATAAAGCACAGTGTCATCACAAGGAAGGCCAAATGATGGAATAATAGGACGCCCGTTGCCTCAACCATAGGCCTGGTGGAACAGCTCCGTCTTGCAGGCCCTACAAAATGGCAGTAGTTCAGGTAGGGCCCAGATCTCCACAGGGAGCTGATTCCACCAGGCGGGGGCCAGGACCGAAAAGGCCCTGGCCCTGGTTGAGGCAAGTCGGACGTCCTTAGGGCTGACCCAAGGCCATTCCAGCAGCTGCAAGTGGAGGAGTGGGGAATCAAACCCGGTTCTCCCAGATAAGAGCCCGCACACTTAACCACTAGACCACACTGGCTTGTTAGCAAGGAGTTGCAGGCTCTGGCTTACCTGTCTTGTGGCCTAGGGGCCTAAGCTATTAACTCCTCGCTCCCATGTTGCATACTCACAATCAGGGGTTGTTTTTGTTGGAAAAAAGGTTCAGGAACTCAGTAGCATATCTCATTTGCATATGCCCCAGGATCTGTGTGTAACCAGGGGAGAGCTCCCCACTGCATGAAGACCCTGGCTGGAGGTTCGGGAGCTGCTCTCCTGTGAGCTCCTGCTAAATTCAAGTCCTGCTCACAGCTGATAACCAAAGCAGATCTCAGGATACACCCTCTGAAAGCCCTTCCAAAGCCAGTGGGATGGTGCAATTACTGGAAGAAGGAGGGAATGCTGAGCACTGAAATCACAACTGAGACTATCCTGTTTTGCTGAAGATGGGGCTCACTGTTCTGGTGGGATAACATCCCTGGCAGGCAAACAGGTCAATCGCACTCTCCCTGCACAGCCCCTCCTGGCTCTTGCGAATCAGGAAAGAGGGAAATAGATCAGAAAGTGCTTGATTAAGGGCCGAACGTGATGGGATCCACAAGGCAGACCCTTGGACAAAACCATTTTAAAGGGATCTGAAAATGTTGTGAGGGCCCAGATTGGACCTGCAGCACAGTGAGCTGGAGCGCTCTTGTTCCCCCAGCACCTTTTGAAGGGTGGAAACAGCCACCATCTCAGCCTTTGAAAAGGGGGGGCGGGGACAAGAGACCCCTAGTCTGCCATCCTGTGGGGCACATCTGGATCGGGTCCTTGCTGTATTGCTAATCCCTTTAAAATGGCGGACGGATGGGCAGTTGACAGTGAGCGTGGGAAGTACCGGTCTGAGTAACCTGATAAGTGCAACTCCAGTAGCTGTGCAGGAAAGACAAAACTCCAAGCAGCCAGTCAAACAGATATATTTGGGCAAAGAAGATAGAAGCAGTGTTAGGCAGTCCAAGGTTCATTCACAGTTATCAGTTCAGCCGAGTTAACAGTACTAAATCAGTTTCCAGTCAGAATAGTCAGTAAGCCAGTCCATACATTACATCAATAGCCAGTCTTATCCAATCCTTCAGAGTAACAGTCAGATAGTCTAGATGTTGCTCCTCTCTCATGCACAGTTTCTCCTCTCCTTGTATCAGCCGACCATAGCTGAGAGGTAGACCTTTCCTAATATTGTGCAGCCAGCCAATCCCCATCATTGATTGCTACACAAGCTGCACCTGTTACTCTTGTGACTTGCATTAGCCTGTATAGCATGTGTTACATAACACTTACTCAGCAGTTTTGTTTCTTAAAGAAACCTAACTCTGACAGCAGTTTGCCCCCATAGATGTCGTCACCTCTAGTTTGGCCTTAACTGTCTATTTGGAAGTCTCTGCCTGCTTTCACATTTCAGAAATCACTCTGTCCACATTCACAGCATCCACCATATTTCCAGATGGCGTGTGGTTTGGGACAGACTGCGATTAGTAAAGTTCTGGGTGAACATCCTTGTTTTGGGATACTCAGACCATTCAAAGGAAGTTTGTGTTGGGAGCAGCAATCGACTGCCTGTGTTATGCCTAAATGCCTAAGCACTTTGTAGACTTTCTTCAATAAAATGGATACATCTAAATCTGTGGCCCCGGAAGGTAGGACCAGAACCAATGGGTTGAAATTACATCAAAAGAGTTTCCGACTCAACATTAGGAAGAACTCCCTGACCATTAGAGCGGTTCCTCAGTGGAACAGGCTTCCTTGGGAGGTGGTGGGCTCTCCTTCCTTGAAGGTTTTTCAACAGAGGCTAGATGGCCATCTGACAGCAATGAGGTTCCTGTGAATTTAGGGGGAGGTTTTTGTGAGTTTAGAGCGGTTCCTCAGTGGAACAGGCTTCCTCGGGAGGTGGTGGGCTCTCCTTCCTTGGAGGTTTTCAGACAGAGGCTAGATGGCCATCTGACAGCGATGAAGATCCTGTGAATTTAGTGGAAGGTGTTTGTGAGTTTAGATTAGTTCCTCAGTGGAACAGGCTTCCTCGGGAGGTGGTGGGCTCTCCTTCCTTGGAGGTTTTCAAACAGAGGCTAGATGCCCATCTGACAGCAATGAGGTTCCTGTGAATTTAGGGGGAGGTTTTGTGAGTTTAGAGCGGTTCCTCAGTGGGACAGGCTTCCTCGGGAGGTGGTGGGCTCTCCTTCCTTGGAGGTTTTTAGACAGAGGCTAGATGGCCACCTGACAGCAATGAAGATCCTGTGAATTTAGGGGGAGGTGTTTGTGAGTTTCCTGTATTGTGCAGGGGGTTGGACTAGATGGCCCTGGAGGTCCCTTCCAACTCTATGATTCTATGAATGATTCCACACACACACACACACACACACGTACACAACACACACATCATTGGAAGGGAGTGTATGGGGCACTTGGAAATTAATTCCTTCTAAGTTTCGCTTTTCAAACTGGGTGGGGGGGAGGATGTATGAATGGGAGCAATTGAAATTCAGGGGGGTAGCCATGTTGGTCTGAAGCAGCAGAATAAAATCTGAAGTCCAGTGGCACTTTCAAGACCCATAAAGTTTTATTCTGGGTATAACCTCCATGTGCGCACACACTTCTTCAACAGCTTATGCACAGAATAAAACTTTGTTGGTCTTAAAGGTGCCCTGGACTCAAACTGGAAACAAAGGATGAGAGTTTTCAAAGAAGCCCACTTAGGAGTGGAGACTGTGATGGATCACATTAGAAAGACAAAAGGCTCCCGGGTGTAAATGACCTAAGAATGAAAATAGCCCACCTTGCAGGGGGTGTTACTTGGGGGGGGGGGCGGGTTACTGGTCACAAAATGGTGGTGGTGGTGGTAGAAAATGGTGCCATTGTATACAACATCCCCCCCCCCCAGAAATGTAATTGAGACACCCAAGCCTTGCTGCGCTGATACTGTGGAGGAAAGGACGTTAAGATTTAAAAGGAGATTTGAGAGATTCATGGAGGATAGGTCTATTGGTGACTATTTGCCATGGTGGCTGAGGGAAATCTCCGCATTCAGAGGCACCAAGCCTTTGAATCCCAGAGCCAGGAGGCAACATCAGGGGAAGGCCTCAGCCTCTCTGCCCTGTGGTTGGCCCTCCAGAGGAACTGGCTGGCCTCTGTGGGAGATGGGATGCTGGACTAGATGGACCCTCCCTGGTCTGATCCTGCAGGGCTCTCCTGATGTTCTTCTCAGGGGAAGGCGTTGGCCTCCACGCCCTGTTGCTGACCCTCCCAAGGAACTGGGTGGCCACTGTGTGAGACAGGAGGCTGGACTAGATGGACCCTCACTGGTCTGATCCTGCAGGGCTCTCCTGATGTTCTTCTCAGGGGAAGGTGTTGGCCTCTCTGCCCTGTTGCTGACCCTCCCGAGGAACTGGGTGGCCACTGTGTGAGACAGGAGGCTGGACTAGATGGACCCTCACTGGTCTGATCCTGCAGGGCTCTTCTGATGTTCTTCTCAGGGGAAGGCCTTGGCCTCTCTGCCCTGTTGTTGACCCTCCAGAGGAACTGGCTGGCCTCTGTGTGAGACAGGAGGCTGGACTAGATGGACCCTCCCTGGTCTGATCCTGCAGGGCTCTCCTGATGTTCTTCTCAGGGGAAGGCGTTGGCCTCCACGCCCTGTTGCTGACCCTCCCAAGGAACTGGGTGGCCACTGTGTGAGACAGGAGGCTGGACTAGATGGACCCTCACTGGTCTGATCCTGCAGGGCTCTCCTGATGTTCTTCTCAGGGGAAGGCCTTGGCCTCTCTGCCCTGTTGTTGACCCTCCAGAGGAACTGATTGGCCACTGTATGAGACAGGAGGCTGGACTGAGTCTGCTTGCGGAGAGGGTGGGATAGAAATTTAAAGTAATAATGAACAGCTAGATAGACAGACAGACTGACTGACTATTGGTTTGGTCCAACAGGGCTCTTCTTATATTCTTAATCATTTCCCCATCAAACGCCAGACTTGGCCCTGGGAGGCAGATGACAGACACACTCTGACACCAGAGCGGCCTCCAGCGGTTGACCTCCAAGGTACCTTTTGGGATAGGATGGCGCTTTTGCCCGGTCTACGGGCAGGTGCACAGATTCTGCAGTGCCTCATTAACACCAAGCGTATGATCTTTGATTTAAAAAACATTGTTTGCAGTAAGTTGAGCACTTCTGAAAGAATAAGTAATTTGCTCCTAATTGTGCAATTATTTTATTATGCTAGTAATAGAATCCATGGAATCTTAAACCGTGTCTGGTGAGGAATTACTTTAATTTACTAAATGATTTTGCCTCGCATAATTACTGCCTTGACTTTTCGGCAAACTTGATATTGCTAAAAGTCAAGGCTTCCATCTCTAGTGCCACATGAAGTAATTGTGCAATTAGTGATGAACGCTGCTTTGACTTGTGGCATCAAGGAGGGGGGGGGCAGACCCCAATTTTAACATGCAAGTAAAAATGCCATCGAAGGAAAGCAAGAACGAAGCTTCAGTCTGAAATAATTGGCGAGTTGTTAGCAGAAGGACCTGTCATGATTCCCAGCTATCATTCTGACGCTGTATTGATCGAGCTGCGATGACGGGAGTGGACAGGGTGGAGTCAAGGTGGCCGTCATCCTGCTCTAAAGTGGGACATGGGGTTGCCAAGTCCGATTCAAGAACTATCTGGGGACTTTGGGGGTGGAGCCAGGAGAAATGGGGGTGGAGCCAGGAGCAAGGTTGGGCCAATCAAAATTAAACTCCATAGGGAGTGCTGGCCAATCCATTTAAAGGGATCGCACACCTTTTAATTGCCTTCCCTCATCCTTCTCTAAGGTGGGACATAGGGTTGCCAAGTCCGATTCAAGAACTATCTGGGGACTTTGGGGGTGGAGCCAGGAAAAATTGGAGGTGGAGCCAGGAGCAAGGTTGTGCCAATCATAATTAAACTCCAAAGGGAGTGCTGGCCATCCCATTTAAAGGGACTGCAAACCTTTTAAATGCCTTCCCTCCATTGGAAATAATGAAGGATATGGGCACCTTCTTTTTGGAGTCCATAGAACTGGACTCCCTGGCCCAATCTCTTTGAAACTTGGAGGGTGTTTTGAGGAGAGACGCTGGATGTTATGCTGAAAATTTGGTGCCTATCTCTCACAAAACAGCCCCCCAGAGCCCCAGATACCTACAGATCAATTTTCCATTATGCCCTATGGGAATCGGTCTCCATAGAGAATAATGCAGTGCCCAGCAGACATTTCCCTCCCTAGTGGGGCGGGGGTTCTGGTGGGGCCCACCGCTGTGAATCCACCCACACCCCCTCATTTGGCAGTGCTCTGTCATGTGCCCAGCTACCAGGGCCTACAGCCCCTTTGCCAGAGGCTCCAGGAACAGGACTGCAGGCAGCAGTGATTGTGGGATATAGGAGAGCTCCAGTCGTTCGCATGAGGTGAGCTTTCATGAAGCAGCATCTATGGGATGAATGAAGCAACTGTTGCCTCTGAAAGCTCTTCTACAGGACTGGACTGGATGTAGGGACAAAATAGTAATTAATGTATTACAACTAGTATTTACAAAGTCAAGATACAGGGTGATCTTGATTGGCTGGAAATCGGCTAAAACAAATACAATGACTTTTAATAGGGATGAGCGTAAAAGTTCTGCATTTAGGTAGAGAGAATCAAATGCCTGATTATAGGATGGGGGAGACTTGTTTTGCTAGTAGTTCGTGCAAAAATGATCTACGGGTCTTAGTGGCCCATACAATTAACATGAGTCAGCAGTATGAGGCCAGTGTGATTTTGGGCTGTATCAACAGAAGTCTAGTGTCCAGATTATGCAAAGCGATGGTATCCCTTTACTCTGGTCTGGTTAGAATTCATCTTGAATATTGTGTTAAGTTTGGGGCACCGCAATTTAAGAAGGACATAGACGAGCTGGAACAAGCTCGTTACAGAGAGAAAAGCATAAACACTCTTCGTATAATATCACCTCCAAAATCATAAATGTACACTGCCCAGCCCAAAATGGATGCCAGCCAGAGACAAGCTTGTGAAAAATATTTTTGAAGGCGAGTCAGAAGTGGTTGACTGACTAAGGACCTTCCCAACACCCTGAGGAGAAGCATATTTAGGAACAAAGAGTCTTCCAAGATATGTTGCCTCACCTTGGACTAATCTTGACAATTTCAGCCTCACTTCCTCCTTATTCATTTTTACCCTAATTTTGCAACACTTAATGCTAATCGCAAACCCTGGTAACTTTTCTGTCCAATACTTTGTGGGTTGTCAAGCAAATGATATCACCATCTACAATTCACCCCCATCAAGGTTTCCAAAAATCACCGTTTATCCCTGAAAAAGCCATCAAGTCATTGTTTGAGGTCAAACATGTCAAACTGCCCCAGGGAACATTTTACCTATAACTGCCAGCACTCTGTTCCATAGCAATGTGTGTGTTCTCAGTTTCATACCTCACACCCCACTTGTGTGTGCATAAGAACATAAGAGAAGCCATGTTGGATCAGGCCAATGGCCCATCCAGTCCAACACACAGTGGCCAAAAAAACCCCAAGCGCCATCAGGAGATCCACCAGTGGGACTAAAAGCCCTCACACTGTGCCTCCCAAGCACCAAGAATGCAGAGTACATATGAACATATGAAGCTGCCTTATACTGAATCAGACCCTCGGTCCATCAAAGTCAGTATTGTCTACTCAGACTGGCAGCGGCTCTCCCGGGTCTCAAGCTGAGGTTTTTCTGAGAGTATCACTACCCCAGACAAAGTTCCAGCAATAGCCACTGAGGGACCTCTGCTCCATATGCTTATCCAATCTCCTCTTGAAGCTTGCTAAACTTGTAGCCACCACCTCCTCCTGTGGCAGTGAATTCCACGTGTTAATCACCCATTCCTTTTTTCCATTCTAATCCAACTGCTCAGCAATTTCATTGAGTGCCCATGAGTTCTCGTATTGTGAGAAAGGGAGAAAGGTCCTTCTTTCTCTACCTTCTCTATCCCATGCATAATCTTGTCAACCTCTATCCTGTCACTCCTCAGTTGTGTGTGGGCCTCCCTCTCTTCTTTGCTCCATGAAATGCCGGTCATTTCACAGCTTCCTCTGCAGCCTAGAAACCATCACCTTCCCCAAAATCATTTTCTCTCTCTCCTCCCTGATTTCCTTTTGGCTAGCTGGTGTGTTTTATGTGTGCGTTGCCCTTATTCCTATTTTCAATAAAACTCATTCCAGTTGAACATCTGACTGGTTTATTTCAAGATATCTCTAAGGGGAAAATCCCTGTAAACACTAGTGGAGATCCCAATTACTCACCTCTCACTCTGTCAAAGTTAATTTTCCCCAGTTCCATAGGAGACTGTCTTTTGGGGTGATATAATCACCATGGCTAGTAGCCACTGATAGACCTCTCCACCACAAATCTATCCAATCCACTTTTAAAGCTGTTCATTCCTGTGGCCATCACTGCATCCTCTGTCCGCAAAGCCCACATTTCAATCACTCTGTGTAAAGTAGTAATAGCTGAGAAAATATATAGGTATACATCCCGAATGAAAGCCAGTTTGGTGTGGTGGTTAAGTGTGTGGACTCTTATCTGGGAGAACCGGGTTGGATTCCCCACTCCTCCACTTGCAGCTGCTGGAATGGCCTTGGGTCAGCAGAGCTCTCGCAAGAGTTGTCCTTGAAAGGGCAACTTCTGTCAGAGCTCTCTCAGCCCCACCCACCTCACAGGGTGTCTGTTGTGTGTGTGAGGGGAAGATAAAGGAGATTGTGACCACTCTGCGACTCTGAGATTCAGAGTATAGGGTGGGATATAAAGGATATAAATCCAATATCCCCTTCTCCTTCTTCTTCTTTTGACCTCACCAGTCTGGTGATCAGGGCTTTTTTTTTGTAGGAGGAACTCCTTTGCATATTAGGCCACACACCCCTGATGTAGCCAATCCTCCAAGAGCTTACAGGCTCTTAGTGCAGGGCCTGCTGTAAACTCCAGGAGGATTGGCTACTTCAGGGGGGTGCGGCCTAATATGCAAAGGAGTTCCTTCTCCAAGAAAAGCCCTGCTAGTGGTGGAATCCCTCATCTCCCTTTCCCTCTCCATCATCTTGCCATTTCCAGGTCCTGAGTAGGGAAGCTGCATTCCTGCAGTGGGAAGAGACTCAGCATCGGAGCCCAGGCGAAGGGGCCTTTCCTGGGTAGCAGTTCAGACAGGTTGCCCATGTGACTTCACACCCAAGATGAGTCCTTCAAAGCAGTGCACCGGATGCAGCCGTGAGTCCCTGGTTTCCAACTTACAAAGAGTTGGCACAGGAATTATTTCTCTTGCGTAATGTTATCCTTCCCTAATCTGCTTCTAATGAAAAATTTCTTTTCCTGGAGGCTGAATCTCTGCTAACGGGGGAGAGGCGATGTTGTTCTGTTGAACGCGGCACTTCAATAATGTTTTAACATCGGGATAAGTGGAGAGTAAATAGTTCAAGCGCAGAGCTAAAGGTGAGCTTAGAGCACCTTGCCACCGTGAAGCAGTATTGTCAGCTGCAGGAGAGACTTGCTGGATGCTGTCAGAGGCAAGCAAACGTGAAACAAATTCCCTCCTTGCTTGAATGCATCCTCTCCATATTTCCCCTTTGTCTGTTGTGAGACCGAAAGGGTTTTCTGTTTGTTTGTTTCAAATGAGTTGATGATTTTGCCCTGCTGGTGCTGGGATTTTGGTTTGAAAAGGAAATTGCTTTGAACAGCATTTTTTTTTTAAAAAATGGAAGATGCTCCTTAAAATTATTTATAAATTACATTTCAGCTTTTTGTCTGTGTGAACTTTACCATCTATTGACCTTCTGGGGGGGGGGGGGGCGGATTTTTGCTTTGTGTTCTATCTGGTGGTGAGCCCATTTGGAGGCAACCGGAATGGAAATCTCTCCGCTGTGGTCCTTCATGCAAAGTTTCCCTTCCCAGAAAGGCCCTCCTGACCCTTCTTTAGACCGATTTTTCTTTTAATTTTTTTTTTTAAATGGCTCATTTTGGAAGCAACCTGAGAATCTTCCAGTTTTGCTAAGTGAAATAAAATGCAGCCAAAGTCTCTGCCATCACTGATCATCCGAACACAAATCCCTCTCAAACCCCCGTCTGCTGTGAGTGCCGATTCTGCTAGGCGGCAAATGGCAAGGTTATTCCTGGAATCCAGCTCTGAGGTTGAGCTCCAGGGTGATGGCTGTTTGGGTTCTATTAAGTATAATTACTGCATCATCTTCAGAGATGAACAATTACCCTGGAGGGAAAGAGCCTCCCAGTCTTTGCGATCCGCTCTGCGAAAAGCTCTTGTGATGACTGGAGAGAAGCAAAGAGAGGTCAAACAAAAGGCTGCTTCATAATGCTGGGAACGTTACAGTGCTATTATCTAAATCAATGACTTATCCTTCCTTGGAAGTTCGGAGAACGCCTGAGAAAGAGAGCTGACCCAAACAAGTTCCACATTTGGGCAACAGAGATGGCAGAAAGGGGAGAGAGATGGAGAGTTGCTTGCAAATGAAGCCTTTTGTAAAAGAAGACAGAAGAAGGGCTTGGGGAATGAGGACTGCTGTTTCCGAAAAAGCAGCCTCATGGTGGTAAAGCTGCAGTACTTCTGTCCAAGCTCTGCTCACAACCTGAGTTCGATCCTGGCAGAACCTGGGTTCAGGTAGCCTGCTCAAGGTTGACTCAGCCTTCCCTCCTTCTGAGGTCGGTAAAATTTGTACCCAGCTTGCTGAGGGAAAATTGTAGATGACTGGGGAAGGCAAGGGCAAACCACCCCGTAAAAAGTCTGCGGTGAAAACATTGTGCAACATCACCCCAGAGTCGGAAATGGCTGGTGCTTGCACAGGGGACTACCTTTGCCTTTTCTATTACCGAAAAGGAACTTAAGCCAGGTCTGTTTCCCATCTAGCACAGGACAAGAACAAAGGAGAGGTGGATAAAGGAAGGGAGGGAGCCGGCAAAACAACTGACCTGCAAAGCGGGTGGGAAGACATGGTGGCTTTTTAAAAGAATCTTCATGACTTGCCCAGGGCCCGAACAGAGGGAGAATAGAGTGGCGGGTGGGGAAACTGTCATGCTAAAAACATATGGCTGGTTTAGGTTTGTACAGGGGTTTCCTGGAACAGCAGTGCAAATCCAGGGGTTTTGGTATGATGAAAACCCCCTCCTCAAAACAGTCTGTGGGGTTTCTGAATTTAGGTGCTTAGCAGGAAAACAGCATGCCTCATCTGTTTCTTGGAGTCCCCTGATTTCATGGGTATTTCTCCCTTCCCATGAGATCCTTGCAGGAGAGGAGCAGCCAATCACCTATGGAGACAGACTGAACATAAGAGA